>NC_141159.1:10453765-10762805 GCF_053477565.2 Lygodium microphyllum | reverse complement strand
TACAATTGGTCCTCACATATACCAAGCTTACAAGCTGATTCTATCACTTCCTCAAGAGCTGCATTTTTCTCCTTGGTTAAGGACACATTCTCTTCTTCTAAAGTGGCAATTTTAACTTCTAACTTCTTAATTATGGGCTTTTTTAAATCCATCAAAGCTATAGCTACAATCATTTGTATATGGATATCACTCAAAGTAGTCTTCTTAGAAGCTAAATTCTCTAGAGCCTTGCTAGTTGTGAAAGCATAGATCCAGAAAGCACTGAAAGCATAGATCCAATTGTCCTTCCCATTGTGCTACAAAGAGGTTGGTACAAGACATGAACGAGGGAAGGAAGCTACCAAACACCTCAGGTATCAAAATTTGTACCATGGGGGTTGGAACACGGAGAGGATCAGAAGGACCCTGTGACGATGCTTCTTCTGAATGATTCTGATAGGGGGTACATTTGCTAAATCTGAATTGGGTTCCATAGGAGGAGACTGTTGTGGGTGGAATAGAATCAAGCACAGGAATGCCACCTAGAGGAGGTGCCAATTGAACGATCTTCTGTAGAAAAACCCCATAGGAAAGAGTACTAAGTTGACCTTTCATGACACGCTGAAAATGCTGATCCATTTTAGCCAACAAAAAGGTTATCCAATTAAGCTTAACCCCCTCCATGATTTTGATAAATGTAGTGAATAATTCTTGGGACAAACACTTGGATGTAGGCTTTCCCAACGTCCTAGAGGATTTGGAATAATTGCTTCCATAAGGGAGAGGAAACATGTGCTATTGATATACTCCTAAACTGGTGATAACCTTATGCGCTACCAAAGGAATAGAGGTCTCTTTCTACAACAAGGCAAGGATCTCTATAGTGGATAATAAATGATTACCACTAGGCACAAGGGAAGCTATAAAAGGCAAGAACAAGGCCTCAATGATAGTAGCAAGGGATAAATAGAATCGACAGCTATAAACTAAGCCCAAAAGCTTCTTGTAAGTCTCCAAAAAAGAGTAACATATCTTTGCATCCACTGGAGGAAATTTTAGTGCCACAAAGAGATGAAGGCCAGCCTTGCAAATACAATCAGCATCCAAAAAGAGAGAGTAATCATAGATTGGTAACGGTATATGTTGAATCACAAGTGGGGGTGTGAAAGAAGATGCCATTTAGACCACACTGAATCACCCACACACACACACAAAAACTAGGAAAAGAAAAAGGTATTCCTAGAAAATCCACACATACCACCACTGAGATAGATAACAAGAAAATAAACAACAACAAAAAAACTTACTGGACTAGACCAGACCTCCCTAAGTAGTCCACATCATACAAAAAATTTGACATGACATGTGCACATATACGATCGAAAGCTTCATGTCATGCAGACATACATGCACTCGAAAATCCCATAGACAAGCACTCAAAAGAAAAGAAAATGCCACACCAACCATATCCTAGACACAATCCAGAAATCATGACTAAACCATAGACTTGAATCATAAAAATAAATACATATGGACAAGACTAGTGTCTCTTACCAAAAAACCCCAATCCCCATAATCGCATGGCAGCATATACCTATGGTGCGGTAAAGTGGGCGAGTGAAACTACACAACTCATTTTTATTAGATGAAAAATTAATTATAATTCATTATTAAATTATCAATTAATGTATGGTAAGTCATATTTGTATCCCAACCCCTACTTAAACTAACTTAACTGGATTAGAATAGGGGTCTCTACAAATGCAATTCATTTTTAAAAATTAGATTATCTGTGGTGCAAGTACCATGCATGCATGACTTCAAGGGGTTTATTATTATATACAAATTAAATGTATGTGTATAGCACATGTGCAGCTGTACTGTGAATGGATTATAATTTACAAAATTAAGTGAATTATGGTGATATATGTGCATGCAACGGTGGGGTTCTTTTTGTAAATTAGCAGTTGATTTCTTTTAATTAAAATTGTATGAGGTCTATTTTGTTTGTTTGGTGTGTGCAATGATTGGTTGATTTTTAGTTACAATTATATGTGTGTTACAATACATGTGAAATAGGGAAAGAGAAAAAGAACCTGGCGATGTGTGGACACCCACAAGGTCTGATATGCAAAATCCCACATCCAAACAAGCCATAGAATAGAAAAATCCACGCATGAAAACAACAAGTCAACTAGGTGATAGTCAACCTCTTGTAAGGTACAAAAAAACTAATACTAATATAATGGTAAAAAATAAAAAGAAATGAGACAAGGAAGGGTTTGTCACTTGGGTGATCATGTGTTGGGTTTTTTTTAAAAAAAAAATTATCTGTCTTTTTCTATTCTTTAATTTTATTTTATGTGGTATTTGAATCCTTAGAATTTTTGGAGTTGTGTATTGGGCTATATTCAAATTTGGGTTTTTAGATGTCATGTCACTTTTGATGTGAATGAGACTTGCAACATTTGGATTGGTCTATTTAATGATTTGTCTTCCATTGGGTTTGTTGTTTTTTTTTTCTTGTTTTTTTCAATAAATAAATTTGATTGACCAAATGGCTACACAAACATTGTAAATGTGAAAAATGTTTTTTTTGAATTTAAACAACCATTTTTACTTTTTTTCAAATTGTCCAAGTATTTTTTCATTTTATAAGTATTTTTTATTTTTACAAATAAATATATTCCAATGTGTTTCTTGAATTTTTTATATTTGTGGCTATTCATAATTATGAAGGAAAGCATTTTGGAAATTTTTTAATTTTTTTCCAAGATTTCATCAAATTTTTATGAAATTTTCAAGGCTTTTCAAAATTTTAATGATTTTAATTCATTTTCTAGTATGGAGGATTAAAATAATCAAAATGGAAACATCGAAATACTTGATGGTGGCTGTGTGAATGGCAACTCCACGGCACATGCAAAATGTGATGCGCGTCCTCGTACATGAAAATGGGGCTCACAACACACGAATACATGAACGCGATCAAACATGCACACACCCAACACCACCTTGTGCATGACATGGAGCTTGCAAGGGGCATTCACACGATAATGGAATTTGAAACACAATCAACAGGCACAAAATTTCCACCACATAGGGGAGCGTTCATACAGTGACCAATGCTGAGACACAATGTATGTGGGTGGGATGTGGGAGAGAGGTGGGAACAAGGGCATAAAAAATGGGGGGTTTAAAGGGGGCATGGGCAAGATCAAGGGTGTGGGCAGGGTGATAGGCAAGGGGGGGTAAAGGTGGTGGGAGGTAAGGGTAATTTGGGGGGTAAGATTTATTTTGGAGGGTTTAAGGTTAAGGTGGGGGAGGGGGTAAGATTAAGGTGGGAGTAGAGTTAATCTAGGGGAGGGCATTCCGTGAGGGCATTTAAGGTGACGAGTGGGGTAGGATTGCGTAAGGGGGGGTGGGTGGATAGGGTGGTAGAGGACGGGGCGAGTAGGGTTGGGTGGTAGGGGCGGGTGAATGAAGGGTGAGGGGGCATAGTAATGGGTAGAGGTAGGGAGTTGGAGATGAAAGCGGAGGCAAAGGCATTAAAGACAAAGGTCGGGTGGGGAGTGGAGGCAAAGGCGGGGCGAGGAGGCGGATTAGAGGTGGAGTGGGGGTGGTCGCGGCACTGCAAGCGGGTAGCATGGCACTGGGGCTCAAGGGAGAGGGAGAGGGAGAGGCGATGCATGCATCTGAGGCGGATGGAGCCCCAAGAGAAACACCAAGAAAACTGGGGGGATCTACTACAAGAAAATCTATCTTTTATCATCAACAAGCATATTCTTCATAATTTAATCAACAAGAAGAAGAAAAACAACACCAATCTTCTCAAATCTTCACACAATATCATATAACAATTCTCCCATAGATTTATCATAACAAACCTTCAGCATATACTTCATATTCTTCATCAAAAGAACAAGAGAACACAAAATAATGCTCCACTTTGAATGGAAATCATCACATAGCATTCATCTTCAATAGTTTCATAGTCTCTCTCACGATCTCTCACTCATAGATACATTGTTTTGTATCAAAAATTAGCTATCTCTAACTCACTCTCTCTACCTCTCACATTCTCTCTCTCAATAATACAATGGAATCATAAGAATAATCATCCATAATCCCTCTTTGGTCATGGATACCCCTCTAGGTATGTCTGATATGAAAGGTCACGAGAGCCACTACAATGTCCTTTCATAGCTCAACATTGTCACTATCACTTCAATCTTCACTTGAGTCTTTAGCAGCTACATCTTCCACTTCTTTGAGCTATTTTGAACTTGTATTCATCTCTTTCCAAGGTTGGGAAACTTTTCCAAGCTACACCCTCATCCCACATAACATCTATAGAGGCATACAGAACAGAAACAGAATAGAGACAAAAGCTCTACAAAGGGTCTATAGTATCATACAAAAAGTCATTAAAAAACATTTACCTCAATTAAATCCATTCAAAACCATAAAGAATAATTCAATAATCTTCCAAACACTCTCAAACTCCATTAATCATTATTCCAACCTCTCATACAAAAAGAAATCAGAACAAAACAGAAGCTCAACAGACTCAATCAGAACCAATCAGACACTATCAGAACATCAACAGAACATGTTAGAACATCATATCTCCTCAAAACTATCATGAGCTTGAAAAACATAATCAACCTTATGCAAAACTCTCTTAAACACTTCCAAGATAACTAATCAACATACAAAATCAATCAAATATCAACCATTTAGTCCACAAAAACAATTAAAATCAGTCAAAAAATCACGTCATTTTAGTAGTCAACAAAATCCCCACACTTAATCAGGGAGGAGCGTCCTCGTGACCTTAGAAAAATAGAATAAAAGTTCAAAATATAGCTTACCTTGATCTTCCACATCATCTTTAGGAAACACCATCCAAACATGGCCCCAACTCATAACATGCATCTAATAAAGAATTGGGATGAAAGGAAAACACCTTTATCCATTAACAGAACTTAGAAACAAAAAAGCATGACAAACTTGTAAATGATATAAGAGGTTCTACATCTTGAGCTATCCATCCATCATCATCACCATGAATCTCCAAAAAGATAGCTTTTTGAACAAGTTGAATATCCAACTACACGACCCCATCACAAAGCAAAATAACCATCACACATAGACACAAAACACAAAACAACCATCTGAATGGCACCTCCAAAAGAGAGATATCAATATCGATCATAAAAAATACATCCATTGGTATCAATGAAGATGATCCTTCTTAAAATCTTGGTGATTAACGGAAAGGATCCATGGATAGAGATTCATCTACAAAAGTCTTAGGAGGATTTTGGAAAAACTGAACGCAACACACCCTCTCCACCAATACAAGATATCGACTAGGCAAACAAAGGACATAAAAGTAAAATATATCTAGTTGTTGTGGATCAATATTCACATTTGCATTCATACACAACTTCCAGCTTGACTTTTGACCATTATGCGAATGTCAGTGCATGTACGCAAGATACCAAGCAAAGTGAGCAGTCAATCTCACTAAAGGATCCGAAGACTGAGAATACTATTGAGCAAAATACAGATAATTCTAAAAAGCTTGGCTAGAAGTCATCCATTCCCCTGGATTTAGTGGCCAATTTATTTGAGGTCCTACAAGAGAATATGCTAAACTCCATCCCCATCATCTAGGAATCTTCTGGTCAAAGCTTGTATAACCACTAACCAACTTAGGGGAATGAGGGATAAAAGTGGTAGGAGAGGGAAGAGAAACAAGTAAGAGAGGACTCAAGGGATGGGTAAGGAAATTCATGAAATAAAGAATGAGCTAAAGAGGGATTAGCTGAGAATTTAGGAGAATCAATTAAAAAGGATGGTAACAAGTATGCTGGAAAAGTGGAAAAAATGGTTGTGGATGGGAAAGGACAAGGAGGAGGGGAAAAAACATGATCCTCAATAAAAGAACAATGAGTGAAACTAGGGATTTGAGGAGCACCTCAAGGTTAAAATAGAAAGGGTAAAATAACATGTGGATTAGATTGATAAAGTGAGAGATAGGTTTCATATCTATGGGCCATCTATTGATAATAAGATAAACAAGGCACTGATGATCTGTGATGATAGGCATCAAAGAAGGAGGAATCAATAGGAGGTTTTTTGGAAAGGTGGGCTAAGAGATCCACCCTCAATTGGTTACCATTTTGCACATGAGTAGAAGCTTTGTTTTGACGTTGATTCAAAATCACAGAATCAATCATTGTACGCCAAGAAGTCTCAAAGCAATTAGCCACTTTGGAGAAATATGTTTAGAACATCTGATCTATCTACAACTCCAAATGTCTAACATACAAAACTACTTGTAATACTATATCTCCCATATACCAAGCCAAGTCTTCATCATCTGGGATCAACAAGTCACCTCGTAAGTACACGTAAGACATAAGCATGGTATTTGTAGTCACAGAATCCCCAAAAGCATTCTAATCACTTTAGTCAACAAATCAAAAGACCAAGCTCCACTCCAACTGTCCTCTGGAAGAGGCAAATCCATCATGGAAAGCTTATTATAACATACCAACTTATGTTGCTGATAATGCACAAAGAAGGAGTAATCTTGAGGAACAAACTCCTGGAATTGTTCAAATGAAGACCACAACAAGTCCATTATTGACTGAAGGCTTTCCATCTGGGCTAGAATAAATGGAATAATGTGGCATTTCTTTGAAGAACGGCGAAAACTGCAAAGGATAAGGAAGGAACTGGTTGCACAAAAGGACTCTACGAAGCAGAATGAGATTGAACCAATTGTTCCTTAAGCTGTTGAATCTAAGTATTGCTCTAGTCTAGGATAGTTGTAGTTGATTTGAGCTTTTCTATCTGGGCAGTTATCAAAGCTTTTAGTTATTGAGCCTCCTTCAATAACATATCCCCCTCCTCAGTCACAGTAACAACTTGGGATTTAGTCTCTGCCAATTGAGCTTGCAAAGTAGAGATCTCTTTCTAGATATCAATGCTCTTAGTCTATTGCTCAATCTGTGTATAGATATCAGTAAATTTTTTCTAGGCACAAGCTAGTTCAGTATTAGCTTTGTTCAACTCCTCCTTCGACTGCCACTAAACCTCTTCATAAAAAGAAGAATAAAGTTTTTGGATACAAGCAGTAATAACTGAGAGTTCAATAGAGCTTTGGATGTCTTTGCATAAAAAGGGAATTGTATCTCCTCACCAGATGTTACACAGAGGAAATGGAAATATCCAAAGTACCATCTCTATGTGCTCTGAAAAGATTTGGCATTGTAAGAAAAGAAGGCAGCTAACTACAAGATTGAATAGGAATTGGAACTAGAGTAGTGGAAACTGGTACTGATTCAGCCACTCCCTTAAGACACTTCCTCTAAATGACCATAGGAGAGGGAGAACTAGCATCCTCAATGATACATCATCATCTTTAGTAGGAGGATGATGAACCTCTGGAGGATCAACTAGTAGTGTGGGAATTTTCTTCGCACGGGTAGCATATGTTAGGAAAACATAAAGGTAAGAACCATATGTGACATTATTCACATTACTCCTCATGACTCTGATAAAATGATGATCCATTTTAGCTAAGAGATAAGAACTCCAATCAATGGTGATACCTTTCAACACCATACGAGAAGCTATAAATAACTCCTTCGAAAGATAATTAGAAGGGGCTTTGGCAAGCATAAATCTGTCCTGAAGAAATTGGCACAATTGATTCGAAAAATGATGCCATGAGGCATATTCCACGGTGGATTCCATGAGGTTTTGTGGTGGATTCCGTAAAACTATATTTATTTGCTGGGGCTTGTACACAAGGTGGATTCCTTGTGCGAGAAGTTGACGAGGACAACTGTCCTTTTCAGGTGTCATATTAATTTAATGTGCACGTGGGTGATTCCATAGCGGGTGATTCCACAAAACATATATTTAAATTAATGGGTGTTTATGAGTTTAGAGTGCACTCGTATTAAATTAAGGTTAGGACAAAGCTCCAACCTATTTATTTATTTTGTAGCTGAAGACTACTAGGTATTCACTTTTGTCGATTTAAATTTATTATTTTCTAACAATTGTGAATGCTTTAGTTGATGTGTAGAGCAAGCAACGGTGGCATTGGGAAGCTCTGGGCAATAACGTGTATTCAAATTACCTAGAAGAAATTATCATTTTTTATGGGTGCGCGTCTTATCATTAAAGATGTGGCGCTAATATTTATTTAGGCACGCTTATTTATTGAAGCACTTGATAAATATTTATTATTTTATATGTGCATGGGCGCACTGTTTAAATATTTCATTATGGGACATTGTATTTGGGCATAGCCCGACTTTTAGGCCGCCCAACCGCTTTATTTTTTATTTGGACAAAAACAAACACAAAAGCTAAAGCATGCTAATTGTAAAATGGGGCTATTTTTGAGCTTTGAGATGAATAAATTTATAAATACATGCCTTGTGAAGAAGCACTCACACAAGGCATGGGGGGAGATTGTATCCAATTGGTCTCTTTTCTTCATGTCACGCAAATCTTCATTCTTGCTTTTTGAGCTTAAGTAGAGTTCTTTTGTTCTTGGGGACCTTTCGGCACTCGGTACGTATGCATCCAACATCCGATTTGTGCACCAATGGTATTAGAGCGAAGCTGAGATCAAGGGTTTCCAATCGCTTACCATCTCAAGCGAAGGCAAAGCTCCTAGAACGTATGGGCTTTATAGTCACCGTCAATACCAGCATGTTCTTGGTGGTGAAGAACCCCCTGCTATGTTATTGGATCGCGAAGGACTTGCAACGGAGGATCACTTCCCAAGCTCTTGTATCAAGACAATTTCTTTTTTAAAGACACAAAGAAGAAAAACTTCATTAACATTAGCTTTTAAGCTTAATAGAAGCTTAAGAAAGAGCCCAAAATTCAGTCGTCCGCGGCGGTAGCATGAACTGACAGGCGCCGAATCGCGCCGTCGACGTCCTCTTGTCCTAGACGATTTCAAAAATTTTGTTAAGTTTTTTTATAAAGCCTAAGGCTTTAAAGCTTACTAAAAGCTTAAAGATTTAAATCTTTAAATTTCCTTCTTAGCGGGTGTTCACACTGAGTTCTTATCCAAATCAACTCTAAACCGATTTTGTAACTCCAGCAAGCCCTTGTTCGTACCTACACTCTGACAGAGACAATTTTCAGCAAGCAAATTATTATACGCAGTCTACACAGACGAAGTATTCATTGGAAGAAGGACTTCATCAATTATCGTACCCGCAAAAGAAAAAAGATCGCAAAAATTCATATTTTTTAAAAAAATAAGCAAGCCTTGTAAACCCAAACTTAAGATATGCTCATCCCGCTAACAAGATTTTGAGTGTGTGAGGTTGTTTGAAATTTTGCAAGATGTTCGATCAAATTATGGAAGATTTGATGGCCAAAGGTGATTTACCGGAACCAATGATGGAGAAAAAATTGGACCTAATTATGATGCAGCTTCAAGAGGAACGAAGAGCATGTCAAACTTTGTAAGCTCAACTTGCTACTCTTCAACAATCCACTGTCGATCAAGATGGACCGCAACCCAAAGATGTTGTACGACGTATGATCAATGCAACACTCGAAGCACAATCTATCAGGAAAGAAGCCAAGATAAGTAAAAGAAATTTCAAATTCTATACTTTTAACGGGCAACATGACAGAAAAACTGTTCTCACTTTTATAAGTCAATTTGATGATTATTTCCATGAAGAACAATATGCCGAAAAAGAAAAACTCAAGTGTGTCACTAACCATTTAGTGGATAGAGCATCGTTATGGACTATTGTCTGCAAAAGTATTGATTGTCTTACTACTTGGGAGACTTTTCAAAAGAAATTTTTACAGAATTTTCTTCCACCTCAATTCCATGAAAAAACAATCAAACAGTGGGATCTTATGCAACAAAGAGATCGTGAGCCTATTCCGCAATACACTAAGCGTTTCTGGAATGCCTTATTGCAACTTCGAATGCTTGAAGATGTACCTGAGGTGATCCTCAAGCGCAAGTATATGTCTGGTTTGCTTGGTCACTTCTATGCGGAGGTGAATATGTTCAAGCCAACAACTCTAGAGGATGAGATATCTTTGGCCCATGATGCTGAAGAAAAAATTTGTGGACGAGAGAAGCGACTGCAACAATTTCCAACTAATGGTAACTTCAGTACAAAGCAATTCAATTCTAACTTTCGAAGATTCAATCAAAATCACTTTGTTCCTTATTCTTTTCGTAAATCTGGACAACATGACCCCCTGCTTTACCATCAAACACAAACTCAAATCCTAAGCCATCTTTCCAACTAAATCCCAACATACCTAAACTCCTAGCCATTACCAATAATGTTTCCAAAGCCAAGCCTATAGTTTGCTACAAGTGCCACCAACCTGGACATCTAGCAATGAATTGTCAATCCAAAAAGCCAACTCTTCACATCAACTACTTGGGAGCAAGTGAAGATGAACACCATGAAGAAATGCCAAATTTCACGGAATATGATGGCAATATCAGTACTACTTCAGATATTTTACCAAGTATGATAAATCCTCATTCATTATTAACGATGGAATGTCGTGCATGGTAAATAAAAGATTGTTTTACATGATGATGGGAGCACACATGATTTTATTTCTACAAAATTGGTCAAAGAATTGAATTTACGTACTATTCCAACTCATTATCGTATAAAAGTTGCATCCTTAGGCACTAGATACAATGGTACACAAGAAGTTCATGATTTAGAAATTAAAATTGGTGATTATGTTGAGCGTATAAATTTCTCAGTTGTGCCCTTGCAATCTAGTGACGTTATTTTAGGATTGCCTTGGCGTCATAAATATAATCCCGATATAGATTATTCCACACATTCAATGAAGATTCATTCTAACGGAAAAAAATCACATTACATGGTACACATACCTTTGATAATTTTCCATTGCTTAGTCACACATAGGCTAAACATGCATTAAGAAAAGGTAGCAAATCATACTTAGTATGGGTGAATGAAATTGAAGCTAAGGAAAATCAGATGCATCCTAGGTACGCACAATTTTTTTCACAATTCAAAGATTGTCTTGCTACTAACTTACCACCTGGTTTACCACCTACACGTCCTGAAGATCATAAAATAGACTTAATCCTAGGTTCTCAACCACCATGTAAAGCACTTTATAGACACAATCAAATTGAATAGAAAGAAATCCAAGCACAAGTTGAAGAATTGTTAACCCGAGGACTCATTAGGTCTAGTAGTTCTCCTTTTGGTGCACCTATCCTGTTAGTCAAGAAGAAAAATAATACCTATAGGATGTGCATTGACTATCGTGCCGTGCCCTAAACAAGATCACTGTCAAGAATAGATATCCGATCCCTAGGGTAGACGACCTCATGGATAAACTACAAGGGGCCACAATATTCAATAAGATAGATCTCAAATCTAGATATCATCAAGTACGACTGGATACACCTGATATTTTCAAAACTGCATTTAGAACTCAATTTGGTCATTATGAATTCCTTGTTATGCCTTTTGGTTTAACTAATGCACCAGCCACATTCAATTGTATAATGAATCACCTATTTTTGAAGCATCAGCATTGTGTAATTGTTTTCTTTGATGACATATTGGTTTTCAGTAAGAATCAGAATGAGCATTATGAACATTTATCTTTGGTTTTTAAATTATTGAAAGAGAATCAATTATATGCTAACCCTGAAAAGAGTGAAATTTTCCAAACCCACATTGAATATTTAGGACATATTGTTTCTTTTGATGGTATTAAAGTTGATCCTAAAAAGATAAAAGCAATTTTGAATTGGCCGATCCCTAAAATGTGCATGAGTTACGTTCTTTCTTAGGTCTTACTAGCTTTTACATAAAATTTGTGAGGAATTTTTCATTGCTTGCATTACCTTTAACAAAATGATTAAAGAAAGGTATTGTATATCATTGGTCTGATAATCAACAGAAGTCTTTTGATTTACTGAAACATGCTTTAACCCATGCACCTGTTTTGCAATTACCTGACTTTAATAGACCATTCTTCCTAGTAGTCTGTGATGCTAGTGGATCTGGAATAGGAGCTGTCCTTATGCAAGATTCACATCCCATAGCCTACTCTAGCTGCAAACTTAAACCATCTAAACTCAAGTATTCTACTTATAATAAGGAATTCTAGCTGTAGTACAAGCCTTACATCAATGGAAACACTATTTAATGGGATCTGAATTCATGATCAAAGTTGACCAACAAAGTATCAAATATCTCCTTAGTCAGTCACAAATCTCTAACCGTTATATTAAATGGGCTGCTTTTATTCAAAGTTTTCATCCACTTATCCAATATCAACCTGGAAAAGAGAATGTTGTTACCGATGCCTTAAGTAGAAGATCAAGTATCCATAATATCTCCGTTAGATCTTTTTATTCCCTTATCTCTATGAAAGATACCTATGACCAAGATCCCAGTTTTCAAGTTGATTGGAATAAATTAGTTGCTAATAACTGGATTTCAATAGATTCATTATCTTATTATGAAGGATTTATGTTTTATGAGAAAAGGTTGTGTGTAATTGTTCCATTTAGATCATTTGTGTTGCACGAAATTCATTGTCCCCCATATCAAGGCCACAGAGGTATTATTTCTACTTTACGTACATTAGTTGAAGATTTTTACTGGCCACAGATGGAATATGATGTTTCTAACTTTGTATCCGAGTGTTTAATTTGTCAAAGAGTTAAGTGACACCATGGTAAGCAATATGGTTTGTTAATGCCTTTACCAATTCCTGAACGACCATGGGAACATATTTCAATGGATTTTATAACTGGTTTGCCTAACACCCAAGCTAATCATGATATGATTTGGACTATTGTAGATCAATTTAGCAAACAAATATATTTCATTCCATGCAAGAAAACATTAACTGCCTCTCAAGCGACACAATTGTTTTTTAAGACTATTTTCACTAACCATGGTTTGCCAAAAGTTATTATTTCATATTGTGATTCTAGATTTTGTAATAATTTTTGGACTACTTTGTTTGCTAATTTAGGTACAAAGATTGATTTTTCATCTGCATTTCATCCTGAAACAAATGGGAAAACAGAAGCTACTAACAATACAATTTTAGATCTTTTACGTGCATACACAATTTCAGAACCCCAAACATGGGATACACACTTGCATTTACTTTAATTTGCATATAATAATATACCACATACAACTACATAAAAAGCACCTTTTGAAATCATTTATGGACATAGATTGCCTACACTTGTTACATCATTGTCAAACAAAGTTAAAGCTGCCGATGATATTGCCAATACGCATGCTACTATTTTTGCTGAAGTCAAAGACATAATTGTGAAAGCCCAACAATCATACACTAAACAAGCTAACAAGAAAAGAAAAGCCATGAGTTTCAAAGTTGATGATTATGTTTGGTTACACATTGAAAAGAGAAGATTACAAAGTGTTGAGGAACACCCTGTTGTTAAGTTTTCCCTTGGATTTTATGGACCTTTCAAGATCATTCACAAAATCAATGACAATGCATTTAAATTAGAACTACCCCAACACTGAAAAATCTACAATACTTTTCATATCAGTTTGTTACGACCTTTTAGAGTCCAATTACCTGTTCACTATGTTTATGAAAACCCTCCTTTGTTAGAAGAAGAAACTGAAATCCTTGAACTTGAAACTATTCTAAACACTGACTTTATGACCGCTAGATCTGGCCGTAGATACTCTAGATATTTGGTTAAGTTTAAAAATCATCTTGTTGAAGAGGCCCAATGGATGCACGCCCACGACCTAAGTGCTTACCCCTCACTACTCGCTCCACATTGAGCTAATAGCAACTGAGGACAATTGATATCCCACCTCGGGGGTATGATGCCAAGAGGCATACTCTACGGTGGATTTTGTGAGTTTTTTATTCCACGGTGGATTTCGTGAGATTTTCAATGGATTCTGTAAAATTATATTTATTTGCCAGGGCTCGTATACAAGGTGGATTCCTTGTGCGAGAAGTTGACAGGGATGCCTATCCTTTTCGGGTGTCATATTAATTTAATGTACACGTGGGTGATTCCGCAAAATACATATTTAAATTAATGAACATTTATGAGTTTAGAGTGCACTCGTATTAAATTAAGGTTAGGATAGAGCTCCAACCTATTTATTTATTTTATAGCTAAAGACTGCTAGGTATTCACTTTTATCGATTTAATTTTATTATTTTCTAACAATTGCGAATGCTTCAATTGATGTGTAGAGTAGGCAGCGGTGGTGTTGGGAAGCACTAGGCGATAGCGTGTATTCAAATTACCTAGAAGAAATTATCATTTTTTATGGACACATGTCTTATCATTAAAGGTGTGGTGCTAATATTTATTTAGGCGTGTTTATTTATTGAAGCGCTTCACAAATATTTATTATTTTGTATGCGCATGGGCACACTGTTTAAATATTTCATTATGGGACATTGTATTTGGGCACAGCTCGAGACTTTTGGGCCGCCCAACCGCTTTATTCTTTATTTGGACAAAAGCAAACACAAAAGCTAAAGCATGCTAATTGTAAAATTAGGCTATTTTTTAGCTTTGAGATGAATAAATTTATAAATACATGCCTTGTGAAGCGCTCACACAAGGCATGGGGGGAGATTGTACCCAATTGGTCTCTTTTCTTCATGTCGTGCAAATCCTCCTTCTTGCTTTTTAAGCTTAAGTAGAGTTCTTTTGTTCTTGGGGACCTTTTGGCACTCGATACATACGCATCTAGCATCTGATTTACATACCAAAAAAGGATTAAAAATCATAGACACACTAACTCTTGAAGTAGTGATAACCCACTTAGGATCCAAGACATCCTAGGTCTACTCTTGTAACAACTTCCGAATATCCTCTCACTTGAGAACAATTGACAAGAAGTAGGAAAAGATTGCCCACGGTATGGTAAAGAAAGAACTTTGCTCACGCTCTTAGGTGTCATGAGGATAACTGTACCATGAACAGGGCCAACCTCTTGTTGTAAGTGGTTAAGAACTAATCACACATGTTAGAGTCATATGGGACAAGTGGCAGTGAAAGTGTCACAAATTTGGATAACCCAAGCTTAGCAATAAGGTTTGAATTGAGCAACAATCAATAATCATGTGATACTAAAGGAAGATACTAGACCGAGGGAGGAGTACGAGGTGCCATTTAGATGGTTTGCACACACACCACACATACATAGACAATCACAAGAAATGCCTACAAAACAACAAATAAGATATCGACAACAAAAACTCACATGGACTTGACTAACTAAGATTGACCACCCCAAGCAATCCACATCCTTAAAATTTTCGATATGACCTCTCCACTTATGAGATCGAAAGCTTCATGAAATGCATAAAAACAGGCACCAAATATTCTCGTATTAGGCAATCCAAATAAAATATAATCAAATTGCACTGTTTTCTCCTGACTCCAATCAAATGATTAATGAAAAACTGCCCTAAACCAAACTATAATTGACCGATAACCAAACCTCAACTGACTAAGACAGTGGTCAATAGGGACTAAGACTGACAACCATGTCATTCACCCTAGGGAGTACTTCATTGAAAAAAGGGAATAGTGCAATGTGAGGAAAAATGAAAAATTTAATTGAATGTTCATTTTACAAACTAATTAACAAGGAGGGACATTTTATCAGGTGATAAACCTTGATAAGAAATTGGTGATTCATTTTATCCATTTAAAAAAACACTTATTAAGTTTTACGGTGCTTGTTAATGTCCTCGGACTACGTCTTGACTCAAGGTCTCTAAATGCAAGTTTATTTTTTAAAAATTAATATGTGTATAACTCTTGTTGTGACATGTTCATTTTATTATAAATTTAAAAAATATGTTTGACGCGGAAAATCACGTGCTATATGAACGGCTGGTTTATTTTAATGAATTAAAATGTGCGTTCAGTGCAAATGCGCATGGAAAATATGATCAACTAGTTCCTTTTAATAATTAATTGTGACGTTTGGTGCAAAAAAGAAAATAAGGAGAGGAACGGGATATCTGAACAAGGGTGTGAATACAAATAAATCTAAATGTGCACTCAACAACTAATGTGACAGAAAAAACCACAACCACAACACAATCCAAAAAGCAATCCAACTAGATGGAAAATAGACATCATTTTATTTTAAAAAACAAAACACAATTTCTAAAATTGTTTAATGTATTTGGATGTTTTTTTTTTAATTTTTAAATAAAAAATTTAGATCAACGAGATGTGTATTAGTGGATTGTAACAATTGAAACCACATTGTGTTTGGTTATGTTTGGGTTTTCTTCTTTTTGAGGTTTGTTGTTATTATTTATTTATTATTTTTATGTTATTTTGGCATGGTTGTGTTTGATTTTTATTTGTCATTCATTTCAATAAGAAAAATATTAGCTGAAAATTGAACATGGGAATCCACTTTATTTTTTGACAATTTTTAGTAAATTTTTGGTTATTTTGCTAATTTTGTAAAGAATTCTTGAAGAATTTACTCATTTGAGGAGCAAGTTTCTATTTAAATAAATATTTTTCAATTTTTTTGGAAAGGTTTCAACTCATGTCAATGTGCCATAATTATGGAAGGAATTTATTGGAATTTTGTAAATGTCTTTTTTTCAATGATTTTGTAAGGATTTTATTGTGTTTTTATAAAATTTTGAAGTTTTTTAAAGTTGTTTTATGTTTTCTTATTTTGATTGGCAATAACAATTGCAAGCTCACCATCACAAGAAGACCACATATGCGTGAACGATCACTAACACAACACACACTCACAAACACAAACAAATCATGTGCGAACAAGCACTAGCACGAACATGCAAAAATTAAGCAGCATGAAACCGCACGTGAATGGTCACAATATATTTGGCACACAAGTGGTTGCACGGTGGAGAGGGCCTTCGTGTGGTGGAGAGGTAAAAGGAATAGGGGGGAAGAAAAATTAATATTTGGGGATTTAAGTCAGGGGGGTAAGGTTTTGAGGGGGTGGGGGATTAAGGTGTGGGGGGGTAAGGTTTGGGGAGGTGGGATTAAGGGTAGGGGAGAAGGTTTTGAGGGGGTGGGGAATTTAGGAGTGGGGGGGTAATGTGTTTGGGGGGGGGTGATAAGGTGTGGGCAGGCCAGGCAAGGTGGGCAATTGGGGTAGTTTTTCTGCATGGCAGGTCAAGGGAAAATGGGCATTGGGATTGAGCTCTCCTCCAGGTTCCTCTCTCTCTCTCTCTCTCTCTCTCTCTCTCACAGATGTTCACCATAGCCTCTTCCAATCATCCTGACTCCTCTCCCAGTCGTTGAGTAGCAACCTGTGCCTCTTCCAGTCGAGCAACAGCTTGCGCCATAGCCTACAATAGCCTGCGCTTAAGTCCTCTTCTTATCTTCATTTTGCTCCAATTTGAGGATACTTCTGTATGCCTTGTTGCTCACTTTTGTTGGTATCTTGCTTTATGCATTAGTAGTCTTATTTGAATACTCAAAAGAGTATCCCACAGTTGATCATAAATCCAAATGTGGACGCGACTGTTGCTCAAATGGATGTCTTATTTTACTTTGCACGGGCTTTCCCTACTAGGTTCCTTATTATACTAGAAAGGATGTGTTGTTTATAGTTCCTACAAAATGTACCTCAGTATTTTGTAGATGAGAGTAAAGTTTTGGAGCATCTCAAGCTTAGCATGCAGTTTAAAAAGAAACATATTTGTCCTACTTTGAAGTGACGCCTTTTCTTGGTTGGATCATATTTTCTTTAATGGATTTTTTTTCCCTTTTCTCTCCATTTTTTGGGGGCATGTGCAATTCAGAATACTTGGTATTGTGTTTGTAAGTATGAGTTTTGTGTATGCTCTATGATGTATATGGTGTGGTGTATTATCCTCTTATGTGGAGTTGAAGATGAAGATGGACTTGATTGAGAAGGTAATGGATGGTGGTTCAGGATTCCATCTGATTGATGGACGGAAGAACCTCTTATATCCTTTACAAATTTATCATGATTTGTTGTTGTTTATAAGATATGTTAATGGATAAAGGGTTTTACTTTCGTTGTATTCTTTAGTAGATACAAGTTATAAGTCGCAGTTGTGGTGTATGAGGGAGGTCAAGCGCACAAGAAGCATTGTAACAACTTATCATCTTTCAAACACCTGGGTGTTCCTCCCTCCACTGAGGCCTTGTGCCAACATAATACAAGTACTCTCTTTCATTCTAAAATCTATCTGGCTTTCTATTCTCTTTTCTAGCAAAGTGCTTTCTTGCAAGCAAAGGTGGTGGTTTTTGATTGCAGGAGTTGACTACGGGCGAACGATCATGGTGTCAACCGTGGGCGACAAACGCAAAGTGGAGAAAATCACTCTACACACTCCTAGTGCGTCACACTTGGTATTAGAGCTCTACTCAGGCAAAGGCTAGTCCTTCAACAAGCGTGGGAGCAATCAGGAAGGAAAGCTAGTTGTGGTTCATCAACATAGGTGGATGCAACAAGAATAAAGGTGGAATTCAAGATGACCGAGATGAGATCTCGGTGGCCCTTGGAATCGGGGCAAGTAGACCTCAATTGGAGATTGGGAAAGGGTATGCAACCAAACATGAAAATGAGTTGGATGCAGTGCTTGTCAAGAATCGCGTGATGGGGGGACTTGCTCAAGATGTTGCGCCGATCACACACAGAATGCACAAGGAGAAGCTCACTCAAGAGACAAGAAGAGAGATGGAGGCCAGAACGTTTTCTTGCTGATTTCTTCTTCTTCTTCCACACACTTTACAATATACACAAAGTATAGATAAGATACAACATAAAGGAAAGTGGCCTACTAAGTCAAACAATGCATAACCGACTACACTAGTCGACTGGCGCTATAACTATGCCAGCTGTAAATAGGTGTAACAACCTGAATATAATAAGTAATGAGTCAGTGGCTATGTGAGAGTCATAACGACCACCGACGTGCTAAGTGTAGACGTGTGGACCCATCTAACCAGGCGGTCCATCATCAATGTCCACATGTGTTGAGCTTGTCATCTCAACAGTGCTGCATGATGAAGAGGTGCCTTGGCCTGACCCGATGGATGCCATGCACGAGATGATGAAGGACTTGCTGGCTACCATGCTACCCAAGGCTTTGGGAAAGGCTCACCGACAATGATGGTGATAATCACCAAAGATGCCAAAAGAAATAAAAGAAGGATTTGCCGCCAGGACCCAGGAATAAGAGGCTAGTTAAACACCGATCCTAATATCAATGTCATATCCAGGTGTCTCCAGCACTTTATTGGGGAGGAAGGTTAATAGAATCAAATGGAGATGGTAATGGAATAAGAGGGAACATTGCAAAGGTGGATAAGACAAATCATAAAATGAAGGTAAGTGAAGGGATAAGGAAGATGGAAAAGACGGAGAATTCATAAAAAACATTTGAAAAGATTATGCTGAGAAAACAGAAGGAATAGGAGAAACTATAGGAGGAGTTTTAGAAAGGGTAGGAGACAATGTAGGATCGACAATAAAAGGACAAAGAGTAAAAACATGAATATGAGGGGATCCAGAAGGAGTAAAGGATAAAAGAGAAATAGTATCAGAGGTAGAAGAAAGAAGGGAAACATATAAAGGAAAGCCATAGGACATGAGATAACATGAAAGAAGATCAGTAGGATCCAACGGATAGATAGCACAACAAAAATTAAGAGCTTGGAAAAAGGAATTAGCAAACAATGGATGATCAGCAATATAGCTCAACAATTGAGTTTGCAATGGCTAGATATCAGACTTATAAAAGACACTTCGTAAATGACGAGGTTCTAAAGCATCATCCTCCAAAGGCGGATGCCAAGCAGCCCACCCAAGCGTCCTCCTGATCCAAGTAGCACCCACGGAGAGACCTCTCACGGCGGGTTCGGTCCGCGTAACCCCCGCGGCTAATAACCCCCTTGGATAGGGTCAGGCAGACAGTCGGGGGTAACTGATGCTGCCTCTCCCTCCAGGATTTCAACTTAAAGCATTAGTTATTTTCTAGCATTAGTTCCTTGAGAAAAGAAGAACAAACAGTGCTCCTAAGTGTACAAACACAAGCACTCCAGTGGTCGTTTATTCGGCCAACTGCTAAGGTATAATTCCTTCTCTTCGAATACATCCAGCATTCGATCCGGGATCAATTTCGACTTGGCAAGATCCCCAGGGTCTCGTAAGCTAAGTTGCTTTTTTACCCTTTATCCTTGGGTTAGGGTTTATACCATGTTAACCCAAATTATCAATACTTTAGGTTTCCATATATTATGGTCAATAAATCCTGGACAATCTAGTTGTCCTCACTTGATTGGTCAATTACTTGCCAGGCAATCCATAATTACCCTAACCTGGCAATTCAACCCCAAAGAAGGGTGATGTAGCAAGATGATTGTTCATTCTCTAGAAAAATTAGACTTGTACTTAGAACTCACCAACCTTATTCTAAGGAGTGGCAATACCATTTTGTGATTTAGACGCAAATCATGCGACGTTGCAACTTGTTGCACGAGATAGGTGTTGCATCTAACTTGTGGGATTAATTCTCCCATCATCCGGTATCCCTTGGCTAAGAATATCTTTGGTCAAGATGTAGGGTTTTGGAGTCCTCTTGACCCAATCCAACCCTAACCTTACTAGGCCGATAACGCTTTGGCCCTAGGGTTTCTAAATTCATACGGAAGCCTTAGTATTTGGTCAATTTATCCCTAGGGTGTGAACCCTAGATCATTCTTGCACGGGCGTTTAGGTAACCCTAACATTCTGTGAACCTTAACCCTACCTAGCACCTTGAGGTGATCGTCATATACAATCTAATCGTACCTTTATGATTTTCATGTGAGCAACTACGCGAATTACTTAGTTGATTTAACTAACCCACGATTAGAGACGATCATCTCTTTTTAAAGATGCAAATACATTCTTCTAAATTAGCAAGTACTTTTCCCTAAAAGATGCAAGTAACTGGAAGATAGGCAAGATGCATCATTCCATGCAAATTTGCGATTTCAAGACTATAAACCTTTTCCTTCTATGCAGCTAAAAGATTTACAAAGATCTTTTCTTTGCCCTGTGCTACGTTGATGCAACGTAATCAAAGCTTTAATATTTTTAATGAAGATGCATTCAAACTTTGATAAAGAACTCCATGCATGAGCAAATACCATGAGTCCATCATTAAATTCATCCTTCCTTTAGTACTTAACTCGACCTAAAATGTAACCATCTTCGCATGCAATTTGCAAAGTTCATAATTTCCTTTCCGTGCATTGCGACTATTTGGACATTATTCAATGGCCGTCTATGCTTGTCTTATACACAAATCGCGGCTAGGAAATTACCACGTAAGTGCATTATGTGTTTATGCCCTATCCTTTTTCGCAATGCAACAAGATGCCTTTGCATAATTTCGTCTTTCAATTTATGCATCATACGTTTAGAATTTCATCCTGACCACAGAAGTGCAAGCAATTGCAAATGCACGACATGCAACTAATTTTATAAATCGGGCGAGCAAATAAATTTCCCAATGTATTTAAACTTGCCTACAAGAATTAAAGGTGCTTAATGCATTCTCTTCATGCAGGAAATTTATCGGAACCTGGGCATTAAGAACTGGGATGTTGTCCACTCGCGTACTCGGGGTGGAAGCTCCCGCATGTGCGCCTCACAACTTTTGCTTAGGAGCTATCAAGGACGTAGTGGACTTGGACTCCGCAAATTCTCCTTGCCCTTTTTCCTGATCTCTGAAACTGCCTATTAGGCTGATAATTTCTCTCCCACGCAGAAACTTGCGGCTTTTCAGTTACGGTTTTGAAAACCCGAAAGTACGAGGTGAACAAGGATTATGGAAAGCTTTAATAGAAGCTTCCAAGCTTCTGTGTCAGGTTGAAAGACGTGGAGAGAGAGTGATGATGGATAGGATGATGGAGAGGACGATGACGATGATGACGGTGATGATGATGGCGGTGATGTAGGCAGCGTGGCGCAGTAGCAAACGGCGTGATGGCAACTGGCGGGGCTTCCACAGGGCGACAACACGGCACAATCCTCTCTCCTCCCTCCCCTCAAGCTTGGAGAGGGGGTGTTCTTATAGATTCCAAAGGGGGGGGGATAGCCACACAAGTGGCGGGCAGCATGTTCCCCCCCCCCCCCCCAATGCTCGTCCTCCACTTGACTCAAGCTCCTCTTACACTCCCTCTCTCCCCACCATGCAACAGATGAAGGGGAGGGGATTTAATTTAAAAAAATTTGCACTAAATTATCCATTATCCTTTTGCTTTTCCCATGAAGGGTGTTCCCGCGTGGGCTTGCGGGTTTTTAGCCACGGACTCTTGTGCACAACGCGGGCTGGAATTTGATGATGCACGCGGAGGGAGCACTTAGCCACCCACATTTTTCTGTTGCGGGAGATTATTTTAAGTTTCTTTCACGCGGGATGTGTGGGGTCCAAGATCATTAATATTTCGTGCGGAAATATTACATTCTCTCCCCCTTAGAGGAATCGAGATGTCCTCATCTCGAGAAGAACTGGGGGTATTGTTGGTTGAGAGTAATTTCATCCATCCAAGTGGCATCCTCTTCAGGATAATCTTTCCACTGGATGAGGTATTCTCTCAAGGTCCTAGATCTCAAATGCCTCTCCCTAACATCTAAGATCCTATCAGGCCGTAGCTCAAGGACTCCTTGGCTAGGCATTACAACTCGTTGATCATCAAGCATGTGACTAGGGTTAGGCACATACTTTTTCAGTAGGCTGATATGGAATACATTATGAACTTTTAGGTTCTCAGGGAGTTGAAGTCTATAAGCATTAGGCCCTAGGCACTTGAGAATCTTGTAGGGTGTGTAAGCCTTCTATCTGTCCTTGGCGGCTTGGATGTCCTATCTTATTGACTTGATTTGGTCATCCATGTCTTCCAGCATCTACTTTGAATCTTCAACCCTCAAGGTTGGATCCAAAAAGTTTAAAGGACTATGACAATCGTGCCCATACAATTCTTGAAAAGGGGTCATCTGAATGCTTTGTTGGTAGGAAGCATTGTAGGCAAACTCGACCAATGGCAAATATTGAATCCACTTTTTGGGTTCGCGACAACAGTGTGCCCTAAGCATATCTTCAATGACTTGGTTGACTCATTCTGTTTGATCATCAGTTTGGGGATAGTAAGCTGTACTGAAACAGAGTTGAGTCCCAATGGCCTCGAAGATAGCCCTCAAGAAGTGTGATGTGAAGAGAGAGTCATGATCACTAATAATTCTTCTGGGTAACCCATGTAATTTGAAAATCTCCTTGATGAATAACCTCGCGATGTCTGAGGCTTTATAGTTTATCTTAACAGGAATAAGATGTGCAACCTTGGTGAGCATATCTACCACAACCATAATGGGGAGTTGTATCCTCCCTGAACTTGGGGTAGGCCAACAACAAAGTCCATACTAATGAATTCCCATTTCATTTGGGGAATGTCAAGTGGTTGCAATTTCCCTAGCATTTTGACATGTTCGGCCTTAATGCGTTGACAAGACAAACATTTCGTGACATATTTGAGAACGTCACCTTTGAGCCTATCCTAATAATAGCTCTTTCTGACCGCATTAAGGTTCTTGGCATAGCCAGGATGTCCTGAGAAAGGGGAGTCATGGGCTTCCCAAAGTATCTTCTGCTTGAGTGATTGGCTTGCCGGGATACATAATCTCGTTCTATAGTAGACAAGTCCACTATTGATAGAGAATTCTTGATACTTTGTTTGTAGCTTTGGGTCTTGATCCTTGATGGGGATCTCCCTTAGCAATTTCTGATAGGTTGGGTCGTGGCATGCCTCTTCTCTAGCTAGCTCAAGAATTGGGTTATTTGGCATGGATACCTTTGTGGCTAGAGATCTTGCTGTTGATGGATCTTGCAAAATCAGAGAATTCAGAAATGCCTTGCAACTGAGTGCATCGGCAACTACATTCTCCTTTCCAGGCCGGTACTTGATTTCAAAATCATATTCTTCCAGCACTTCAATCCATCGACGTTGCCTCATATTGAGCTCATTCTAGGTAAAAATCCCATTTAAGACTCTTGTGGTCCGTTATTAAGGTAAATTTATTACCCAGCAAGTAGTGTCTCCAAAGTTTGAGGGCATGTATGACAGCCAACAGCTCCAGATCATGGGTAGTATCTAGTCTCACTTGATGATAACCAGACTTAAGGTCTATTTTACTAAATATAGCAGAGCCTTGCAGTTTGTCCATAAGGTCATCAACTCTAGGAATAGGATACCTATTCTTTACAGTAATCTTATTTAAAGCTCGATAGTCAATGCACATACGGTAGGTATTATTCTTTTTCTTGACTAACAGAACAGGTGCACCGAATGGAGAACTGCTAGGTCTAATCAATCCTCTATTTAGTAATTCCTCAACTTGACTCTGGATTTCTTTTTGCTCTATCCTATATGGTGCTTTGCAAGGTGGTTGTGTGCCAGGGATCAAATCTATCTTATGGTCTTCTGGACGTGAAGGCGGTAAACCAGGTGGTAGGTCTTCTGCAAAACAGTCCTTAAAATATGC
This sequence comes from Lygodium microphyllum, assembly GCF_053477565.2. Taxonomy (NCBI): domain Eukaryota; kingdom Viridiplantae; phylum Streptophyta; class Polypodiopsida; order Schizaeales; family Lygodiaceae; genus Lygodium; species Lygodium microphyllum. Next base: position 10,738,194 of record NC_141159.1, on the reverse strand, counting down.
AAGAAATTCTTTATGCCTAGGGTGCATATGACTATCTTTTACTTGCAGTTCATTCACCCAAATGAGATAAGATTTACTACTCTTGCGTAATGCACGTTTAGCTTGAGTATGCGAAAGCAGTGGAAAAACATTAGATGCATGCATACCATATAATGTCATAGATTTTCCTTAAAAATTAATATTCATTGTGTGTGTGGAATAATCTATATCTGGGTTATGCTGGTGACGCCAAGGCATACCTAAAATAATGTCACTCGACTGTAATGGAACAACTAGAAAATTTCTTCTTTCACTGTATTGATCAATTTGAATCTCTAAGTCTTGCACTTCTTGTGTACCATTATACCTAGTACCTAAGAATGCAGCTTTGATGCGATAATGCATAGGTACAGTCTGTAATTTCAATTCCTTTACTAATTTTGCTGAAATAAAATCATGAGTACTACCGTCATCATGCAAAATAGTCTTTTCCTTTCCATGCACCAAACATTTCATAGTCAATAATGAATGTGGAGTAGGCATACCTGGTAAAGTATCGGAAGTAGTAGTAGTGTCATCCTCATCTTCAGTGAAATCAGGCATATCTTCATGTTCGTCTTCATCCATTGCTCCAAGGTAGTTGATATGGACTGGTGGCTTCTTTGAATGACAATTTGATGCTAGATGTCCAGGCTGGTGGCATTTATAGCATACTATTGGCTTGGCTTTGGTTACATTGTTTGCTATGGCGGGAAGTCTAGGTACATTTGGATTTGGCTGTGGAATAGGCTTAGGTTTTTGATTGACATTGGATGGTAATGCAGGTGGTTTTGCCCAATTCTTGAGGAAAGATGATGAAGAGAAACGACCTGGATTAAATCTTCTAAAATTGGAATTGAATTGTTTAGATCCATAGTTACCATTGGCTTGTAATTGCTGTGGTCGTCTGTCTCTACCTCGTAGCTTATCTTCAGTGTCGTGAGCTAGTGAAATGGCATCTTCAAGGGTAGCAGGCTTGAATATGTTAACTTCAGCGTAGTAATGCCCAAGGAGTCCAGACATATACTTGCGCTTGTGTGTCGCTTCTGGTACGTCTTTAAGCATGCATAACTGGAGTAATGCATTCCAAAAATGCTCTGTATAGTGAGGTATAGGCTCGCGATCCCGTTGCTCAAGAAGATCCCATTGCTTAATAGCTTTCTCATGAAATTGTGGTGGAAGGAAATTCTGCATGAACTTCTTCTTGAAATCTTCCCAAGTAGCAGGACAATCTATGCTCTTGCGTACTACAGTCCACCAAAGAGATGCTCTGTCTACTAAATGATTAGTAACACACTTGATTTTATCTTTTTCTGCATAGGTTTCCTCATGGAAATAGTCATCAAACTAACTAATGAATGCTAGAACAGTTTTTCCTTCTCGTATGCCATTGAAAGTATGGAATTTGAAACTTCTTTTACTTATCTTTGATTCCTTGCGAATGGTTTGAGCTTCAAGAGTTGCGTCGATGGTACGTCGAATCAGATCTTCAGCTTGAGGTTCTTCTTTGTCGGTAGACGCTCTTTGTAAATTTGCTAGTTGAACTTGCAATGCTTGCCTAGCCCTTCGTTCTTCTTCCAATTGCATCATGATTAAGTCCAGCTTTTGCTCCATCGTAGGCTCAGGTAGGTCATCTTCAGCATAAGATCATCCATATGTGGTTCCGTCATCCTGCAAAACTAAAAATACCTTTCTCACTCAAAATCAGGTAAGTGGGATGAGCGTAGCTCAAGTTCGGGAATACAAGGCTTATGTGTTTTTGGGTATAGCTTTCACAATCTTCGGAAAATCTGCGATTTATCCTTCTTCGTATGCTAAAAATGCTTCAGCAAACCTACGTATGGGTAGAGTACCTTCCAATGAACAACTTTGCAGTTCGGAGTTTCTGTGCAGGAACAGTCCTTCTAGGAGTTTTGAGCACAAGTTAGTTCTGACTCCAGTTGACTTGTCTGACTTGCAGAGTTGCAGACTTATGTGACTTGCAGAGTTACAGACTTGTAGAACTTATTCAATTTATGGAACTTGCAGAACTTGATCAGAAAATACTTGCAGAACTTGATTTTGTTGGGTGTGACCTGAAGTTTGGTGACTTGTAGAAGTGAGCCTTAGTTGACTTAGCTTAATTGATTAAGCTTCGAGCTCTTTGACAGTAAATGGCGAAAAACGGGGGGGGGGGGGGGGGGGGGGGGGGGGGGGGGGGCGTTTTTGAGCCGTCGCGAAAAAACGGAGGTCTTCTGAGGTCGCAGAGATTAAATTCTGAAGCTTAAAGCTTCTTCTAAAGTCTCTAAGCTTTAAAGCTTAAAGCTTGAGAAGTGAGAAATTGATGACTTATCTCTGGTTGTCCATGACTTGATGAAGGAGATGAAGAAGTGGTCCTCCGCCTCTGTAGCCCGGTCCTTCGCGATCTAATGACAGAAACAGGGGTTCTTGATCGCCAGAAGTCTGCCTGTATCGACGGTTCGCAATGAGATTGACCGAAGAGCCCGATCGTTCCAGGAGCTCCGCCTTCGCACGAGATGGGTAGCGATTGGAAGCTCTTGATCTCAGCTCCGCTCTGATACCACTGGTGCGCAGATCGGATACTGTAAGCTCAACTTTGATCTTCAATAAATCTTCAAAAACAGTCCATCCAACCACGACCCCAACTTATAACCTATATCTGATAGAAAGAATACAACGAAAGGAAAACCCTTTATACATTAACACTTCTTATCAAACTGGAAATCACAACAAACTTGTAAAGGATATAAGAGTTTTCTTCTTCTTCTGCATCAGCATCTTCAACTATCCAACCAGCAACACCATCACCGCAATTCTCCAAAATGTAGCTCGCACGAAAGTAAATCAAATAGGCAACTACCACGATCTTATCACATAAATTAATCCACAACACAAACACTACACACAACACAACCATCTGAATGACTCCTCCACAAAGAGAGATTTATCATTAAAAATCATCCACAATACATGGCAAAGGTATCAATGAAGATGATCCCTCTTAAAAGATTGGTGATTTCGAAAACGATCCATGGATAAGGATTCATCTACAAATGTCTTGGGAGGATTCTGAAAGAACTAAAGGTAGCACATCCTTTCCAATAAGACAAGGTATCTGCTAGGCAAACAGAGGGCATGAAAGTACAATACATCTAGTTGCTGGGAATCAATGCTCACATTGACATTCATGCACAACTTTGGAATAGGCTTTGAATCATTATGAGAATGCCTATGCATATACGCCAGGTACCAAGTAAAATGAGCAGTTAAGCGCACAGAAGGATCTGCAGACTGAGAATATTGCTGAGCAAAATGCAGATAATTTTGATAAGCCTGACTAGCACTTATCCATTCTCCTGGGATCAATGGCCAATTGATTTGAGGTCCAGTAAGGGAATCATTTGAACTCCAGCCTCTTCTTTGAAGAATCTTCTGATCAAAACCTGGATACCCACTAACCAACTAAGGAGGATTAGGAATAGAAGTGTTAGGAGACGGAAGAGGGACTAATGAAAGAGGATGAAGCAAAGGATAGGCAAAATCATAAAATGAAGAATTGATTAAAGATGGATTTGCTGAAAATTGAGGAGATTCGGTTAAGAAAGGCGTTAAAAGATAAGCATGAAAAGTTGATAGAATGTCAGGGGATGGGGAAGGACAAGGATCAGGAGGTAGAAAAACTCGATCTTCAATAAAAGAACAATGGGTAAAGATAGGAATTTGAGGAGATCCTTGAGGTTGAAGGGGTAAAATGACTTTTGGGTTAGATTGAAAAAGGGAAATATAAGCATCATACCTATGAGCCATTTGTTGATAATGAGTTAGGCATGGTAAGGATGGACCTAAAGCTGATCTACGATGATAGGCTTCAAAGAAAGAAGTATCAAATGGGGGTTGGTTGGAGAGATAGGCTAAAAGATCCACCCTCAGTTGGTTAATGTTCTGAGCATGAGCTGAAGCTTTGACCTAAGGTGATTCAAAATGACAGCATCAACCATCGTGTGCCATGAAAACTCAGGACACTCAGCCACCTTTGAAGAATATCCCTGGAACATCTCATCAATCCTCAACTCCAAATGTCGGACATACAAAGAAGCTACCACATCTTTGACATACCAAGCCAGATCTTCATCATCTGGAATCAATAAATCCCCTCAAATACATATAGGACAGAAGCATCGTATCTGGAGTGACAGAGTCTTCAAAAACCATCCTCACTACTTCTATCAGCAAATCAAATGACCAGGCCCCACTCCATCCATCCTCTGGAATAGGTAAATGCATCGTGGAAAGTTTTATATAGAAGGCCAACTTTTGTTGTTGATAATGGACAAAAAAGGAATGATCTGGTGGAACATATTCTTGATACTGCTCAAAAGAAGACCATAACAAATCCATGCGAGATTGCAATCTTTCCACCTTGGCCTGAAATAAGGGACATAATATAGCATGTCTCTGAAGAGCTGCCAAGTCTGCAGGGGATAAAAGAGAAACTGGTTGCACAGGACTCTGTGTATTAGACCGAGACTGAGCCAACTGATCTTTGAGTTGCTGGATTTGAGCATTGCTCAGGTCTAAGATAGCTGTGGTGGATTTAAACTTCTCTGCTTGGGCAGCTATCACCTCCTTCATCTCTTGACTCTCCTTCTGTAACTTATCCCTCTCTCCTCTGTTACAGCAACCACTTGAGACCTAGCTTCTACCAACTCAGCTTTCAACTTAGAGATTTCAACTTTCTGAGTATCCACAAGCTTAGTCTGCTGCTCCATTTGCATACAAAGGTCAGATAATTTCTCTTGAGCAGAGGCTAACTCAGTAGTGGTCTTATTCAGTTTCTCCTTAGACTGCTGAACTTCATCATAAAATGAAGAATATAATTGTTGGATACAAGCAGTCATCGAAAGTTCAATAGAACTCTGAATATCCTTGCACAGGAACGGAATAGCATCTCCTGTTACCAGGCGGTGAACAGAAGGAATAGTAAGTTCTAGCATCCCATCTCTATGGGCTCTGAAAAGATTTGGCGTCTGAAGGAATGCAGGCAAGCTACTGCAAGACTGGGTAGGAATTATCTCTGGAATTGGAGGAGGAAGAATAGGCACTGACTCAGCCACCCTTTTGAGGCATTTTCTCTGAATGACCAGGGGAGGAGAAGAACCATCATCCTCAATTATCACATCATCATCTTCATTATGAGGTGGAGAAGGAACTGCTAGAGAATCAACTGGAGGTAAAGGAACTTCCTTTGCAGGGGCAGCATGTAGCAAGAAGACATAGAGGAAGGACCCAAATGTAACATTAGTCACATTTCCTCGAGTAGCTCAAATAAAGTGGTGATCCATCTTGGAGAGGAGGTAGGTACTCCAATCAATAGTTATGCCTTTTAAAATCATTTGTGAAGCTGTAAACAACTCCTTGGAAAGATAATGAGATGGGGATTTTGCAGGCATGAACCTGTCCTGAAGGAATTGGCATAGCTGTTTCCATAGGGGATTGGAAATCATGGAAACACCGACTCCTAACGTGGTAATGACCTTCTTCGAATCAAGAATATCTTGAGTTTGCTTCTGCAACAGCTTCAAAATATCGTCATTGGTGAACAACTGTCTGGCAGCAGGGACGACTCCCCACGATATGGCAGACCAAGAGCCTTGCCCAGACTCTTCGGTGTCAGAAGAACAGTAGTGCCACGAACTGGACCAGACCTCTTACTGTAAGAGGTTAAAAACTCATCACAAATGGTAGGATCATCTGGAACCAGTGGGAAAGACAGGCTCACGAACTTGGACAAGCCCGCTTTAGTGACAACATCCGAATCCAGTAACAAAGAATAATCATGGACAGCCAAAGGAACATACTGGATCAGGGGAGGAGTACGAGAGGGCGCCATTCAGATGGTTACACACACACCACAAACACAGACAAACAAAGAGAATGCCTGCAAAGCAACAGACAAAAACCAAGGATAAGATATCAACCAAGGTGGTAAAACGTGACTCGACCAACTATCCCCAAGCAAACCACAGCCTAGAAAAAATTCGACATGACCTCTACACATATGCGATCGAAAGCTTCATGCTATGCAACATGCAAACACTTAAATCCCCGTAGCAGGCAATAAAAGAAAAAAACTACACACCGTTCCCTTAACCGTAACAAAGAAACTAAACCAAAACATAACAACAACCCACACATATCATGACCACAACTTTGATAATCAGGTTTGACCATGGAGACAACTTCGAAGACTTCGCGTACCCATCCCACGAAACGAGTTCATTAAAAAGGGGAAAGCAGTGCAGTGAGGGGGAATTAATTTAGTGAAATGTTTATTTTGATTAATTATTAAAAAATGGGTGAATTTTTAATTAAGTGATAAACCTTAACAAGAAAACGACGGTTCCTTCTTAAAATTTTAATTACAAATTATTAGGTTGGAGCGGTGCATTAATCCGAATCCCGGACTTTGATACCCAGACTGGGTCTCTAAATGCAAATTCATTTATTAAAAATTGAGGTGATGTGGAGTGCTTTTTTGCTAGCGCATACTTTTGTGACGGCTGGTTCATTTTAATTAAAAATATTAAAGTGCCTCTTAAGCGCACGTAGCGCGTGCTAAGTGAACGGCTGGTTGATTTTAAGTAAAAAAAGGTGTGTTTGGCGCGAGCGTGCGTGCCATGGTGGTGTTTAGGATTCATGTTAAAAATTAAGCGTGGATTTTGGGGTAGCGAAAAAAATAAAAAAATATAAAAGAAAAAAATACCTGGAAGTGGGTGTATGTGTATGCAATGAATGCGTACTTCTCAATCCCAAAATGTAGGTCAACAATCCAAAAAGAACCAAGGTATCTAGATTTTTTCCAGATTTTTCAGCTTGTGTTTGGAATTAAAGAGGATTTTTCATGAATTTAGGCATTTAATGAAGTATTTTTATCATAAAATAATAATGGAATAAATTGGCACATCATTTTCAACTTAGGAAATATTCCAAAAAGTAGCAAAAAAGTTAATGAAATTTTCAAGAATTTTTTTGTAATTAAATTGGTATTTTTACCAATTTTGATGAATGTTTTTCATTTTCTGTGTATTTTTAAAAGAATTGTTAATTTTAAAATTATCTGAAATATTTTTCTGAAATTTTCAGTTTAGAAAAAGATTGCAATTTACTGCAGAAAGATTGGGAATTTTTCAAGATTTTTTTGTAATTTTTTTGAATTTTAATTAATCTTTAATGATTTTTGTTTAATTTTTCAATGTATTTTTAGGGTTTTCGAGTTTTGGAAATTAAAAATCCGGGAATATACCCAGGAATGGACTGCGTGTCAGCTGCGTGTGAATAGCCGGCTGGGACACACCACCGCATGGACAAGGGAACGCGCGTCCCCGTGCGTGAACAGCCGCTAACGGACTCCCGCACAAGAACAACCACGAACACAACCACACGCGCACACACACCTCGTGTGTCAGGGGGCTGAGAAGGGGTGTTGCAGTTTCTGGGGGTGTCTTCCGGTGTCGTAGGGTTGTGGTAGGAGGTCTCGACGGGGGGGTACGGGAGAGAGGGTGAGAAGGGGGGCTTAAGAGGGGGTTTCTGCGGGGTGGGAGTGTGTGTCTAGGGGGGGAACAGGGGCTTGTGGGGGAAAGGTGTGCGTGGGGGTGGTGGGGTAGGATTGGGGGCTTATGGGGGGGGGGGGGGGGAAGGTTGTGGGGTTGTGTGCGTGGGGGGGGGGGGGGGGGGGGGGGGGGGAGGGAGGGGGTGGGGAATGGGGGCTTGGAGGGGGGTGGGAGTGGGTGGGGGGACTGGGGGGTGCAGGGCCAGGAGGCGGGCCCTAGAGAGCGGCGGGCGGCCACGACAAGAGAGGCGGAAGAGGGACCAGGTGGCAGCGTAGCCACAGGCGAACGGCGGCGTGGCGAGGCGACGTGGCAGGCCCAGGCGCAGGTAGGGGCGGTAGCCTCAGGCGCGGGCGGCGTCTGCAGGGCGTGGCGGGAGGCGGCACCCAGGGGTAGAGGGCTTCGGCGGCAGCACCAGGGGCAGCGTACGGGCGGCGACGTGAAGAGGGGCGGGCACGACCACGAACAGGCGGCAGGAGAGGAGGGAGGGAGGAGAAGAGGAGGAGGAGGAGGAATATGGAGATGAGGAGGGAGCAGGGAGATGAAGAGGGAGAAGAGAAGAACGGGAGAGGGAGAAGGGAGGGAGGAAGGAGGGGACGCAGGGAGGGGATGGGGGGGAAGGGTGGTTGGGGGAGAGGGGGTGCCCGTGGGGGGTGGGGGTGAATGGGTGCCCGTGGGGGGTGGGGGTGCCCATGGGGGATGGGTGCCCATGGAGGATGGGGGCCCATGGAGGGTGGGGTACCCGCCATAAAAGAAAGGCGTGCCCCCGTCCCGCGCGCGTGCGCGGGGCAGGGTAAAAAAATTTACCGTGACAGGATCGAAATAGCGCCGGGATGTCGGTACGGGGCACGCGGATGCGACCGGGGCATGTGGAAACACGTGAAATAAAAAACGGACGCGTTCACGCGCGGGATGAGTTGCGCGAAACACGTAAAAATAAAGAAAAATTAATATCTCCCAATCCAGGGATCGAAACAAAATGTCATAAAAACAAAAATTGTGCAGGACGGCAGGGGGAAGACCAAGGAACCGTGTAACGGGGTTCCGGGGGAAAGACAGGGCATTCACATGCAAAAAAACACAAAAAACGGCCCCGAAAACGCAAACGAAAATTAATATAGGAAGATCCGTGCATCGGAACGAGGTGCAGGAAGAAGGAAAAATGGGTAGAAAGACGTGCCCAACAATCCTATCATGTCAAAACATGGTGCCGACTGAGAGAAGATGCGTGCACATGGGAAAAAACCCAAAAAAAGACCAAAAAATGGAATCGAAAATTAATATTGGACGAACCGCTAGCCGAAATGACATGCAATAAAAAGGAAAAATGTCCGTAGGAAGGGATGGCACAGGGTTGTCATGTTAGAACGTAGTTCCGGCGGAAGTAGGAGGGGTTCACATGCGAAAAACACCAAAAATACACCCGAAAACACATTTAAAAATTAATAATTAAAACCCAAAAGTCGAAAGAGGGTGGAGGAAAAAGGAAAAAGGTGGAGGAAGGCGCGGTGGACACGGCTGTCAAATCAAATCGGAATTCTGATGCAAACAGGCAGGTTCACATGGAAAAATGTCAAAAAGACGCACGAAAAAATCTCGAGAAACCGCAAAATTAATATTGGACAAACCGTGCATCAAAATGACACGGAGTAAAAAGGAAAAATGTTAGGGAGAAAATGATTGTCAGGGCTATATGTCAGATCACGGTTCCGAAGCAAAAAAAATGCGTTCACATGGAAAACCGACGAATTTGCGCAAAATGCTTCAAAAATTAATAACGTTAGAACCGAATGGCGGAACAGGGGTTGGTAAAAAGGAAAAATGGATAGTTCAAAGGGGTGAACAGGGCTATAAGGTTGGACGTGGATTTTGGTGAACGTAGGGTGTGTGCACCTAGCAGGACAACAAAATCAGGGAATGAAGGAAAACTGCAAGGGAACAGCCCCGAGGGTGGGTGAAAAATGAACGGGTGGGTGGGGAAGGGACCCCATCAGGGTAAAAGCAAGTCATGGCATAGAGGCATTAGTAGGTTGAGGCATATGCAGAGAGGTATGCAATGTAGACGCGCAGGGATGCGTCCCCACATTTAAAACCTTAACGGACAGGGTTAACCGAGCAATAGGGACCTAGGACCACTCAACAGACCAACCACGAACGTCCCCACACTTAAACATGATCGTCACTGAGAAACAGAAGGCGTAAGGTTAGAAAAATTTGGCCCATGTTGTCAAGAATCAAGGTGGACTGTCGATGGCACGTCCGGTGTCGTTGTCGACTGCAGGAGGTACCAAGGGTCGCTCCAGCACACGTCCGTCATGGCAGGGACCACGGGGCAGCACCCAGGGAGGTAGCTGGTTGAAGGAATTGCAGGAAATTTGTCGATGATGAGGAATGTTGCACTCAACTCACAATCACTCATATGGAATGAAAGAGCAATCACTCGCCCCATGACTCTTATCACTCGAGGAATAATGATTGAAACCCATATCTCACACCCGATTTAGAAATCGACAAGGGGGATGGTACGGAGGAAGTATGCCAGGGTGCACAGTTGATGGTGCATTAGTGCGTCCAACCCGTCTGGCATAAGTGCAAGGAGGAAGGCAGGGGAGCCTTACAGTGCAGTGTACAGAACAGGGTGACGTGTCCTGTGATGATGGCAAAAACCCACCATGTGGGTGCATAGGGAAACGGGAACATACCTGACTCCAAGTGTCGTAATGTCCCTCAACCTCACCTCTCGATGAGTGATTGAGGAAACAACAGTCACACTTAGCCCACCCTCTGTCTCACGCTCTGCTGAAAGATACAGAGGGCAACCATGTCCTGAAACCCGTTGATGTAATCCTCAGATTGTATGCCTTTGCACATTTGATTGTGCAACTGTGTATCCCGCCTTGTGCTGGCATACGGTGCAAGAAGAAAGGCCAGGGAGCCTTATGGTGCAGTGCACAAAAACAGATCGTGCTTTGTGTATTCAGAAGCCCATCCCGTGTGTGCAACACTTCATTCACACTTCTCACCTCTCATTTGATTTGAAGGGAAAAGATTGGTCTCTCGCCCCACCCTCGGTTTCACTCTCTGTTGATAGTTAGAGAGGGCAACCATACTCACAACCCCATCCGGTTAGGATGAAAGCTCGCGTCACTCGAGTGTTTGTCGATGAAGATCGTGTCATCAGTTGTTGAAGAGGCATACCCAGGGAGGTAGCCATCAGATCTGGTACTTCAATTGGTTGTAGAAAAGATCGTCTGCGAAAGGGGGCAGACCGACTGATGAAGTTGCAGAGACAGCGCACCAAGGGAGGTGACTTCAAATTGCTTCTGGACAATTTTCTGCTGGTGAGTCAGTTATCCTGAACTGCGGGGTGTTACCACCTTTTCCACAGCCAACTTCCCGCCCAAGGGTGTTTGCCACCTTTTCTTGGAGCGAGGCCTGCTATGACAGGGAATTTCTTCCTTTTCTCCCATAGCAGTTTTTTTTCGTTTCTTGTTTGTTTTTCTTTTCTTTTCTTTTTCTCCTACTCCCGAGGGTGTCTCCACCTTTTCTTGAAGAATAGGTCGGCATGATAGGGACCTAAGTCCTTTTCTCCCATGATCAATATATTTTTTTTCGTCTTTTTTTTTCTTCCGAATTAAGCAAGGGAATGATGGAAATACCATTCGTCAGAACCCACCTCGCCACTGCCGCTGGTGAAAAATAGAGGATAAGAGATCAGGGACCTAAGTCCTTTTCTCCCATGATCAATATATTTTTTTTCGTCTTTTTGTTTCTTCCGAATTAAGCAAGGGAATGATGGAAATACCATTCGTCAGAACCCACCTCGCCACTGCCGCTGGTGAAAAATAGAGGATAAGAGATCAGGGCTGGAAGGTGGGGTTGAGGGGATAGAGGGTTGCATCCATCTCATCAGGAGTGGCTGAAAAACGGCTATCAGAAGTAGCATCATAAAAAGTACAGTGCCACGCCAACAGGGGAAAGGATCAAGTGACCATGATTGTCAAGATCCCCAAGGAGGAAAGTACTTCTTTAGGCGATATCCATTGATCAGGAAGAGATCATCAGAGGCATCAACGGTCTGCACGTGGACAGAGCCATTAGGGTTGACAGCAAGTACCTTATACGGGCCCATCCACCGCTGTTGAAGCTTGCCAAGAAACTTGCCAAATCGTGAATCATAGGCTAGGACCAAATCACCTTCTCTGAACTCCTTGTGCTTGATGAAGCTGTCATGGTAAGCCTTGCATCGAGCTTGCGTGGCTTCCATGCACTGTAGATCCATCCTGCGAGTTTCGTCCAAACATTCCAGGTGCAGGAGACGACGTTGCAGTGAATCATCATCCCCTAAACGCTCTTTGATAGCCACTCGCAAAGAGGGCAATTCCAGTTCACCAGGGAAAATAGCTTCTGTACCATACACCAGCTGAAAGGGTGTATGTCCTGTTGCTGCTTTATGGGAGGTTCTGTATGCCCAGAGGGCCTCTGTAAGTCGATCATCCCAATCACGACGATGTGCGGAAATTATTCTTGTTACAATCGAGCAGAGGATTCGATTCGTGACTTCGACTTGGCCGTTGGCTCTGGGGTAATAAGGAGTGGACTTGCGATAGCGGATCTTATACAGCTCTGTCAACTCTTCCATGACTTTATTAATGAAATGAGTGCCTCTGTCACTTACCAGCTCTAGGGGACTGCCAAAACGGGTGATGATATTCTCGTACATGAACAGGGCCACGCTGTTACCATCGTCCCGCTTTAGGGCTTTAGCTTCACACCACTTTGTGACATAATCCGTACATACCAAGTTGTATCTGTTCTGTTTCCTTCGAGTGGGAGGATCGATTGGGCCTATGAAGTCGATGCCCTACTTCTGGAACGGCTTCAAAGGAAGGATAGGTTGCAGTGGCATAGCACTTGTCTTGGTGGGTTTCCCCATTCTCTGACAGGCATCACATCGCTTGCAGTAATCATAAGCATCCTTGTGGAGGGTCGGCCACAAGTAACCTATTAACAGAGCTTTCATGGCTGTAGATTCTCCTGCAAAGTGGCCTCCACACGGCTCGTCATGGCAAGCCTTCAAAACAATCCCAATCTCATCTCCTGCAACACATCTTCTGAGCACTTCATCTTTGCCTTTCTTGTACAGTGCACTGCCTAACAGGGTGTAGGGGGCTGATTCTAACATAAGCTTCTTCCCTTCCCGACTAGAAATACCAGGAGGGTACTGTTGGGTTGCCAGAAGATTAGCAATGTCTGCATACCAGGAGGTGACAATTTCTATCAGGAATAGGGAAGCATCAGGGAGGTCTGGATAATCCTGCTCCTCGTCTGCAGTCTGTGGGATACGCGATAGATGATCAGTCAGAACATGGGAACGACCAGGTTTGGTAATTACCTCAAAGTCAAACTCCTGAAATAGAAGGAGCCATCTCATCATTCGTCCTTTCACGTCTGCTTTGTTCATCAGGAAGGACAGGGCCTCGTGATCCACATAAAATTTAAAGTGGGTAGACAGTAGGTAGTGGCGAAACTTCTCTAGGGCAAACACCATTGCCAAGCACTCAAGCTCTGTCACTGTGTAGTTCCGTTCTCTATTAGTGACTTTTTGGCTTGCGTAATAGATCGGTTAATCTAATTTCGAGGGGCCCTTTTGACAGAGAACTGCGCCTAAGCCTTCAATGGATGCATCAGTGTGTACATGAAACTCCTTCGTCCAATCAGGAGGTTGCAGAATGGGTACCTCAATCAAACACTGCTTCAGAGTGTTGAAGGCTTTGTCACATTCTTCCGTCCAAATAAACTCTGCATCTTTCCTTAGAAGCTTGTGCAAGGAGGTTGCCTTTGTTGCAAAATGGGCTATGAACCTTCTGTAGTAACCCACATGGCCTAGGAATCCCCTCAACTATTTAAGGTTGGTGGGTGGTGTCAGAGCTGCAATCTTTTCGATCTTTGCAGGGTCTGTTGATATCCCTTGTGCAGAGACAATGTGGCCCAACAAAACTCCAGAAGAGACCCCAAAGATGCATTTGTCGGGGTTGAGGGAGATCGCATACTCCCGACATCGGTCCAAAACATTGTTCCAAATGTCCCCAATGTTCACGGATCAAACTATAGACACAGAAGTCATCCAAATATACCTCAATAAAGTCGTGTAGATGATTTTGGAATGCGGCCATCATGACTCGCTGGAAAGTAGCAGGGGCATTGCAGAGTCCAAACGGCATCACTCGGTAAGCGTAGGTCCCCCATTCTGTGGTGAAGCTTGTTTTGGATTGGTCTTCTTCTGCTATCTGCACTTGGTTATATCCATTAAATCCATCTAGAAGGGAATAAAGCTCATGTCTTGCCACTGTGTCCAACATTTGGTCTGTGAAAGGGATAGGAAAGTGATCCTTCTTGGTCTTGGAATTCAACTTGTGGAAATCCACACATATACGAAGCTTGCCATTCTTCTTGGGTACAACCACGATGGGTGAGACCCATTCACTATTTGCCACTAGATAGATGAACTCGGCTTCCAGAAGCTTCAGTAGCTCTGCTTTCACCAATGTGGAATAATTTGGATTCATTTGCCTCTATCGTTGCCGTACTGGCTTGGCATTAGGCTCCAAATCAATATGATGCTGACATATTGTGGGATCAATCCCCTTTAGGTCTTTGTAGGACCACGCAAACACGTCCAAATTCTCTTTCAACAAGTTGTACAAAGTTGACAACTCCTCTTCTGGTAGGCTGCTACCCACCTTCAAATGGTGTTCAGTGCCATCTACATCCACAAAGGTTAATTGCCTTTCACCTTCTACTTCACAGATGAAGGTCCCACGGACTGCTTCTGGGTACAAATTTGACTCCTTCAAGGGAGTGGTGTCCTCTTCTGAAATCATATGGTTAGTTGAGAATTAAAAAAGCTTTGATGAGATGAAGAGAAATATGGCAATGACACTAGTGCTTAATCTTATTGACTTCTCTTAAGAATTTGAAGTAATCATCGATGCAAGTAGAAAAATTGGAGTCGTCTTAATACATAGAGAAGGACACTCTCGAAAAGATAAACCTCTACAAAGCTAACTATGCTATTCATGAATTTGAGCTTCTTGCTATGATGCATGCATTTGAAACTGAGGAATACTACCTTCTAGGAAGAATATTCTTTCTATTAATGAATAATATCAAAATCTGGGTGGAGATGTTACAAGAATTTGATCTTGAAAGAAAAAAGGATAGGGAAGGATAATGTGGTAGCGGCCTTCCTCATTACCATGTTAGGTATATGGATTATTGAATCAATAAGCCTCTTAAATTAATAGTGACATGAGATAATTTATCACATAAAATCAATGAAAAATTTTAATGTGAATATCATGTAACTAGAAGTTAAACATTATTAAGGAAGGAAGCTTAAAGATGGAAAAATCAAGACTTGTATGAGTAAAATTGAACCCCCAAAAGTCCAAAATTTATAAAGTTAAAATGGAAAATATGAATGTCTCCAAATTCTTTTCATTCTAACAATTTCTAAAAGTGAATTACAATTTTGAAAAGAAAATATAGCATCTAGCAACCAAGAACCAAGAAATATGGAAAAACCAAGGGCTAAGCTACAAAATACATAGATGAATAGAAAATTTCACATCAACCACAAGAATATCTATTCTCATTTGAGATAAAGATGCCTTTCTTCTAGCTAATTGTGTGTTGCACTCCTCTCTCTCTATACTCTCAAATGAGATGAGGCTATTTTGATTTTAGGCAACTATGTGTGTGCTCTTGAAACACCCACCACCATCACCAAAAGAGTACCCCTCGTTTCTATTTAGATGAGGACATCTTGATTTTTTAAGGGGGAGGAAAATAATTTAGGTCCTAAATTTTGTTGATTAAAACTAAAATGAGAGAGTTTATTATGTCAAACTCAATGAAAATCTTTCAATGCAATAAATTGCAATTGTAAGTTAAAGATTGATAAGGATCCAATCCTACATACATAAATCTCAAGACTTACATGAGTAAAATTGAAACTCAATAGTTCAAAATTTTAATTGGAGCTCAAAATTATATTCAATCTAGCACTTTGCACAAGTGAATTAAAATTTTGAAAAGAAAATCTAGCTTCGTGTAACCAAGAATGGAGTGTGGGAGACATTAGGGATATGTAGTAAAATATATAGATGAATAAAGATTTAAAAATTCAATGATATTTATATACACCATGGTTTTAGGAGCGTGCATAGGAAAAAAAACTCAAGAACTCTAAATAGATATGAAACTACCTTGCTTTAAGCCAATCATTTTTCACTCTCCTCACCAACACAATGCAATCCCCCCTATATAAATAACACCTATAAGCACCCCTTAGGAGTGGGAAGAGAGAATCTTCTCTATGCTAGATCATGTTGTTCCAAAGCTATTTGGAGAGAGAGAGAGAGAGAGAGAGAGAGAGAGAGAGAGAGAGAGAGAGAGAGAGAGAGAGAGAGAGAGAGAGAGATTTGATCATCACAACATTATCTCTACCTTCATCCTCAATCATGGAAACTATGGCCAACTACAAAAACCAAGTACCCACAAAGTGCATCTCTACCTTCACCCTCAATCTTGGAAGCCATGGCCAACTATAGAAACCAAGTACCCACAAAGCACCTTATGCCTCTCAACCTAGTGCTTTAACAAGCAAGCGGGTACCAAACTAATAAAGGCATTGCAACAATCACTAGGAAGAACGAGCAACTAGATAGCTAAGCCACACAATCAAAGGGAAAAAAGGCAAAGATCAAAAAGCCAAAAGATGAAAAAATAGCAATGCCAACCAAGATGCAAATCCAACCTCAAACTTTAAACAACATAGAGGATTAGATCACCACAAAGATAAAAGGTCAAGCCTAGAAGGTACTATAAGAGGAAACATAAAGCAACATGGATGCCTAATAATATTTTGACTTTAATAAAGGCAATCATACTCTCTATTGATAAAAAATAGATAAGAAGATATTCCCTATAACTATTACCATGGTTGTGACCCAAGGAAAATATGTGTTAGGGAAAACTTGAGGTCAAAAAATGGCCTTATAAGGGAGTTTGACCAAAATATTCCCTCAAAAGATGAGGACACTGTAAAATTTTCACAAGTGAACTCCAAGCTTGTCAAAGTTTGCATTTTTAGAATCTACTCTTTGAGAGCTTTCCTTTATATATGGGTTATTAGGGTTTGAAAGTGAGACAACAAAGTTATAATAAATATTCCTTTTTGCCCATGGTATATTATTGTAGCATGAATATTTTCTAGGCAAAAAAGAAACCCACTTTCAAATCTTAGCAACCCATATTTCAACAGAAACTCTTGAAGAGTGGTTCTAAAAATGCAATCTTCAACAAGTTTCGAGTGCATTTGGAAATATTTCACTATGCCCCCATTTTTGGGGGGAATATTTTGGTCAAACTCCATTACAATGCCATTTTTTAATCTTAATTTTTCTTAATGTTATGAGAGACCCAAAAAATTCCAACAACAAGCTAAAAACAATGAGCATGTGTCTCTCTAAACATAATCCTCTTCTTAATCTAATTTGACTACAAGAACTATACAATGATTGGGCTTACTCAAGTTCTTCTTAAAAGGAATGGACATGAATTTAAGCAATAGGGTAAACTAGTTAAGATTCACAATGTACTATGAGAGCTTATGAGCTTAATGACATAGGTGCAACAAAAGGAAACGTAAATGGCAAAGGTAAAACCTCACATGGGGCAAACATTGTGCTAATCTATTTCAAAGACTCTAAGATCATATAGAAAGAAATACACTAAACCCCTCTTGGCAAGGTCATGCTCATTAGCTTAAATTGGTCCCCATATTTAAAAATATTTGTATCACCACAAACGAGAGAACCAAACGCATCCATGAGAAGCTAAGGTTGATAAACCCTTCTTAGAAAGTTGGGATAAGGTACACAATAGGAACCGTGGACTATTCCATTATGTCAAATGTAGAGCATCATAGGGCTTAAAAGAGTAAAGAATAAGACCCCACAAATGTAGTCCCAAACATATTATTACTACTAGCTCAACTACATGATGGCCCATTTTAAAGAAGGTAAAGACATACCCATTTTTGTATAAAATCTCTAAAGAGGAGGGATTGCTCCTATTGAGTTGTCTTAGGAATACAAAATATGGTTCCTTGAGTTGCTACTAGTAGTGAACCCCAATGACTTAGATTTCTTGCAAAACCACAATATAATTGCTAGTTTTTTTAATGATATTAACATCAACATACATCAAATAACTAAATTTGTGTGTCTATAGATAAAATGGTTTGCAATGTAGTTGTATGTTAAAAAATATCACTCTAATAGTAAAAAACAAGTCATACATAGTAGCTTACTACTTCCACAAGTCGTGGACCATTATATGAAGCCTTAGGAAAATGCGGGAGGAAGCATGCCCTAGGGGCCCCAAAAATTTGAATATATGACTTCATTTCCAAAAGGTTTAGGAATAAATTTAACATTTTAATATCAAAAATATTTTTTTATAACCTTGATATCAAAACATTAGAGTCATTTTCAATTGCCTAATCTCCTATTGATTAACACATGGCTACCCCACCTAGCTCAAAATACTCGATTTCATTCTTAGATCTTAGCAATCAGAACCACTTCAGCACCTTCCAATTTCTTATTGCTTCAATTAGAATTATTATAGTTCATTATAAATGGTACTTACATGCAATCAAGCTACTCTCTTAATTAGCATTTTAATGCCTTGTCTTTAATGCTTGAAAATGTTGTGACCATGGAAGCCCCTAGGGTTGTGAAGTCGAACTAGTGCCAAGGTTGTGTGAAATCCTTAAAAATCTAAACATCCTAATCTTGACAAATGTAACTCAACTTTTCCTCGAAAAAGCATTTTGAATACTATTTATTTTTTCAAATTCTTATCGATGTTTTCTTACCATTGCACATTAGCTTGTGTAGATGCAAAATGTGATTAATAAAGTAGAAAATTGCTAGTATGCCTTCATCAATGAAGAGCACATGTTTCGTACTATCCATTTGCCTCATAGTGGGATCACAACTTGCATTGGTATATCAAGGCTTTCAACCACTCCATTGACTATAAGGACTGCCTTAAGTTCCTTTATACTCTAGAGGCCCCTTGGTAACAAAGGCCATTTTTGTCACCTTATCTATGATTGAAGCCATGCTGCATCTATCTCGAAAGCACCAAATATACAAAATAATACCTCAAATAAAAGAGAAAATTTTGTGTATAAACAAAGATGGAATCCTATTTTAGGACATCTAGAACCTAGCTCATTATCACAAGGCATAGAATTGCAACACAATCCTTACTTGCCTTTGACCCTCAACTCCCCTAACTCACATGCCCATATCGTTCATGGAGAATGTGATGAAATAAATGAGGTCCCCAATTATAGATTTCATGGCTATTTGCAACTGGCTAAACAATGTTAAGATGTAGATGCATGACTAGACACTCTTCATCATCTTAATACTACTATCATGCTTGTCATTAAGGTCATTGTTGGACCTGAAGGAGCCCCTATGGAGTAGGATTACTAGCACATTCATAGCTTAGAAGAAAGGCAAGCCAAAAGCAACAATGACTATTAATTGGTTATAATACAGAAAAAAAAGAGCCCCAAAATTGAGAAAAAATGGAAAGAGTCCCAGAATTGAGAAAAAAGAGCATTCTAGATGACTTGACATTCTATTCTCTACACTATGGGCTAGTAAGAGAAAGAGGAGTTGAAACCGAGCTCAGAGTAACAATGTAGTATGAAGAAGACCTTAAGCACCACATCAAATAGAAGAATATGACCAACTTGTAGTTTGATTCAACTTTGTAACTTCAATGGCAAAGGAACCAAGGCCAAACAAGATACAAAGCCTAGATCTAGATTGGGATAGAGCCAATCGATGAACCTTTGCAATCATCCAAGAGAAAAGAAGTGTAAGTAACAAATAGATTTTTCAATGCACAATACTCGACATCTAAGAGCATATTGTCTTGATCGTCCAAGGAACCAAATTTTAACTAGTTTGCAAATGAGAGAAATGGGAAATGGACACCACCACTACAATTAAGGAAGAGGAAGAGTAGCAAGAGCATATGCCAACTCCATGATAAGCCAAACTATGGAACAAGAATTTACCCCAATCCAAGAAATAGATAGAGGATCCATCCATGCAGCCATTGATTGAAAATAAAGGAGTGGATTGCCAATGGTAGATCATTTAGATACAAACAACTTATTTAGGCAAGTCGTTCAAAATCCCAAGTGACTATCAAAGTACTCATTCTCATTTCCAAATATAGGATTACAATGAAATACTAAAGTGACAAGGAAGATGAATGTAGATTCGTCTAGTGAAAATCCACTAGAACAATAGGGAAAATTATATTTAGACTAGATAAGAAAACAAAATTATAAAACAAGGTTATGTTTTCAAGCCTCAATCATGAGAGTTAGAACCCTAGGAAATGCTAGAGTTTAGAACTTGAAAGAAAATTGAAAATCTGCAATCAATTTCCTTGATCAGGTTAAGAAAACTAGAAGAACCCAAGGAAGGCAACACATCCTCCCAGATTAATGGCTTTTATGAGGTGTTTTTTGAAGACTTGAATAGTCTATCTCCTAACATAGAAATAGCTCAATGCCTTAGAGGGTGTCCTATTCCTTTGGCTTCTTACCACCAAAGAGGGCTAGCTATTGGAATTTGGTTTCCCAAATGTAGCAAAATGGAGTTTGGAAGCATTGTTGTCACACAACATTAGGGGAGATTTGGCCTCATTTTCGGGTCTTGTAAGAATTGACATGTCATCATCCTATTTTAAAAAGGGGGCCCATGGATAACATATCCATTATAATTCAAAACTATAAAATGTAAATATCATTGGAAAGGTCTTGATGAGAGGATTCTAAGGCACCAACCTTTGAAATTTTTAAAGTCTATATATTGAAATTATGGCCTCTCAACCAAAAATTTACCTCAAAAGTTCTATGGCAATAGCCTCATTGATCCTTATGGAATATATTCCTAGAACCCCAAAGATCTTAAACGGCCCAAGAGTGAGTCCAAATCTCCCCTAATGGCAATGCTTGGAAATTCCAAAGTATTAACTCTAGTCGTGCAAGGTAGCATAGTTGATGTGGAAAGGAGCTTTCCCTATTATTTTCCAAGTGGCACCCAACTTGGGATGTATATCCTAGGGGAGCTTTTGTTAGCATGTAGTTAGCTAGGGCCACAACCTATTGTATAAGACTGAGATGCACGACATGATTTTCACCATTGAGGCAAGGCATTGTGCTATATTTGGCTTGGATGCATTTCTTACTCTATTGGACCCCATAATAGAGCATGTAGAGGTGTGGGTGATCTTTGGGAGCCTCACATGGTGGCACATTTGGAAGGCATGTTGTTAGATTATATTGGGCTGCAAGCGCCTTTCAACATATGCAACCTCAATTGAGCTCTATGGTCATTGGGACTAGATGTAAGGTGATTTTTGAGCTCTCCAAGAGCTCTGTCATCATTTCCTACTCACATGGGGTAGCCACAACCTATTCTTCATGATATAGGTGGGCAATGCTAGGTGGTGATATTCTCCAATAACAAGCTCGAAACTTCGGAAAGAATAGCAAGGTTCTTTTCTTTATTGAAGAAAAACAAGGAACCTCAATAAAGTTAAGCAAGGGCCCATGCCAAAAGCATATCCTAGTAGGAAGTAGAAGCCCCAAGGTCAAACATGACCACAATAATCCCACAAAATGCTAGAAATGTTGGTAAATAAAGCATGCTCCCTCTAGAAGTGACAAACGTAAATCACAACCAGAGTTAAAAACCCATGTATCAGCACAACCACATCATATCCATAGAAGGTTCTGAATTTCAAAAAAGGACATGAGGGTGCTTTTGCACACACAAATTATAAGCCCAAGAAGGATTCAAGAACCAAAGTCCATCCAAGTAGAAGGCCAATACCAAAAAAGAATCTATGAAGCCTCAATAGTAGTCACTATAAAAAGAAGAGTGGAATTGCAAGTAAATGAAACAAGAAGTTCATAAGAAGTTATCCATGTGTTCATACCAAAATCATTATTTTTTTATATTGGTGAAGGATATTTGTAATAAATATCAAATCCATGTGAGGTGGCAAAGTAGGATTTGTGCTTGCCTTCAAGACTTGTAGAAGGCCTTTTGATAGATTTTATATAGGATACTTGTGTTTGTGTTAGTCATGCTCATGTGATCATACTTATGGATAGGGATATGCAAACAAAAGGTATGTGTTTGAAAAGTAACTTGTTAAAAAAAAAAGGCTTGTAACATTTTGAACATCCCCCTACAAGAAAGCTAATGGAGGGCACTATCCAACTAGAGGATGCAACTGGGCATTTTCTCATGATACAACCATCATTATCCTCTTGAGGCATATGTACCCTCATGTTTCTTTGCATCATCAATTTTACTATTTTCTCAATTGCGCTTATACTCTCATATCATGTAAATATATATTTTATATTCAATCTATCCCTATAAATTCACATAAAACCCTACTTCTCATACAATCACTAATCTTTCATTCAAATAATATCTCATACAAAATGGAATTTTTTGTAAAATGATATTTCTTATTAAATGATTGATAGTAGTAAAGATGCTTTATGATGGAGGGGATGTTGCAACGTCCCTATTTTGAATTATTTACTCCTAAACAACCTAGCTATAGATTGAGAAAAGCCCCCTCCATCATAGAGTACAGGATCATCAGCTTTTGGGCAAGTTTTTGTTTTTCTTTTTATATATAATAGTATTAAAAATGTTGTGCTTACAAATTCCTTAATATGTTTCTTTTGTATTTTCAATGTCTCTTACTATGATTTTGATTTTAGCATCATGAAGAAGACATCGAGCAAGAAATGGCTAACAAAAACAATTTTGACTTGATATGAAATATGAGTATCTAATAAACCACCTAGAGTTTAGAGCTTTACTTCCTTTTGATTACCTTGATTATATAGGGACAAGCATAATCTCCTTTCTCATTTCAAAGGACTATGAGCTCAAACTTGGCATCAAAGAAGAATATCTAATAAACCATACAAATATATGAGGGATGGGCCCAATCTCTTTTGACATCTCAAAGAAGGACCATCCGTTCCATTTGACATCAAATGGGATTATTTGATAAACCACCTAGATGTATTTCCCTATGAAAGATGTAGTCATCTAGGGATGGGTCCAATCTCATTTGATATCTCTGAGAAGGACCATCAGTTCCATCTTGACATGAAAGAGGAGCTCTTAATGGACCCTAATTATTGGAACTCATATATTTTCCTATGAAATGTGTGTGTGTGTGTGTGTGTGTGTGTGTGTGTGAACATCCTACTTGTTGTAATTTATTAGTGTTTTTTTTTTCAATTTATCCAAATGCCTTTATTATTGAAACAAGAAAAGATTTCAATTCTTAGGAAAATTTTTGATAATTGCATGTATATGAAAAAACTAAAACTTAATTATCACAAAAAAAACGCTTGAATTTTTCAACAAGTATTGGTACTAGATCATCCACCTCCTCAATTTCATATTTATTCATTATCCATTTTTGTTTTGTCCTCACTTTCACTTCCAATTCCCTCCATTATGACCATATGGGGTTTGTTGTACATTTTGCATCATGGATGCACAAGTTAGTGCACAAGGTGTCACAATGTAAGGATTTCCCAAAGGTGTCCATGTTGGAAAGCAATATACAAGGTCATTAATCCTACACACATTCAATCTATTCCTATGCTTTGAGTGAACAAAATCGGATACAGCAACAAGCCGATCACACATTTTTCTAAAATCTACTATAGCCTCTTTGTTTTGTGATCATTGAAAGACTTGGAACTTTGAACCGATCACACAATTTTCTAAAATCAACCATAGCCACTTTGTTTTGTGATTATTGAAAGAGTTGGAACTTTGGGTCTAAGATAAACCCTACACCATGCAATGGAGTGTGTTGTAAAAACTTTGGGTCTAGGAAAAACCCTACACCATGCAACATGGTATGTATGGTTTTCCAACATGACTCTATGATCCTCATAATGGTTTCATGCAATGTGAAAGAGATATGATCCTCTATTTTCATAAGTGCCTTTTGAATATGAGCACAAATGGCTTCACCAAGTCAATTATCTTTTCTAGTTTTTACCAAAATGCGTTGCTTTGAATATCTGTGACATATTTTCTTGCGCCACTGTATATTGAGGATCTTTTGCCAACAAATTATACCCAAATATGTTACAATGGTCTCTTAAAGTGCACCTTTGCCTCCTTCAATCTACTTAGGGAAAGATAAGTAGTGGCAAACTATGCAACACAAAATATACTTGAAAACATTTGTCAAAGTATTAAAACAATGCATATATATATTGATGTTCTCCAATAAACCTCACGACCCGATATCTCATTAGCATCCAACAAGACATGTTGAATTAACACAACTTTTCAAGATCCCATAATAGTAAGTTAAATGTGTGAATTGCATAATGAGCCCAAGTAATCTCTAGATACTTGGCCATAATGTGTCTACATGCCCTCTTTATGGTTGGAAGCATTATCTCAACACAATGGTAGAGATACTATTCAAACCTCTCAATTTAACGATGGACTGCTCATAGATGTTTTTTATGAAGCAAGCAATCTTTTCTTAAAGAGATGTATCATTGGATTCCAAAAAGTGGGGCCTCTTAGATATGTGGTGACCACATTGATCAATGGGCTACATTGGTTATTTGTATAACGTCCAATGCATGTACATCCATAAGAAGGTACAAAAGTAAATACTTGACATTTACATGCATCTCTAGCTCTATTTTCATTTGTTGTTGTTGATATTAAAAGAACCATCATGCACTACAATAGGCTACACCCACGTTATATGTAATATTAAGGTTTTTTTTTCCAAAACTTGTCCTCATTCCTTCTTTATGTAAGTTTTGTCATGCATGAGAGGATTTTTCACCATGTGCGTTTCCTCAAAGATTGTATGATGGCCTACAACATGAGACAAACTTGCCCCACTATCAACTTGAACATGTGGAACACTTCTTTCCTCATCAAACTCCTCAACTCTAGAGACAAGTGCTAATTCTCCTCCTTCAAGGTTATCAATGCACAATTTTCTAGCCTCTTTAGTTCTATGCCTATTATTCTCCCAAAACTTCCAAATCAAGACTTTCTCATTAGATGGCAACTTACACTCAATGTATGAAGCTCAACCTTTGAAATTCTACCCACACAAAATAAACTCCATTTGCAAGTTAGTCAAACCACGATATAACTCCTCTACATATTTATGTTCAAGTCACATATCACTTCTAATTTAGTCCTGTTGTTAACTTCATGCTTACTACCTACTAACATGTACCATGTTACCTAAGCATTGCATAGTAACCTAATGTTAGTTTCATGTATAAAGTGAAGTAAGATATAAATAAATATTTTCTTCACAAGTCCACTCAACAAACCATATGGTTTCAATTTTCATTACTCGTCTTCTAAAGTAGTTAGGCTTTTCTCCCAAGTTTGGTAGATCATAAACATCTAACTGAAGAGTAAATTCATCACATAGAGGTGCTAAAGTTTCATGCCATCCTAAATAGGTCTACTAAAGCATAAAGCTATCCAATAAAGCTATTAAAATCATTTAAGTCCAATTTTCTCCTTTTCTTACTTAATACTTATTACTATTTAAATTTACCTAGATAATATTTATTTTATGTACATTTTAAAATTAAGATTCAAACTTTTTAAGCTGAAAATATAATTGAAATTTTCTTATTTTTATATATTGTTTTTAACTAATTAAAATATTTGTTATAACTCAAACATTCCTTAATAAGGTATCATTAAGCCATACACTAAATGCTCATTTAGATTGGCCTAGATGAATGTGTAAAGGTTAGATGTTCTCATTTAAAAGAGTGAACATAAAATGCAAAGGGTCAATATATATGGCATAAGCAAAGCGTTTTATATTTGGTGTGGATTCAAATCTGTGAACTCTCTTTTTTCCTTGCAAATTTTTACTCGTTCGACATCCATAGGTCGAACAATTGTACTTTGCGACAGACATGACTTTAACCAATCTCATCTTTACACATCCAAATCTTGCCCCTCTTTCTCATCCATTTTTACATTGTACAATACGTTATATATACATATTGTATTTGCCTTTGTCCTCCTGGTTTCTCAACTCAAAGACCATCAAACATGATAAAGAATTACACAATCTTAACTTTTATATGAATTTTTTTTAATACTAAAGAAAGTACTTGATGATTTGCTTCTATATCATATCTCATATTTTTGAAGGCCATCATATCATAGTCTTGTATTTTCCTTAGTAGAGGAATCATATTATTTAACCTATTCTATTTTCTTTAATCGAATCTACCAACGTACAAAGGCCCCTTACAATTTGATTGAAAGTGACAGTTACGTAAGGGTTCAATGCTCAACTCTTGCTTTTATGCATATCAATTCGCTTATAGGGGTTTCTTTTTTTGCTTACATCTTCTATGAGTTGACTTTGAATTATTTTTTCCAATAGAGATGCTTGATGTACATACTTCCAAATGAAATACAAACCAAGATGCTCCTTCTTGAACCCCTCACTTGAGCCAACACAAATGCAAGCATTATGGATTTTATTTTACATGAAACGAATTTGAAGGAGGTTCAGTGTGGCAGCCTTCCCTACCATGAGGGGAAAGTCAAAATTTCCAATAAGCAAGCATTTATGCCAATTATATTATTTCCTTCGGCCACCCAAGTTTACTTGTTGACCCATGCAATTCACACTTTAATATTCTAATTAGAAACATTTGCCTCACAAACTCCCTTCATGGATTTCATGAGTATCAATTTGTAATTTCACATTTCTCTTTGGTATAGCAAAGTATTTCCGCTTTTATGCAACTCCTAATACATTTCTGAATAGGTTTGCTAGAAGATTGTATGTTACATTTGAAGAGAAGTATTAACCACTCAAAAGGGATAAAAATATAATTTTGTACAATCTTCAAATCCTAAGATGCGGGATAATAGCAAACGCACCATCAAGCATGCTAAAACCTAGAAAAAGGGAGGAAAAAAGAGTCACATTAAGTACATGCTTTCCCTATTATTTAGCTATCCATTATTGAAGTTATTAATACAAAAACTCCTCTTTTAATGCTACGATCTCTTACATTGACAATCAAAGAAAATCAATCCAAGCTCCATGACGATTTCACCATTGAACAATTCTAATGGCACTAAAGATACAAGAGCTTTGCTTGTATATGTCTTTCACATAGCGTAATCAAGTTACATATGAGCAATTCTAAATTGGGGCATCTCTAACTAACCTTTATATTGTTGTCTACTACTTATTTCTCTATGCACCTCAAGACGCAACTAGAATGGCCACATTTTCAGCAATCTATCTCCTTCCAAGGCCTTCCCATGCCTTTTCTGCATTCTTTCTAGAACTCTTAGTGTGTGAGGCCTATAGGCCATAAGGACTTCATTGCCTTCCTTATCATAAATTACACATGGCCTTCTAAAGTTGTCCTTATCTATTGGCTCTTTTCAATGTAATGGGTCCTTATCATAAATTACACATGGCCTTTTGAAGTTGTCCTTGTCTATTGGCTCTTTTCAATGTAATGGGTTGGGATGTCACTCGAAGGATGCATTACAAAAGCTTGAAGGTTAATCTCTACTATAAGCACACTTGATTTATATTCTACCAAAACTAGCAATCCTAAGGGGGAGAAGACCCTATAGAGTGCATCCCCAAGTTATTGGCCATACATTGCTAAGGTAAGGTAATGCCCTCACCTCTACAAAATCACACAAATCCTCAAATTCCCAAGTTATGGACACTCCAAAGCCAAGTAATTACCACCACGGTAGATACCTTGGACATTTCCTTGTAGAAAGCTTAGACTTGATACTCTCTAACTAGTTTCATCAATTCTAGATTTTGTTACTTAAGGCCAATCATCTCATAAGAGAGGCTAGGTTCCTTTTTATGTCTATCTTCTTGGTCTACACTTGTGGATGCTAGGCCTTACTTGTATGTATAATCTAGTTTGCTCATCTACACAAAACGTTGTTAAAAAAGTACCTTCATTTATGCTAGAGTCACTAGTTGTGACCTTGTCTAGTTGTTTGTCTTAGATGTCGTGAATAAGAGCACCAAGGAATCTTGTTAAAGGTAAAATTGACATTGGGCCTCCACTAACCATGGGCTAGAAACATATTAAGGAGAAAAATGAATAATAAATATGGACAATACAATAGAATAAGAGCTATGAATAAGAGGCACACGTTATATTCAAAGGGGTTACCATGCCAAAGAGACTACCTTGGCTATAGCAACCATGGTATTGTATGAGTCTCAATTCATCTGGATCTTTTCCTTGAGCAAACTCCACTACGAACCTGGTGGGTAGGTGTTCGCATTGTATTTTGAGTCGGGCTGTACACGTTGGATTCATGTGTACAGTTGGATTCATGAAGTTGTGTGTTGCCCCCGTATCAATCATGGCCGCTTGCTTTTGGCCCTTGACCGCAACGTCCACATACATGTGTATCATGGGTATGGTTGTTGTTAGGCATTTTGGGCTCACTTGGGCCGTGCCTACTCTTGGAGGACTATCTTCCTCCCTAATTTGCTCATTGTGACTCTCCATTTCTTCGTTGAGGGCATCCCCCTCTTATTTTTCATTTTCGAGTTGTGGTTGATTTGAATTATCTTTGAAGGGGTTACCAC
This sequence comes from Lygodium microphyllum, assembly GCF_053477565.2. Classification (NCBI taxonomy): domain Eukaryota; kingdom Viridiplantae; phylum Streptophyta; class Polypodiopsida; order Schizaeales; family Lygodiaceae; genus Lygodium; species Lygodium microphyllum. The sequence continues at coordinate 10,709,731 of NC_141159.1, read as the reverse complement.
AACAAAGAGGTTAGCCTAGCTATAGCAACCTAACCATGGAACTCTATGCGTCTCAATTCATCTAACTATTCATTTGCATTGCAACATCGTTGGCTGAGCACCCTAGCTGAGGTCCAATCAATCATTTGATAAATGGCTAAATGTCATCTATCCTTAGCTTCTATGCAAGCTTCTAAAAGTCAAAACATGCGCATGAAAGACAATCATCTTAAATCATTTTTAGGGTAAGTTGTTACACCCTTGAAATGTTGCACTCTAATGAGTAATAATTCTCCTAAAGCACATAAATTTAGCATAAATGTTTTCAACTATGTGAGCTTAAATGCTACATAAAATAAATTAACTTGCTCTGGTAATTAAACCCTTGGAAAAGAGTACAATCATTGTCAAAAATGTGCTAGACTGCAACCATCTATCAAACTCGGCCCAACACCACATCGAAGGAAACAATTGTGTGCAACTCACTAATCATAACTCATTGATCTGCTTAACACCACTGACACTAGATTCTTGCAAGGAGACTGGCAAAAGTAACTACAATCAAAACTTAAACTCCGATCGTCTTGAAAATGTGTAAAATTTGCATTGAGAGCTACTAGACCCCCCTCAAAACGCCATTTTGACTAGTTCTACTTGAACTTTTCTAGAAAGTAGCCCAATATTGCAAGATGACCTTTGAAGGCTCACATGATCATATAAAATGTCTTGGATCTTTGCTACAATGTCAATTGCTAAATGCACTAAATTTCAATGGAAGATTGCAAAAGATTAATGCAACGAGCTAAGAAGAGATCTTCACAAGTATGTTCTTATTGGATGATCTCAAACTAATCATCATGGAAACCTTATGGTTGGAGGATAGGTAACAATAATTTGGAACACCATTGCCCTCCATCCCCTCAATTGGTTTCAAATTTCAAGTAATAAGCAATATTATTATTGGAAGAATCTATAAAAATAGGACATCTCCCTTTTGTGGAGGCAACGGGGATTCGAATACTACTTTTTTCTTTTTCTTCTACCACGAATTTAACCTTTCATTGAAAGGCTCCCCCCGTTCTTTCCAACTGTTGTGCCCCTCCCGAGGGCAGGTTCTAAAAGTCCTCATATCATGTCTATAACACTTGGATAGTGTGTCCATTGTAAGGCTCAACACTACAATAGACCCTATTCTTTCCCCTCACCAATAGGGCTTCCAAGAACCACTCGATATACTCCTTGAATCAACCCATTGGGCCTCTCAATTATGTAAATCACCTCTATGCACAAAGATGATATACAAAATTTGTGAGCATAGCACACCAACACGATTAATGGTAATGCAAGGCCAAAACTCTCTCATCACTAAGATAAGCTCTAGAGCCTGAAGCACTATAACCATATCGGGAGAAGGGTAGGCCACATGAAAAGGTAAGATAGTCGTATAATAATCCAAACGACGAATAACAAACTCAATTTCTAAACTATGTGACTGTCACACACCTAGGCTGGTAGACAAAGACAGAAAAAAAGGAACATGTCTTGAGATACTTTCCAATGTCCTTTTCGAATTTCATCATAATTAACAATAGCACTTTACATCATTCATCGTATACCTTTTTTATTTTCTATTTTGTTTCGATACAATATTTTCAACCTCCTTAAGTAGGTTTATACAATGTTATGTACAATGACTTGGTCCAAACAATTCATGATCAGGACCTCCAAAGTTGAACCTGCGAGAAACAGGAGAGACCAATTCATATGCACCCCTTTCATACTTGAATGTGAAGGCCACTTAACTGCTGCACAAAAGGAACATGATTACGCACCTACCTACATATTTCATACTACTGGGACATAGATGATCAGACAGAAAATCAGCAATTAGAACCAATAGGAAATTGTAACAGAGACTTGCACATCTAGCTTCAACAAACACTCTGCTGAACTCCAACTATCAAGTGGAACTGCAGATCAACCTTAAACTAAATTTCAAATTTACAATACTGGTGATCATTTCTGAGGCTTGAAATGCTGGTCACTCATTTTATAAGATACAGCACATGTGATAGACTCAAACCCAAAATGGCAATCATGATAAGCTACGAGATTTCAGGATGAAAATTTAGCCTGATTTCGATAAATGTAGCTTAGGCAGAAAACAGCAAAAAAGGTTGCTCTCTGCATACGAAGATGTTCATATTTGCTGAAGCAGAAATCCTACAAGATGCTCTGGAGGCTCCATACGTTTCAGTTCCCTTACCTGTCGATGGGACCATAGACTGCAAATGTTCCTGTTTGAGAAGAGTATCAGCTACAGAGCTGGCCAGAAAGCCAACCTTTGAATGAGGCTTGAGAACAACTGGCATTACGCTCCATTCAGCAATCACTGATTGATACAGTCGCAAAGCTTATTATTGAACCAAGCCGATGCTTCTTGTACATGGAACAGCTAGTTTCCAATCATTCATGGAATCATAATCCCAGACCTACAGACCTGAAACAGTTTGCAGTGTACCTAAAGTGTGCAAAGTACCACTATATATCGAGCAACTTTGATACATGGGAAAATGTCATAGATGTACATTAGGCACATGCGAGCCTGATCATCACACTAAATTGTGTTACATCGATGGATAACTGTAACACTAGAATGTACAAAGTCCTTAAGGACTATACAGCATGTCTTGATACATGTGGATGCACGTATTCATCAACCATTCAACAAAATCATGATACCAAGGTGGGAAAACTGTACCTGTTGAGACCAATCAGTAGCCCATATAAAAGTTGGAAATTGAGCCTGACATTATGCTTCTCAGAATAATTCCTTTCCCGGTACTATACTCGGCCACAAGGCACCTCCAGTAAAAGCCTTTCCCTAATTTCTAACACATCAAAAAACCTCAAGTGTTTGACAAGAAATTTTCAACTAAATAATGTTCTGTAAAACAGGCTATAGCAAAATATTGGTCTAGTTCTCATGGAAAGACCTCGTGTTGCTATGATAGTGGGGGTACCTTGATCACCATAAGGGCACCTCATCACCCTTATCAGCCAAAAAGTAATGGTAAACATGACTTTGCATGTTCTAATTTAGTCGGAATCAGAGTCCACTCGCAAATACCTCCGTCGGACAAGGGACCGATGCTTCTTTGGTCCAGAGATGCTGTCTCTAGTAAAGACTCGATTCTCTTGATCAACCAGAGCTGATGCTGCAAACGTAGTAAAAGACAGGAATCCTTAGAGAGAAGTCAAATTAGAGTAACATGATACACATGGTAATTTACCACCCACATTCATACTGGCACTCAAATAGGAAAACCACTTCAAAGATGTTCTCTCACCTGAAGCACCAGTAACTCTTTTGGCCTGAGAAGTCTGTTCTGTGTTACCAGAAATAATCCCAGCCTCAGCAGTTCTTTCTACTGGATCTTCACCGTTGTATAAACCTAGAGAAATCCAGTCATTCTGAAATTCCACCCTAGAAGCCCTTGCAGGCTCATGGATAACATGAGAAGCAGATGCTCTAATTGGATGACTAGTCCTACAAGTATTGAAAGAGGAATCTTCCAACATGGAATTTTCTTGCACCTCACTCAAACTCTCCCGTGTGGCAAGACTTTCAGTTGTCCTTGCAGATTCAAACAGTTCTCTTCCAGGATGTCCACTGGATAGTTGTTGATTTTCCAGCCCATAATTCAGTCTTTGAGATGTTTGAATGGACGCAGGGTGGACTGAAAATCCCTGATTTGAAGCTTCCATCGTTGAAGCATCAGATACAGAACCCAATGTTCCAACAGTAGAGTCCTGATGGGATAACCAGATATTAGTATGATCCTGTAGCCTCGCTAAATCACCTTTGTTCATGCCAAGAAAATCCACTGTGTTTTCCTGAAGAGAATCCACGTCAGAAAAAGCTGTTACACTTGTCTCTTTTTCATTTTTTAGCATTTCAGCTTCTACGAGGGTCCCAGCTCCTCCAATCAAAGTATACTCAGCCACGTTTTCATCATCTGTGTCACTAAGAACGATGAATTCAGGAGATTTCGCACGTTCTGAATTTCCCACAGGGGATTTCAAAAGTGCTGAATGAGCTTCTGTGTCATCCCTTTCGGACAGACTGGTTAGCTGATTTGGGCCTTGATTCACTAAATCGTTCTCTGAGCTAGCACCAGTTGTACTTCTGCTCAAGGAATTTGCCCCGAACTTCTGGAGCTGATTCTGCACAGGACCATTGCTACTCAATCCTGAGAACCCTTTCATCCCATTCACCTGCCAGCCATCTCGTGTCCTCTTGAAACCTATTTTGAAAGGTAGCTTTTCAGAAGCAGTAACTTCCTCGACTTTAACAGCCACTAGTTGACTTTGATTAGTGTTGCCATTATTTGGTACAGTTAGTGAACCATCTGGCAAATGCCAGGGCTCCCGATTTTTGGAAGCACCTTCTCGCTTTGCCCTCCAAAGACCATCAGGTTTCAGTTCGATTTCAGTTATGTCTTCTGCATAACTTCTCATCTGGCAAGTTCAGCAAAAAACCACACATTATTAACAGGATATTCGGCAGCATCTTTTGCTAAAAGTAGGAATTCAAAAAATAGATCAATCCACTATACACTTACAGTTCTCGCTATTCGGGTGAAAAAAGGATCAATAATCAGATCACCCAGAGAATAGTTTGTTAAGCAGATTGGGCATTGCCACTGGACATATCCATATGAAAATCTCATAATAAATGTTCTAGCAACATAAGGTTACTTTTAAATTGAACAAGCTTTTATCACGATTCTCATTATACTGCTTTTAGAATCAAAAATGTATTTGCATGTCCATTACCTTACGTGTCCTCTGATTCATCTCCACAAATGTATGCAAGTCAAAACAACCCATATGTGCACAATGCCTGAACCTTCCGGCAACCTTCATTCTCAAGCCACTCATCTAGATGGCAGAAGAGGAGTCAACATCCAAACATGCATAAGTTCGAAATTCTTATTTGGAGCTTCCAAATCAGCCCATCAAAAGTAACAGACTGTTACTTACAGGGCAACGAACACTTAGTGATACACATTCCGAAACAACTTCCAAATCACTGTCACTATCATTATCTTTGCCCGTAGTGCTGCCCCCTGCAATACAGCGGCGTACACGAGCCAGAGCTGTATCAAAGGACTCTCCTTGAGCTTCGCTTGGAATGCGGTTAAGAACCTGTTTTCAATTCGACAGATCACAGTTTCACTACAAGTTTCAGAAATTTGCAAAACATTACTCCAGTAAACATGCTGGGCACTCAAACTCATGTTTAATCATGCAAACTAATGCCAGGTAGCACAACACCATGGCTGGCACCTCAGAAAGACATTTCCCTAAGATGGAACCGTGCACTATCTTTGCTCTTAACAAACTACATGGGTCCACTACAACATGAGGTCACTCATCAATGTCCACCTCTAGTGCATTAGTTTAGACATCCTGCAATGTCAAAGGAAAACAAACCAAGCCAATTATATATCCAATTTTTAGTGAAAGAATACCACAAGGTTTTACTCTATTGAGTTGTGACAGGGCTCTCCAATCTCCTCCCAAAAACTATCAAAAAGTGTTAGCAGATACTATTTCGAACCAAGGCAACAGGATGAGGCTAATCTTGCCAATCTAAATCCTCCTCTACCAAGTGGCCATATACCAGAAAACAAGGATGTCTAAAGCCCGTTTTGGGAGAGACTTTCTCCAAATCCACTTCCCTCAATCCCACTCGAGTGTATAAGAGAGTCTCCTTCAATAAGCTCAAAATCCTAACTACAAAATGTGGGCCCCTTTTGATCATTTACTACCATCAACATGCTTTGTCAAGACAACCAACTCCCTCATATAAGCCTACAACCCCTTCTACGATGAAATAAAGGGAGTCTTATCTCCCAATGGCTTATCCCCAAAAGCTGAGCATCCCCTTAAGAAGAGAAATCCAAGTCTATGAAGAAGGGGGTGTGAAGAAAACTATGGAGTAGCTGCTAGGGTTTGCATTGAGGAAACACTAAGTGTACGACCACCAAAAAAACCCAACGATACAAACAAAGGCATACAAAACTCAAACCCTAAAAGCAAAACTCAAAACTCAAAATGCAAAAACACAAACACAAACAAAAAGAGAAGGAGAACTTTGAAGCGAATGAACCAATGCAATAAATGAATGTAAAAGTGTATAGAATGCTTCAAGGGCAAAGCAATGAGTGTCAAACAGTGACGTCCACCGAAGACAGATCCCAAGTGTTATAACCACCAGTCAAAGATGAGAGGGTATTGAATAATGAAGGGCAGCAGGCTGGTCACCAAAACACAGTAGTTGGAGGGTGAAATCTGGTAAATGCAACAGTGTACCACCAGATAAGGCTAAAAATTGATCACTCGAGACAAAGAACTCTTAAGCGACAACAACAAAGGTGTTTGTTGATGTAGGCGGATGGTTGGACAGCAAAAACGCAGGTGCTACAATAGTTGCCTGGTGAGAGAGAGAATCTCACAATGACGTGAAATTTTAAGATGCTTTAATCTTGTTGATAACATTTGATTAAGTTATTAATCAAATGTACAAGGTTGTTTAGCACATGTGATGCACATGGCAATTATTTCATTGTAACATGCCAAGGACCCTATGGATGCAATGGGTGCAATAATAAGTTATGTCTGACAAGTACTAAGTGATACCCGGTGTCAGATTGTGGCCTAGACCAATTTATTGGCACCTAATGTCAATGGTGACATTAGAGACTAGGTATTAATTAATTAATTAATGCCAGTCTAAGGATCAATAACTGCTCAAGGATACTCGAAAGATAAATTGGCATAGCCAATTTCATTATTAGCTGGTGAAATTAATTTTTTGAGCACTAGTATAATTATTAAATTAATTTTAAGAATTAATATTCTAAAATTAATTTAGTAAGCTAGATAACGCTGAAAAATGGAATAGGCATGGAACAGGGAATAGGGATGGGAAGCGGGGACTGGGGACCCAATGTAGTGGCGGTTAGGCATGGAGAGCAAGACAAACCCTCATTAGACGCAATGAGAGACAGAGAGTGAAAGAGAGCAGAGTAGAGAGTGAGCACGTTTTCAAGTACAATGACGAGTATGTACCTTTAGGTTTTTAGATAGATATATATGTGTAGGTACAAGTGCTAAGGGTGTGTTCACACCCGAGCACATTTAAAAGGCATGAGGCCTTTATTCCCAACATGTAAAAACGCGGTCTTTACATCCATCTGTATGAGCTCCATATCCTCAACTGCAACCAAGCCCAAAATGGTTCTCAATGTAGTCATCTTGACTACAGGAGAGAAAATCTCATCAAAGTCAATTCCATGCTCCTGCTTGTACCCCTTAGCAACCAATCTTGCTTTGTACTTTGGTGAGAAACCACAAGTGACCATCTTGTAAACCCATTTGCATGGAAGGGTTTTCTGCCCTTCAGGCAACTGCACCAAGTCCCAAGTGTCATTTTTTTCAAGAGATTCCATCTCTAACAACATGGCTTTATACCATTTCTTGTTGTCCTGTCTGTCCATTGCCTCCTTGAAGCAAGACGATTCACCACAGTCTGTCAACATGACATAATCAGCCACATTAATTCCACCAGAAACAAATCTGTCAGATTGTCTAGTAGCCCTAGACAATCTCCTAACCCAACGATCATTGTTTGCTGGCTGTTCCTGCAAATTTCCATTTTCCGCATACTGTCCTGGCATTTCAGCCTGCAAATCAGTATTAACAGCTTGTTGTCCTGGTTGTTCCTGCACAGATAATGGCTCATTTTCACGGACAATAGCTGGCTGATCATTTCCAGCATCTTACAGGTTTATTTACAGTAGGTATTTGCTCCTGTACAACGGGCACATTTTGCTATCCAAAAGGTATTTCTTTCCAGAATACAACCCTACGAACCTCCTCAGTCTTTTCGGGCTGTTTGTGCATGCGATCTTCCCGGAAGAGAACATCATTTCTGCGTACTACTTTCCTTTTCTCGGGATCCCACAATCTATACTCCAATTCACCCTTGTCACCATATCCTAGGAAAATGCATTTACAGGACTTTGGCTCAAGTTTGCTACGTCTTTCTTTATGAATGTGCACAAAAGACTCACAGCCAAACACTTTCAGATGAGCATATGAACGTGGCTTGCCCGACCACGCTTCTTGGGGAACTCCCCTCTCCCCCCCCCCCCCCAAAGACCTATTTGGTGACCAATTAATCAAGTGAACGGCTGTCATAACAGCCTTTGCCCAAAAACCATGGGGGTAATGCAACATGAGACAACATTGTACGGACCTTATCCTGTATGGTCCGATTCATACGCTTTGCAACTCCATTTTGGGGCGGATTCTGAGAGGCAGTGAACTCCCTCCTTATCCCTTTGCAGTCACAAAATGCCTGAAAGGCCTTGAACACATATTCCCCACCATTGTCAGAGCGAAGATACTTAAGTGTCTTATCTGTCTAATTTTCAGCGAATGCCAAGAATTTTTTAAACTTGTCAAGCACTTCATCCTTGCTACGAATAGGATAAACCCATAATTTCCGTGTAGCATCATCGACAAAGGTGACAAAATATTTCATTCCCCTAAAGATAATCCTACCATTTGACATACATCCGAATGTACTAACTCTAGAAGAGAAGATTTCAAAGAAAGACTTTTTGTCAGACGTCTATGCATGTTTGCCATAAATACAATTATCACAATACTTAAAATCAACATAACGAAGACAAGGCAAGTAACCCAAATGAGAGAGCACTTTCATTCCTATTTGACTCATGTGTCCCAACCGGCCATGCCACAAAGAAACGCTTGGCTACTCGATCACGGAAACAACATGGTCATGCACACTAGATATATGAAGTGGATACAAAGTATTACTCTTGCAACCTCTGGCAATCACTCTTGATCCCTTACAGATCTTCCATTTTCCATCACCAAAGGTGATATGAAAACCATCATCATATAGCTGCCCTGTGCTAATCAAGCTCTTCTTGAGCTGAGGTACATACCGTACATGTTGAAGTGTAAAGACAAAGCCATGCCGAAACTGTAATTGCACACTGCCAATACCTGCAATCTCACATGCATAGTTGTCCCCAAGATAAACAACACCATGTCGACCCCCTGTATAGACGAAGAACCACTCACGATGAGGGGTGACATGAAAAAAAGCACCTGAATCGAGAATCTAGGTATGCATGTCATCATCTGTATTTGCAAGTAGAGCATGTGCACCAAAGTGTGAAGAGACAAAGAGTACGTCACTCCCACTGTCACTGTCATGAGTGACTACATTCACCTCTTCAATTTTTACACTGCTCTTCTTAGGCTGATTGTCCTTCTTCTCTTCCTTGCTATCATCTGTCTTCTTGCCTTTTCCTTTCTCTTTCTTCAATTCGTAGCAATCACGTTTAAAGTGACCCTTCTTGCCACAATGATGGCATTCAACATCTTTGTCGCGTGATTTACTACGTCCCTTGCCATCATATTTGCCCTTTTGCTGTGATCTGCCCCTAGTATGCAAAAAGACTTACTGGATACATTGTTCTGCCGATTCATCTCTTCCATAAGTAGAGTACTCTCTACATCAGCATACAAAAGGATCACATTAGAATTGCTCATAGCAGTCTTGAATGTATCCCAACTCTCTAGTAGAGTGCAAAGCAAGAAAGTAGCCTTAAATTCCTCATCAATCATGAACTTCAAGGCAACCAGCTGGCTGAAAATTGAGTTAAACTCACTCAAGTGAGTAGACATAGTTGTACCCTCTTTCATACACAAATCCATAAGCTTTTCCAACCAATACACTTTGCTTGCAGCACTCTTTTGTGCATACAGTTCTTCCAGTCTAGTCCATATAGCATATGCAAAATCCAAACCTTCAATGTTGAAGAGCAAGGCATCAGAAATCAATAGCTCTATGGTTGAGCATGCAAGTTCATTTAACTCATCCCAATCGTTCTAATCCATGTCCGCGGGCTTTGCCCCTTCAATTTTGATCGGCTTTGCCTGCTTCTTTTGTAACAGGATATTGTAGCACTGCTTTTGTCAAACTGCAAAGTTATATGCGCCTTCAAGCTTCTTTATGTGCATCAGATACTGCTGTCATTGGTGCCAGCCATGATTTTCAGCCAAAATGTGACTAAAAAACCAGCAAATGCAGGCCCAAACTATCACCCAAGTGACCAAGGTACAAACAAGTACCAATCAGCAATAAATGACCACGCAGAAGCACAGATTTCAGATCTGTAATTAAATTTTCAGAAGCACCAAACCATGTGCTACAACATTATCCAACTGATTACAGCTGTTCCAAGGGCATACGCATCACATTACATGAGGAATCCCAAAATTTCAGCTGCAATTTTTATTGTACATGTACCCACGGGCATAAAATTTGACATGAACGGTCAAAAGCCCCAAAATTTTGTGCTCAAAGCATCAAACACACATCTGCATTTTCTCTGTCATGTATGGGACAAGCCAGTTTTGCCAAAATAGAGCAATTTCAGCAAAACCCCCAAATTTTACCAAGCGTTGATATCCAAATTGCATGGAATTCAACCTGCATGTACATAAAATGACCAAATGCTGCACAAATTTTGCCCAAACTGCAAAAGCCCCAAATTGCACGAGGTCCAATGTACATCAATGTTGAAAAATTGGGTAAATTTCAACCCAATTTGTGCATGTACATTAAAATCCCCAAATGTCGAGGACAAAATGTCACACATTCCTGCAATTTCTGAGACAAATTTATTTGTCCTGCATCACATTCCCCAAATCTGGGAAAACCCCCAAATTTTAAGAGGAAATTTTGCACAGATTCGGGCTCTATGCTTGCTCACTGAACACCTGGAAGAAGGGGGGGAAATAAATCAAACTGAAAAAGAAAATTTTATTTCAATTTTTTTTTAGTGTTGACTGCCCATGGTCCCTGCGGTTGCGTGACGTCCGTCGTCTGGGCAACCGACACCCTATATCCGTCGCGCATGAGCGTTTGATGCACGCCTCCAACCCCGTTGCTTTAAAGCTCGCCTCCAGCCCCGTCCCACAGTAGTCCGTTGCGACTGGACACCTCCGGTCAATGCAGTAGTTGTGCAGCGGTCGCTCGTCAGCTGGTCGCCAGTCCGCACACTCTCCTCGCTGAAGCCTGGCCCTGTCGCCTGTGACTGACAACACGATGCCTGCAGCTCATGCCTGTGACTCTCTTGCTCGCCTTTGAGCTGTCTCGTCACCACACTGGTCTTCTGCCTCAGCCTAACGATCGTCTGCAGCACCTTATGCTCTAATACCAGTTTGTAGTGGCGGTTAGGCACAGAAATCAAGACGGACCCTCGTTATGCACAGTGAGAGACAAACAGAGTGAGAGAGAGCAGAGTAGAGAGTGAGCACGTTTTCAGGTACAATGATGAGTATATACCTTTAGGTTTTTAGATAGATATATATGTAAGTACAAGTGCTAAGCGTGTGTTCACACACGAGCACGTTTAAAAGGCATGAGGCCTTTATTCCCAACACCCAAAACTGGCCATTCCATGTTGCTATGGCTGCAGCTTCCATGAACTGGTTTCTAACATCTACATCACCATCACACATCAAGAGGCTGTTCTACTGCTGTTGCAACCTCATCCTCAGCCAGACCTGGTTTGCAGCAGCTGCAAGCTGCCCACACCAGGCAACATCAGCCAGCCCTGCATTTTGATCAGTTTCAACTTCAGGTTCAGTCACACACTCCAGGCTGGTCTGCACTTCGCTATCCAGCATACTGTTGATCAGATTTCAGCCATTTTTTTTTAGACATTCATCACTCTAATTGGCCCTCTGCTGCTGGAAGACCTCACCCTCAGCTGTAGTCAACAGCATCTACATCAGATTTGGTAGTATTGCGGCACTCACAATTCGATAATACATTCATCGCTCTAATTGGCCCTTTGCTGCTGGAAGACCTCACCCTCAGCTGTAGTCAACAGCATCTACATCAGATTTGGTAGTATTGCGACACTCACGATTCGATAATAGAGGAGAATACTCTCTAGCACTCTCCTTCAACCTGCTCCCATGAGATCCAATGGTCATTGGACATCTAATCACCTTGAATATCACATTTGTATAATATTCCTCGCTCATTCATATTCAGCATTCATTCTTTCGTCAGATTCTATCCTTCACCTATTTTTGTGTTTTGCCATTTTCTTGGAGTTGTGTTTTGAGTTGTGTTCAAATATTTTGTGTTTTCTCTATGAAAACCCTAGCATATCTTCACAAGCAGCACGCACCAATGATGTAGGGGATGCAGCCAATAGTCCCCCTCACACACGAATGTAGACACAATATCAATTCCATCCATGATGCCCTCTCTAATTCTCTTATGAAATTTCCACCTTGTTGAGAAACACGGATCTTGAGCATGGTTTAGGTATGGAGAATAGAATTTTCTAACATAGACATGAACCATAATGACATAGACAAAAGACAATGACTGTTACTCAAGTGAATTAAGTTCCAAGATTAAGTGCTTGAACTCATCAACACAATCTTGAGTAAGACATGACAAGGACATAGATTGGAAGTACAAAATACAATAGCATTGCATTGAAATAAGAACGAAGCACATGCTTATATAGCCTTTGGATTATTCCACTCTCCTTACTGTGCTTATGGGATACAAAGCATCTCTTCCTAGAGAATACATCATTTGTCGTGTTGTTTGACACCCCCCCCTCAAATGATGAGTTCCTACACTTACTGACTTTCCGCCCCCGCTCCCCCCACATGATGGCATGGCCAGGGAGACTAGCTCATAGGCAACCTAGTCAAGTTAACACTAAAAACTTTAGATCTTTAGAAAATGTTTTTTTTTTCCTTTAACAAAGCAAATCCACTAAGGGAAACCAAATCCACTATGGGAAAACACAAGATCCATTATGGGAAAGATACAATGAAAATTTCTTCAAAAAAATCTATCAAAGTTGTTGTCGATCGCAGAAGCAGCATCTTCATTCATGAACTAATTTTGATGGTTACCATTTTGCACCAGTTATGCTCTTTTCCTGTGGAAACATTCACTGGCCATGTGCCCACTCTTACCACAATAATGACATATGGCCCAATCCTTGTTGTTGGTGTTGAATCCTTGTCCACATCCTTTTGCTCCATAAGTTCCCTTGGTATACAAGAGATTGTGCTTTAAGATGGTTTCTTTTGCATCCTTGTTTCTAAGTTTACTTTCTCTATCAAGTAGAGAATGATCAATGTCTTTCAGTGAGAGATTAGAAACATTACTTAGGATAGACACAATATTCTCATTTGGTTCTTGATTTACACTTGCTAGTAACACCTATGGCTTCATTCTTATCTATGTTCATCTTTAAGGTTGCAAGTTGAGTTTTTAGGCTCTTAAACTTGTTAATGTGCATGGTCATAGAAAAACTATCCTTTACATCTAGCTTATAGAACTGCATGAGTAATTTTACTTTTGAGTTTTTAGCTTGAGTTCCAAAGATCTTGTCAAGCTCATCCCGTGCCTTTTTTGCATCTTTGATGCTGCCGGAGATATAGTGTAATATATCATCAAATAGTCCCTAAGCAATGATGCCTAGAGCCTTGTTGTTCATCTTTTTCCACTCTTTTGTTTTGAGTTGGAACTTGGACTTCTTCAACGAACCCGTCTTCATCATCTTTCTTCTTGCCATCTACATCCCCTATATCATCCTTAAATGGATCCCAGAGGTCTTTCCTTATAAGGCGTGAAAGCCTTCATCATTGAATTTGGCTATTTGCTCAAGTTCAAACATTTTGAAGGAGCTCTTACCGCGAGTATACTCGGGCAATGTCTATCCTTTCTACAATGAGATTGAGGCTTACAAGGGATTTAATCAATTGGGCATTCCACATTAAAAATCTTCATGTTTATCATTGCAAGAACTAAAGTAAAACTAGCAAAATAATTATTCTTGGATGTGTCAAGAAACACAAGTGCCAAGAAGCACTAGATAAGTGTCAAGAGATACTATCTTGATGCCAAGCTTGATGATGCCTAATCTTCAGGTAGGTTTCTTGATCTTCAATCGAGTCGCTTCAAATCTTCTTTTTGAAGTTTGTACTTCACATTCAAATGACAGCAACTGCAATTGACTGAGAGAGGTGAGAAAGTGAAGAGATTTTTGAGCTTCAAGCTCAAGGCTATGGTGGGCTAGGGTTTTAGAAACAGGCGACTAGTTTTTCGTCTGCTGTAGCTCATACGATAGATCATTCGATGAAATATTGGATGACAAGTGAGCCTATAGGGTGGGCTTAAAAGCCCTATGGTCGCAGGTTGAATTGCGCCTCGTGTCAGGAGCTAGGAGAGTACAACCAACGCAGGCGCAGATCTAGACAGCGGCAACGAATTTATACAATGCTAGAGTTATAAATCACCAATGTTAGACTACGATGTGACACAGAGGAGCGCCCTGAGGTGAGGAACAAATCTCCAAAAGGAAGCTTGAAGAGATTTGGCTTATATGAAGAGATATGAGAGCTCCAAACAGGGTAGGTGCAAGCTAGATATAGCTGCCATGAGGAAAGAGTGGAGTTGGAGTGAGAAATAAGCTCATGAGCTACTAACCAGAGATGAAGAGAAGTTGAAGGAAGAGTTTGATGAGCTTGGTCATGCTCACCATGGCTCTAATACCATGTTAAGAAACACCAATCTTGAGCATGGTTTAGCTATGGAGGATAGAATACATAGACATGAACCATGATGACATAGACAAGAGACAATGACTGTTACTCAAGTGAATTAGGTTCCAAGATTAAGTACTTGGACTCATAAACACAATCTTGAGTAGGACATGACAAGGTCACAAATTGAAAGTACAAAGTACAATAGCATTGCGTTGAAATAAGAACCAAGTACATGCTTATATAACCTTTGGGTCGTTCCACTCTCCTCACTGTGTTTATGGGATACAGAGCATCTCTTCCTAGAGCATACATCATTTGTCATATCTTTAAACACACCTTGTGATAACGCAAAATTCTAATGTCATTCCAAAGAGGGCAAAATCTGTAGAATAATGTCTTAAGCCCACCAATGTCTTATGACATCATTCACATAATCATGAATCAGATAGAAAGGATGGAAATGCCTGTTTTAGACCAAGAGACCACCTGATATTCACTCAAATTTCCATCTTTGAAATCTCTTGAGGCAGGAATGTTTTTTGTAGTACCTCAAAATTCAAAATACCAGTCCAAAAATCTCAATCTGTAGAATCAAGTCTAAACCCACCATTCTCTTACACTGTCAATCAAATTCATCTTTTCATGAATCAGATAGAAAAGATAAGAAAGCCTGATTCGGACCAAGAGAATACCTGATCTACACTCAATCGAGAAATCATTCGAATTCCTACACAAAATGGGTGTCCATCAGAAGCAGTTAAAGATATATTATTGGTGCCTTCTCGAACATAATCTGCAATCTGCAAGGGTCATACAACAGTACATCACCATAGTATGATAGGATCAGGAAAAGATGAAATTGCAGCCATGAATAACCATCATCATGTTACTAAAAGATAGCCTGAAACTCACCCTTGCCCCATCATCACGACCATTTATTCCAAGTGACTGATGCCCTGGTCTATTAGTGACACGTATTGGAAAACCTGTGCAGCAAGAAGCATCCACATCAACTTCTAAACTATTAATGTTCAAACAAAGTGATCCAAATCTATAGCTTGAGCATAACCACCATTCACACGAACTTCCACATGCAGAGGCCAATGCATTCTGAATGCTACTTTATCATTGAGAAGTAGGCTCCAGATCTGAAAAGATAAAGCACATGTAATACATTGTCAAACAACTCCAAAACGTGAACCCATCCAAACAAAGTAATTCAACTATTATGACATGATGCTAAATGTGGAAGGAGAGACAACTATTTCATAATTAGAGTCTTTGCAAGAACCTGAAGATCATGATTCGGTTTGTGCATTGTTTCTATGTCATTACGACTCAGCCTAAACGACTTTTCCAGACTCTGTAATGGGCTTGATCTGCATTATCATAACAAGAAGCAAAATTACCTGAATTCATGTAATTGCATTGCTAAACTTCATTGACTCGCATTCCAGACCATAGAAGTCCCCAAGGTAGGTGGGGGCTCAAGAGGAGTAAACCCAGAGAGAAAAACCCATAAAGTACTGCTTACAAGGCAACCATATCCTACTGGACAAATTTGACAGATAGCTAAAGTTGGAAAACATCTCTCTCGGAAGAAAAGTGCTGTAAATTGAGGATAGAAATGATTCAATTTTGTATAGCAAAAAGAAACAAATGCATTTAAGCTACTCCTGATAGGGATAGTGGCTAAGCCAACATGAGAAGGGGAAAGAAGGAAGAGAAAGGAGATGGACAAAAGAGAAAAGAAGGGGGAGAGAAAGGAGATCCAGCATACCTCCCCATTGTAGCCTAGGTGTGGAGTAATTGTGGATAAGAATGTGTGTGCAGGTGTTTTGTTTTAATGTTGCTGCTACTGTTTTTTTTTTTTTTTTTTTTTTTTGGGCGCGGAAGGGGGGGGGGGGGGGTGGGGGGTGGGTGTGGTGGTGGTGGTGGTGGTGGTGGTGTTGTGTGTCGGTGGGTGGGTGTGGTTGTGTGTTGAGCTAAAAATACATTGTAACCTAATTAGCTTTTAATAACAAAACTCAAATTTACCAAACTTCTACTAAAAAGAAACATGATCCTAGAGAGTGTCAATGACCCATCAGCCAAACTCTAATTTGGGAGGACCCATCTCCCATGAATATATAGACAAGCTGCCCACCACTTAGCCTAAATCTCGTTTTTCAAGCCCTCCATCAGTTGGCACCAATTCTCCATTGCTGTTCACACACACAAACCCCCCCCACCCCAGGGGTACAAGATACCTCAGTTCTGGAGGTGTCCAACCTGCATCAGCTCCTGGCGGCTGGTCTACAGCCCTCCACCAAACTTTGTGTTTCTGCAGGCACAGCTCATCAACTTGACCATATTGTTCCAACCATCACATATTGTCAAAAAGGCACCAAATCATTGTGTTTGCTGCTGCCTGCTTTTGCATTTGCTGCGTTTTCAGTCCCCAACCGTGGGGGTGTCGGGGAGTGGTTGTGTATTGTAACCTAATAAGCTCTTAACAACAGCCCCAAAACTCAAGTTTACCAAACTTTTATTGAAAAGAAACATGATCCTAGAGTGTCTCTATCCCACAAGCCAAACCCTAATTTGGGAGGATCCATCCCACATCTATAAATAGATAGGCTGCCCACCACTCAACTTAAATCTCATTTTTCAGGCCCTCCATCAGTTGGCACCAATTTCTCCACTACTATCTACACACGCCCCCGCGCCCCCGCCCGCCCCCCCCCCCCCCCCAAAAGTGGCAGATACCTCTTTGTGGTGGGGACCAGCCTGCATCAGCTCCTGGCGCCTAGTCTACAAACCTGGCAACTATGTCTACTGCAAGCGGCAGCTCATCAGCCTAACCATGATGTTCCACCCATCGCCTACTATCAAAGAGGCTCCAAATCATTGTGTTTGCTGCTGTCAACACATTTTCTGCCCATGTTTGGGCCATACAGCTGTCACCATTATCTCCAAGGGCAGCATACTGCTGTGTTTTTAGTTCCTAGCTTATGCGAGTATCTTCTTAGCACTTATCAGCATGCCACCCACTATTTGCTCCTACCTTGTTCTATGATCCAAACTATCCAAATCAACGTGTGCTCCTACCATACACTTTTGGAAGTTGCCTGCTGCGTTTCGAGATCATTCATAGTACAAGACACTCTCTTGCTCATATTGTCTACCTCAGTCCTTGAGACACAAGAGTTCGAGGGTCAATATTTGACCTTTGCATAGTAAGCATGGTGCATTAAGCATCGTATATATTCAGAATTCATTATTCATTTATTATCTTCTTCAATGTTCATTGTCTTTGAGTTACCCTAACACTAACTGTGTCCTTTATTAATCTAAGCTTTATCGTACAATTGTGTTTGTTATCTATAGATGACTATTGCTTTACATGGTATAAAATCTAGGTACTCTCAAAGAAACCTAGGCTTTTGATTGGAGAGCTTGTTATCAGAAACAGGTTCACAAAGGGAAGATGACTTCAAATACTACTTCACCACTTCAATCTCCACAACCTCTTGTGCCAAGAACCAAGTAGGAGTGAGCTTCGCACCTTACCTAGCGAGGCTTTGACACTAGAGAGGACGATTGGAAAATGACAGCGAGCTATGGAGGAGAGAAAAGAGAGACAATGAGAGTGTGTTGAAGCAAAAGAGTAGAGTGTACTTGGTAAACTAAAAGAATGGGAATGAAAGGTACAAGATAGGTCTAAGATAGACGTAGCTCTAACTCAACTAGAGTTAACTAACTCGAACTCTAACTCTAAGAGTGGTGACACAACTTATAACTTTAGTTGTATTCACACCAAGAACACAAAAAGAACTAAAGACTAAAATATTGCACACTGCCCATAGAATTGGAAAATTTTAACACCCCCTTACAGTGATTCAGATTGGGTTGGTGATGCAGACACTAGGCAGTCTACTAGTGGATATTGTTTCTTTTTAGGCAGCTCATGCATTTCATAGCTAAGCAAGAAACAACCTACAGTGGCTACCTCGTCCTATTGGACTGAGTTCAGGGCAACCTTCATCGCAACAATGGAATGCGTATGGTTACGCAAATTGTTGGCTGATCCACATTTACCATTGGAGGGTCCTATACCCATTCTTTCTTATAGTTAGAGTTCTATTGTCGTGGCACGAAATCTTGTGTTTCATGCTCACACAAAACATATTGAGGTGCATTAGCATTATGTCAAAGAGAGATGCTATGCAGGAGAGATCAATTTGATGTATGTTCCTACACAGGAAAATGTTGCATACATTTTCACCAAGGCACTACCTCGTAATAATGCATGTGACCAAGTACCTTGCAAGTATCCAACGATCCACTCAACAGCTTGCCAATGTATAGTCTGTGAACTATGCATATACCTGCTCACCTAAGATATTGCATACTAAATGCCAGAGCGTGTGTT
This sequence comes from Lygodium microphyllum, assembly GCF_053477565.2. NCBI lineage: Eukaryota > Viridiplantae > Streptophyta > Polypodiopsida > Schizaeales > Lygodiaceae > Lygodium > Lygodium microphyllum. The sequence continues at coordinate 10,690,632 of NC_141159.1, read as the reverse complement.
GCAAAGATAAATAAGACAACCAACATCCTAGCTATAAATTACAACATCAAACATCTCTTCACCATCATGCATAGATAGCTTTAAGCCTGGCTCTATAGGAGCGTACATAGCTTTGCAATCTTGCATATTAAACCTATGTAACAGCTTATCCGCATATTGTGACTGTGATATGATTATACCATGCTAACCTTGGGTGAACTGAATCCCCAAATAATAGAGTAGATAGCCCATATCTAACATAGCAAATGCATGTTCTAATTCAGCCTTGAAATCTACAATTTTGGCTTTTGAAGGTCCAATGAGCAGCATGTCATCTACATAAAGAATGATAATCAACAAGTCTCCCCTCCCCTTTTCATTCTTAATGTATAGAGTAGGAGCAATTGGACTCTTTTTAAACCCTTTGCTAGCCAAATATACATCAATTTTAGAGTACCATGCATGAGGAGCCTATTGCATACAAGCCCTAGAGGTTATGACACATAAACATTCTCATGCAAATCCCCATTCAAGAATGTTGACTTAATGTCCAACTAATGTATCTTCCAACCATAATTTGCAACCATAGCAATTACACATCTCACTATACTCATACAGGATGTAGGAGCAAAAGTCTTTTCATAATATATGCCCTTCTTCTATGCATAGCCTTTTGCTACCAACCGTGCTTTATACTTGTCAATGGTACCATAAAACCTTGCATTTGCGTTTAAAAACACATTATGTGTCAATGGCCTTCTTGCCAAGTGGTAAATCCACAAGATCCCATGTAGATTTTGTGGCAATAGAGTCTAACTCATCCTGCATGGCCTACATCCAATGTACATCTTGCTGAGCTTCATCCAAGGAAGTAGGCTCATCATCATCCAACAATGAGCTCATAAGTACATGCTCATCACAATCATCTTCTTCCGTAAAATCAGCCAAATGGGCTCCCCCCATCATTGCATGTCTAGCAGCCCTTCTAGTGTGTTGAGCTAAAGGAGCCTCCATTTTACTCTCTTGCACAGTTTGTAAAAGCCATCTTGGGGCTGTTTTTGCTGCATTTATAGCAGCCCTATCGTGTGGTAGGGTATCTTCCACTCTATGTGGCAAACCATCGTCAATATCCTGTTGTTCAAGTGCATATGGTGCAGCAACAATTTGTTGTATCATGTTTGCCCGGACATTTACAAACTCCAAAGAAAGTGGCAAGAGACATCAAAGACATCACCAATGTCATGGGTGGCTGGCATTTGAAACTGATCATGTGAAAATGTAACGTTTTCAACAAATATGACATCCCTACTGACAAAAAATTTCTGTGTGTGTGGGTTATACAAGTGATAGCCCTTTCCGAACTGTAGCAAATAAATATGCATTTTACAACCTTGTTATCAAGCTTTCCACGAAGCTCTTTTGGAACATGTGCATAGGCTATGCAACCACACACCCAAAAGTAGTCAACCTTGAGTTTCTTGTCATGCCAAGTGTGACATTAATGTGACATTAAAAGGGATATTTAATCTCACATTAAGGTCATAAGTGTGAAATGTGACATTAAAAGGGATATTTAATGTTACATTAAGGTAAATTTAGGGGAACATGCACGAGAGTGACCGTCCGGGCTCTTGGGCGCCCGAACAGGGTCAAGGGAAGCCTAGAGAGTAAGGGAGTCCAGGAATAGTAGGACTCCAGCAAGTTGACGGCTGGCAAAGAGATAAGATGAGGGCCAGCACTTATCTAGGCGTGGCTGGGAGGTGAAGAACACTCGTGCTTCCATCAGTTTTGAAAAATCTGTGCCCGTAATCTAACATTGGTATCAGAGCCTATGTTTCTGATCAAACAAGAATCTGGGAGGTCGTCAGTCAAGAAGTGGGCCATCAGTCAGAAGCGTTCTGTCCTGTCGTGTCTTCACGGCACTTAATTCTTGACCGTCACGCGATCTGACGGAGTACTCCCGCCCTGCCCCGTCGCTTCAGAAAACAGGCCGTCAGTCAGAAGTGCCTGTCCCGTCGCGTGTCGTCTGCCCTGTCCCGTTGCGTGCCGTCATTTCTGCCCTGTCCCGTCGCGTGAAATTTGACGAAGCCGTGAAGAAAACGGAGAAGTTTCGTCACATTGGAAGGGCAGCGCCACGTCACGTAAGTGACATTTAGTATTGGTCTAATGTTACGGGACCCGTGGCAGAAAACGTAACGGGCAGAATACAAAAAAAAAAACGTAAGGATTATGGTCACGAAGACCAACCAGACCAGCGTGAAGACCAACTAGACCAGGCGTGCAGCCGCCAGCATCCGCGAGGACCAGGAGTAGAGTCGCCAGCATCCGCGAGGACCAATCAGCTCAGATGAAGCTGCCAGCAGCCGCGAGAAACAGATCAGAAGTGGAGCTGTCAATATCAGATTGCTGTTGACGGATAGGACTGCCGGATAGGACTGCTCCTGAGCCGGATAAGACTGCGACTGCTGTGAGACAGGCAGAAAACTTCATATTCAACTGAAGCTACAGCCTTCATACATAACTGAAGCCACAGCCTGCCATAAGAAATCAGGGAAGTATTTTATCTTGTATGCAAATTTCTTATTTTTCCTTTCCAATTCCAGTGTATTAATGGCAGAGAAAGGCAAAGAAAGAGTAATGGAAAGTTCTAGTTCCGGGGATCAACCTATGGCAGATCCCCGTGAACCAGACATACAAGAAGAACAATGGGAAGAATTTTTTGCCACGAGAGAGCAATTTGATGATCTTTCTGCTCGTGTGCAAACTCAGGGGGTTCAAATGGAGTTTTTAACTCAAACACTAACTGAAATAAAATCTCAGTTAACTTTATTGTTGGAAAAAGACAAAAATAAGATAGAAATCTCGGATGTCCCATCTTCATCGAAAGATTTAGATGTGACTATGCGAGATCCTAAGGAACCCCAAACCTACCATAAATTGAGGGATAATCCGGTTTTAAAGGATATGAAACCACCTCAATTTTACGGGGAGGAAAAAGATAGGAATAAAGATACAATCTTTAATTTCCTCCAGAAATGGGAAGATTTACATAAATTAAAAAACACCCCACCACATCTCTAAGCATTGGAGGCCAGTTTAACTTTGGGGCCCAAAGCATATAAGTGGTGGCAAACCTTAAAGGAGGCGAATAAAATACCTGAAACTTGGGCTCAATTTGAATCCGTATTTTTAAAAGAATTTCTTCCTGAAAATGAAATGGAAAGAAATTGGGAAGATTGGGATTATGTCAGACAAAAGGGACGACCCCTACTGACATATTTGGAGGAATATCGTGAGATAATCCTCAAACTGGAAGGAATTGATGAATTCCAAAAAACAAGAGGATTCATTAGGGGACTGGATAAAGCCTGTAAAAAGGAAGTAAAACGGAGTTTACCTAAGACGCTTGAAGAGGCAATTAAATTTGCATTAATTTATGAAGATAGTACGCATCCAGGTACACTCACCAGTTTCACTGATATGGAGCCCAAGTCTAAGGAATTAGAAACCTCAAAATTTGTGGGCAAATTTAAAAGAAAAATGCCATTTTTTCAAAGGTAAAAAACAACCTTTTGAAAAGAAACCATATATGAGGCCAAAGCTAAGTCCTGATGACTTTGATAAGGCCAAAAAACAAAAATTGTGTTTTAATTGCCTATCCCCTAACCATGCTGCTTGGAATTGCCCTCAAAAGAAAAAGGGGGAAGACAAAGAAAAGGACAAGGGCAAGGGAAAAGAAAAACAAATCCATGTAGTGCAGACCTTAGAATTAAAGGGCCATGAAAAGTATAAATCTTTAGAGGTCTTGCATATGGATGTACAACATAAGTGTTGTATGTCAACTTCTTTGTGGCAGCCTACCTTTGGGCCACATGATTTACTTAGAGTACATGGATTGATAGCTGGAAAACGGGTTAGAGTCATGATTGATGACTCTGCCACACATAATTTTATAAATTATGCACTTGTCAAAAAATTGAAACTTCCCCAACAAAACAGTGAGCATCAATACGTTGTGCGTATGATGCAAGGACAAGACAATAAAATATGGGATACAATGGTATCCAATTTGGAAATCGAGATTCAAGGATATAAAGATAAGCTTGATTTCCAAATAATGAACATGGAAAGAGCTGACATTGCTCTAGGGAGGGAGTGGCTATGGGGATTGGAACCATCCTTAAAACGTAGCTATCACCATAATACACTGGAATTTGAAAGGGATGGTAAGACTTTTGTCATTCAAGGTGAACATGAAGTATCTGATAATCCTTTGCTGTGTTCTACTGAAGTTCAGAAGCTGATAAAGAAGGAAGTTTGTGAGGTATATATGCTATGGTCTCTTCTTGTACAGAGTACTTTTACTTTCTGTAATATAAAGCAACAATTTTCTTATGTTTGCGAATTGAATGTAAATAATGAATTGAACAGTTTGTTAGATGATTTTAAAGATGTGTTTCCTTCTGATTTACCTAGTGGCCTTCCACCAAATAGGGGTGAAATAAATCACCCAATTGATATAAATAAGGACACACATCCAATTTCAAAACCACCATATAGGTTAAGTGAAACACAGCATCAAGAAGTTGAAAGACAAATTAAGGATTACCTGGATAAAGGGTTTATTCAACCCAGTAATTCACCTTGGGCTTCACCAATTTTATTGGTAAAGAAAAAAGATGGTTCTATGCGACTTTGTGTTGACTATAGAGCACTTAATAAAATAACGGTGAAGAATAAATTTCCTATGCCCAGAATGGAAGATCTTTTTTATCAATTGCAAGGGGCAAAATTCTTCACAAAGATAGACTTAAGATCAGGTTATCACCAAATAAGAATTAAGGCACAAGATATTTCCAAAACGGCATTTCGTACTAGATACGGGCATTATGATTTTTTAGTGATGCCTTTTGGTCTCACTAATGCACCAGCTACTTTTATGAAGCTGATGAATAGTGTTTTACGGCCCTATCTAGGACATTTTGTAGTAGTCTTTTTGGATGATATCTTGATCTTTAGTAAATCAAGAGAAGAACATTTGGAACACTTAGTATTCCAACTGTTAAGAACACATTCCCTTTATGCGAAGAAAACTAAATGTGAATTCTTTGCACAAGAGGTCAAATATTTAGGGCATATAATCTCGAAAGAGGGAATCAACATGGATCCAGAAAAAGTAAGGGCAATTATTGAATGGCCACCTCCACGGAACCTGGAAGAGCTGCAGATCTTCCTAGGTTTATCTGGATTTTATCGTAGATTCATTCGAGATTATGCCAAAATAGCTGTTCCAATGACAGACCAACTTAAAGGGAAAGGGAAAAGTTTTAATTGGGGAACAGACCAAAATGAAAGTTTTCAAAAACTTAAGGTAGCTATTGCTACAGCTCCAGTATTATTAATAGTGGATCCCAATAAACCATTTGTGGTTGAAGCTGATGCCAGTGACAAGGCAATAGGCGCGGTCTTATTACAAGAAGGTCGACCAGTTGCTTTTGAAAGCAAGAAATTAGATCGTGCAAAACAGAATTATTCTGTTTATGAGAGGGAGCTGTATGCAATAGTACATGCAATGAAGAAATGGAGGCATTATTTGTATGGTGCCAAATTTTTTATCTTATCGGATCATGAAAGCATTAAGTGGCTTAATGATCACCCAGATTTACATGGGCGTAAAGCCAGATGGGCCGAACTCCTCCAAGAGTTTGACTATGAAATAAGATATAGAAAAGGAAAGTATAATATAGTAGCTGATGCACTCAGCAGAATGCCCATCATTAATGAATTGAGTTTTACTCAGTTCACTTCCAACTTGCTTGAATCTTTAAAAGGGAAATGTCAGGTTGATCCGGCATATTCCAACATATGGGAAGCAATAAAAAATGGGGATCCAAATAAAAGTGCTTCTACTGCGGAAGGAATATCTGAGGATGTTCAACTAGGAAATGGAGCATCAGGGGTTGCTCAAACTGGATTCAAGTGGAAGAATTTTACCATTGATAATGGTTATTTACTCTACAAGGGTAGGGTATGTGTCCCGAAAGATATAGAAATAAGGCGCCAGATACTCTTTGAGTGTCATGATACCCCTAGTGCGGGACATCCAGGAGTTAATAAGACTTATAGTCTTATTAAAAGGCAGTTCTATTGGCCTGGACTGAATAAGGACGTCCTTGACTATGTGGTCAAATGTAATAAATGCCAGGTTAATAAAGCTGAAAAATTAAAAATGGGAGGACTTCTCCATCCATTAGAAATTCCTTCGGGAAAATGGTAGAGTATCTCCATGGATTTTATTGTTGCTTTACCTAGAACACAGAGGGGGCACGACTCTGTGTGGGTAATTGTGGATAGGTTAACCAAAATGGCTAGGTTTATTCCAACTTCAACTGATGTTAAAACACCAGAATTGGCTAGATTGTTCGTAGAGAACATATACCGATTGTATGGCCTTCCGGAAAATATAGTTTCTAATCGGGATAGAAAATTTGATAGCCATTTTTGGCGTGCGGTATTTAAGAAATTGGATACTAAACTTAGCATGAGTACGACGGATCATCCGCAAACAGATGGGCAAACTGAAAGGGTTAACCAAATTCTTGAAGATATGCTTAGGGCATATGTAAGCAAAAGGCAAACTAATTGGGAAGAGTATTTACCGATAGCAGAGTTTGCATATAACAGTGCCAAACACTCTTCCACTGGATATAGTCCGTTTATGTTGATGTATGGGTTTCAGCCCAGAGCTCCTTTTGCAGTAGGACTGCATAAGGAAAAGGTTCAGGCAGCTAAAGACTTTTTGGAGGATATGAATAATATGTTAAAATTTGCTCAAGAAAATATTAAAAAGGCTCAAAGTCGAGCTAGAGCATATGCAGATCCTCACCGAAGAGACATCTCCTTTGAAGAAGGGGAATTGGTCTATCTTAAGGTGCCTGAACAAACTAAAACTATGAAAAAGGGACATTGTCCAAAGCTTTCACCAAGGTATTGTGGTCCTTTCATAATACTTAAAAGGGTGGGAGAATTGGCTTACAAGCTCCAACTACCTGCTGGTAGTAAAATACATCCAGTTTTTCATGTAAGTAAACTAAGGAAGAAGCTGGGGGATTTGGATAATCTAATCCTAAATGATGATATTGAGGAGTTATTCTATGACCAATCTAATCCACATGAACCAGAAAAAATATTAAATGTTCGTAATAGACGAACGAGGAATACTATTTATCAAGAATGTTTGGTTAAGTGGAAAGATTGTTCAGAGGAAAGCTCAACATGGGAGCGAGTAAGTACTTTAAAGAAAAGGTTTCCCGATTTACAATTAGACCTTCCAAATATCGTTTTCGAGGACGAAACCGATTCTTAAGGGGAAGGAAATGTGACATTAATGTGACATTAAAAGGGATATTTAATGTCACATTAAGGTCATAAGTGTGAAATGTGACATTAAAAGGGATATTTAATGTTACATTAAGGTAAATTTAGGGGAACATGCACGAGAGTGACCGTCCGGGCTCTTGGGCGCCCGAACGGGGTCAAGGGGAGCCTAGAGAGTAAGGGAGTCCAGGAATAGTAGGACTCCAGCAAGTTGACGGCTGGCAAAGAGATAAGATTGAGGGCCAGCACTTATCTAGGCGTGGCTGGGAGGTGAAGAACACTCGTGCTTTCATCAGTTTTGAAAAATCTGTGCCCGTAATCTAACACCAAGCTTCAAACGAGGTGATCGTCTTCAATGCCTTAGTGGGTGCATGATTCAACACATGATTTGCACACTGAAGGCCTTCTAACCAAAACTTATGAGGCAACCCTTTGCTTATGAGCATACAACAAGTCATCTCCATAAGAGTGTGATTCTTCCTTTCAATAGCACCATTTTGTTGAGGAGTCATTTTAACAGTGGCTTGATGCATAATGTCATGATCAACCAAATATGTCTCAAAAGCACAAGACATATACTCCCCCCCTCTATCCGTGCAAAGTGTCTACACTTTCAAGCCAGTTTCAGCGTCAAGCTTGCAAGAAGATGTTTAAAATGCATACACATCAAATTTTGCTTTCAGCCCATACACCCATGTATACCGAGAGTAATCATCAACAAATGTAACAAAGTAAAGATGACCTCCAAGTGCACGTGTCCACATGGGACCATAAACATCAAAGTGAATAAGCTACAATTTCCTGACAGCATGTAGTGCACCATCCTTTTTTAAGGCAAATCTATGCATCTAGCCCAAAATACATCCCTCATATGCATGACGAGGTGGAATCCCCACTGGAGACAATGCATCTACTATATTGGCACCTTTAAAGGGTCATCAAACTCCCAAAACTCGTATGTCCATAGCAGGCATGCAATAGCTCCGCATTCTACACAGCTGACAATACAGTAGTGACTACCAGAGCATCATGAGACTATGCATCATAGGTATCCAACAAAAACAAACCCTTATATAGGGTCCCACATCTCTGACAATGCATTTGTCATCCTTAAAGATGACCTAAAAGCCATGCTTGTTAAAAGCAGAGATAGAACAAGTTATTTGTAATGCCAGGCACAAATAAAACATCACAAGCATGAAGTCAAAACCATCTGCAACAATAATAGTGACTGTCCAATGCCACAAACATCATAACTGCTAATGTTTGCACATGTAACACGCTTCCCAACAGGGGCTGAATGCAAATAGGAAAACAAACACTTTCTAAAAGCGATGTGTTTTGAAGTTCCACTGTCAAAATACCATGTTTGTTGCCTTTCAACAACATTAAATGCTAAACCAATCATTGAAGAATCATAACTGCAAGTCAGAAATGCATAGTCCTCCTTCACAAGGTTGACTAAAGCATCACCATCAATAGATTTGCTAGCTCATGTCTCTTGGACAACCAAACCAGAGTCCTTTTGCTGATCTTTTTCATTTTGCTTGACTTTTCCTTTGCCTTTGAACTTGGAAAGCATAGCCACATCTCCTAAACGAAATGAAAATTCTTCTGAGTATGTTCCTCTTGCAACAAGAGACCTTCCAACTCCACATATGTAAGGGACTACGTCCCCCCCCAAACGACAACATCGAAGAGGTGTGGAAACCAAGATACAACTCTGGAAGAGAGTTCATTGCGATGTTTACTAATTCCGCATCTTGAATGATTTCATCCACATTGAGCAGCTACTCGCACAAATCCTATATGTAAATAAGGTGATCTGTCATGCTATCACCCTCATCCATGTTCACATTGGCCAACTCTCTATGGAGATGAGATATTCTGGCCTCATTACGTGCTGCAAACAAACGCTCAAGTACATCCCATGCTGATTTTGAGGTCTTACAAGACCGGATGTGTGGAATGATCAATCTTTTCACTGACAAGGCAATCAAAGAAAGTGATTGTGCATCTTTTGAGTCCCATCTCCTCTGATCCTTGGCAGGAGGGGGAGGAGAGGTAGCAGCACTAGTAGCCAGTCCTCTAGCATTATGCTGAGGTGTTTGAGGTGCAAGACCTCCTAATCGCTGCAAATCACCAGAAACATAGTTCCACAAGTCCTTCGCTACAAGAAGGTGTGGACCATAAAACTCCACAATGGATAGTTCGATCCGTCAAGTTTATCCTCTTGAGTGAGGACACCGAGGATTTGCTTTGATCATTGGTCCCCTGACGTGCCATACTGCCAATAATGGACAAAAATCTGCAGCCAAATACTTCTCTACTGAAGTATAGATTGTACTACTCAGAGAACCAAAAACCCCCTCAGGATTATGCAACAAGTACCAACCTGTCACACAAATGCCAAACCGTGTCCAATTTGATCCAAATCAGCACTTATCCAAGAAATAACAACAATGCACTGCTATACCACACCTACCTCGTAATGTGTGCCCTCAAAAGTACAAATTACAGCAACTTAATGCCAATTCTTAACAAAATTTACTGAATTCTCTCAAAAAAATTTACTCAATCTAATTGTAACAGCAATTCAATGTCGTTGTACCACTTGTTTGCTGCCTTGGAATGGATGTTGGGCAAAAGCCCTAAATTTCTTTTTGAAATTTCAAAGAAATTGTAAAAAATTGTACCTTACAACTTGAATTTCTGCAATAATGTCACCTCAGGGTGCATATCAACACCGAACAGCAGTTGGAACCTGCCTCTGATGTGTGCTAGAGCCTCTAGGACAAAAAGCCCCAATTTTCTTGCACAAATGTCAATGAAACTGTGCTATGTCGGCATTTCCAATGAAGATTCGCACGTGGGATTGCAAATCGGACAAAAGCCCCAAATTTTTTTGCGGGAATGTCAAAGAAATTGTGAAATTTCTTCGAATTGGTTGTCAATTTGAACTCTGAGAGTGAAATTTGACAAAAACCCAAAATTTTGGCAACACGAGCTGAGATTCAAAAAGAGATGGCCAAAATGAAAAGGAAATTGCAAAAATTTCCAAAAAAAAAAACCCAAAGCTGAAAATTAGGGTTTTGCATTTTTTAGGATTTGTAGAAAATTGCAGGCAGGGCTAAGAATATGGTGGGTAGAGGTGAGAAAATAAGGAGTAAAGTTGAAAACAGTAACAGCTCTTTCAAAATAGTAGCTCCTCGAACTGCATGTGCACTGCATACAGGACTGCGCATAGGACTACACGTAGGGCTGCGTGCATGCTAAAAACAATAGCAGCTCGTCCTTCTCTTCCTCGGGCAAAGAGCTAGCTAACAACAACAAGACCTTAGGCAGAGTGGCACCGACTGACAGTGGCTAAACTAAATCTGCGAGTAGAACCTTGCTCTGATATCAAATGTTGGAAAATAACAGCCAACTATGGAGGGACAATAAGAGTGTGCTAAAGCAAAAGAGTAGAGTGTACTTACTAAACTAAAAGAATGAGAATGAAAGGTACAAGATAGGTCTAAGAGAGAATGAAAGGTACAAGATAGGTCTAAGATAGACATAGCTCTAACTCAACTAGAGTTAACTAACTCTAGTGACGCAACTTATAACTTTAGTTGTGTTCACACTAAGAACAAAAAAAGAACAAAAGACTAAAACATTGGACACTATCCATAGAATTAGCAAATTCTAACAAGGAGACATCTAACTATCATCATGTCTATAGACCCTATGAGATCACACTAGCAAACTATGACCTTATTTTTATGAATTGAGCTCAACAACAACTAGAAAGTAAAAATGAGTTTTTCACCTTAGATTTGTTACACCAGCCTACTGATTATCCAAAAAGGACAAAACCTCCACGTGGGATTGGCCATCCTATTGGAGACAGCAACATGGATCTTCTCTCCTCCTCCATCTAGTCCTTGCTAAGTATGCATACATTTGCTTCTCAATCTTTTTCAAATGTTTTCTCTTTCTAGTAGAAAATGGGTGACACTCAGGATAAACTCTTCAAAGTCATTATTGGTCCTGAAGATGACAAGTATTTATATAATATATAAACACAAGAAGAGGTGCATATGAGAAAAATTTTATTTCTCAATGTCAAAATGAAGTTGGTGCATAATCATCATCATCATCATTTCGATTTCATATCATTCATTTCCATTCACTTCTATTCCATCTATACTACAATTTTCAATCCCACCCATCCTACCCTTCTCCGTTGCACCCACATCTACATTTACACCATTGTCTATTAGAATTTTCCAATTCTGGGCAATCCCCAATGTAATTCGTCTGGTATGGTCACTTCTTAAGTCCTATCTTGGATTCTTGGATTCCATATCTCATTGATGTTGTTATTGTTGGAGAGCGGGGGTGGGGGAGCAGGTGGTTTTGTTGTTTTGTTGAAGGGCCCGCCAACAACTCCTTACATTTGTGGAATTTGAAAGCCTCTTGCTATGAGAGAAACAAATTTGGAAGAATGTTGCAATGCATTCATGTGATGTAGCCATGCTCTCAAAGTACAAAGGCAAAGGAAAAGTCGAGCAAAATGTGAAAAATCGGTAAAAGGATGATGTGGTACAGCCATTAAATAAGGCTGCCCAAGACACAAAGAAGTCAAAGAAAAATGGAAAATGCCATTTTTCCAAAAAGCTCGGTCATTATAATGATGAATGAAAGCAGCAATTGGCCAAAGAAAGGAAAAAAGGCTTCTATTTGGCTGTCCCACAGACATCAACCCGCAAATCTTCTAATGGTGATGCAGGCAGCAATTGGCCGGAGAAGGAAAAAAAGGCTCCTGTTTGGTTGTCCCGGAGACATCAACCCGCAAATCTTCTAATGGTGATGCTACCGCCAACTTTGTGGAGAAGGATTATGTATTTTTATTATGCAGTTATGATTTTTCAATGGCTGATTCAGCATCCAATGTTGTTGAAACATAGCATGCATGGTATTTCAACAGTGGGGCATCCAGGCATATCACTTCTAGGAAGCATTCTTTTACATTGTTGCATTCAGCCCTTGCAAGGAAGTATGTTGCATGTGTGCCCATAGTAGTAGTTATGATGTATGTAGCATTGGTTCGGGTATGATTACTATTGCAAATGGTTCAGATTTCATGCTTCTGAATGTTCTGTTTGTGCCTCGTATCACAAAGAATCTTTTGTCTATATTTGGCTTTAATAAGCATGGCTTTCAAGTCATCTTTATATGATAAATGCATTGTCAAAGACAGAGAGATGGATTATGCCCTCACATTATCCAACACCTTGTATAAGGGCCTCTTTTTCTTGGATATGGATAACAGAGGTTCTCATGATGCTCTAGCAACTACTATTCTTTCGCCCGCAATGTAGAATGTGGAGCTTTGGTATCCCCACTATGGACATATGAGTTTTGGCAATCTAATAACCCTTTAGCAATGTCAAATAGTAGATGCATTGACGCCAATGGAGATCCCATATCCCCATGCATATGAAGAATGTATTTTGGGGAAATACTTAGTTTTACTTTCAAGAAGGATAATGTCGTATGTGCTGTCCGGAAAGTACAACTAATACACTCCAATGTTTGTAGTCCCACGAGGACACATGCACTTGGGGTTCATCTTTATTTTGTCAGTTTTATTGATACTCATGGTATACATGGGTCTATGGGCTGAAAGCAAAATCTAACATGATAATGCATTTTAAACATCTTGTTGCAAAGCTTGAGACTAAAATTGGCTTTTGAGGAAGGAAATAACATGTCTCATGCTTATGCCTGAAAATGGCATCATGAATCAAGCAACTATTAGGATGACACCTCAACAAAATGGTATTGTTGAAAGGAAAAATCGAATACTTATGGAAATGAATGCTTAAAAGCAAAGGGCTGCCATACAAGTTTTGGCTTGAGCGCCTTCAGTGCACAAATCATGTCTTCAATCGTACACCCACCAAGCACTAAGGACGATCACACCATTTGAAGCTTGGCATGGAAAGAAACTGTTATATTTATAAGGTAAATTACGGGAAACAGGCACGAGGCATGACCGTCCGGGGACTTGGGCACCCGAACGGGGTTTAGGGGAGCCTAGAATTAAAGAGAGTCCAAGAATAGTAGGACTCACCAAGAATTGACGGCTGGCAATCAGATCACGATGGGAGTTGCTAGCAATTAACTAGTAAAGCCTGGGAGGAGAAACGGATCTCGTGCCCTTTGAGTGTTGGACTGTATTCCTCTAGATTTCTTCTTCATCTTCTCAGACGCCTTTCATTGGTATCAGAACCGCCATCACATCTTGCTGGAGCCGTCGGGTCCTAATCTTGCTAGTCATTCGTGAAGCCTTTTTCAGGTGATTACAAGCCCAAGCGCCAGACGATTCGACTGACACGTCATTCGTCAAACGTTTAAGGTCGCCGCCCGTCGTCCATCAGTCGTTTAAGGTCACCACACGAAGTTGTAAATCGTGGTCGTGTGACGTCACGAAAGTGTGACACGCAACAGGGAGACAAAAGGCGTGAGGCGACTACTGTAAGCCGTGCAAAACGCGTCAAATGGTACTTTCGACTGCTGTAAGCCGTGACGAAAAGCATCAGATGGTACTTCAGGTCCTACACGTCACACGGCTGTTTTCGAGGAGCAGTTTTACAGCAGCATCGTCTCCACCCTACTGAAGCCAGGAGTTAAATCGCTACCAGCTGACTGAAGTCAGTCAGACCCGCTTTATACATAGAAGATATACCAGTGGTTCACGTGATTGTTCCGTTTCTGTCAAAGAACTTCATTTCCAGCGTGACTGGTTTACTGGTTTCGTCCGGGAAGACAAAAATTGTTCCTTACTCTTCGGGTTTATTTATTAACAAAACCAACAACAGTTGCCCTGCCATTATAACCAGGGAAGTATTTTACCTTGTATGCAAATTTTTTATCTTTGCTTTCCAATTCCAGTGTATTAATGGCAGAAAAAAAGAAAGAGGGAGTAATGGAAAGTTCTAGTTCCGGGGACCACCCTATGGTAGATCCCCATGAAACGGAGATGCAAGAAGAACAGTGGGAAGAATTCTTTGCTACACGAGAACAAATTGATGATCTTACTGCTCATGTGCAGGCTCAAGGGGTTCAAATGGAATTTTTAACTTAAACACTCACTGAAATAAAATCTCAATTAACTTTATTGTTAGAAAGGGATAAAAATAAGATAGAAACCTCAGATATCCCATCTTCATCGAAAGATTTAGATGTAACTATGCGAGATCCTAAGGAACCCCACCACAAGTTGAGGGATAATCCAGTTCTAAAAGATATGAAACCCCCTCAATTTCACGGGGAGGAAAAAGATAGAAATAAAGATACAATCTTTAATTTTCTCCAAAAATGGAAAGATTTACATAAACTTAAAAATACTCCACCACATCTCCAAGCACTGGAGGCTAGTTTAACTTTGGGGCCCAAAGCATATAAATGGTGGCGAACTTTAAAGGAGGCAAATAAAATACCTGAAACTTGGGCTCAATTTGAATCCGTCTTTTTGAAAGAATTCCTTCCTGAAAATGAAATGGAAAGAAATTGGGAAGATTGGGATTATGTCAGACAAAAGGGAAGACCCCTGCTGATATATTTGGAGGAATATCATGAGATAATCCTCAAATTGGAAGGAATAGATGAATTTCAAAAGACAAGAGGATTCATTAGGGGACTAGATAAAGCCTGTAAAAAGGAAGTAAAAAGGAGTTCACCTAAGATGCTGGAAGAGGCAATTAAATTTGCATTAATCAATGAAGATAGTATGCGTCCAGGTACACTCATTAGTCTCACTGATATGGAGCCCAAGTCTAAGGAATTGAAAACCTCAAAATTTGTGGGCAAATTTAAAAGAAAAATGTCATTTTTTAAGGGTAAAAAACAACCTTTTAAAAAGAAACAATATGTAAGGCCAAAGTTAAGTCCAGACGACTTTGATAAGGCCAAAAAAGAAAAGTTGTGTTTCAATTGCCTATCCCCTAACCATGCTACTTGAAATTGCCCTCAAAGGAAAAAGGGGAAAGACAAAGGAAAGGATAAGGACAAGGGCAAGGGAAAAGAAAAACAAATCCATGTAGTGCAGACCTTAGAATTAAAGGGACATGAAAGGTATAAATCTTTAGAGGTCTTGCACATGGATGTACAACACAAGTGTTGTATGTCAACTTCTATGTGGCAGCCTACCTTTGGTCCACATGATTTAGTTAGAGTGCATGGATTGATAGCTGGAAAGAGGGTTAGAGTCATGATTGATGACTCTGCTGCACATAATTTTATAAATTATGCACTTGTCAAAAAATTGCAACTTCCCCAACAAAAGAGTGGGCATCAATATGTTATTCGTATGATACAAGGTCAAGATAATAAAATATGGGATACAATGGTATCCAATTTGGAAATTGAGATTCAAGGATATAAAGATAAACTTGATTTCCAAATTATGAACATGGAAAGAGCTGATATTGCTCTAGGAAGGGAGTGGCTATGGGGATTGGAACCATCCTTAAAATGTAGTTACCATCATAATACACTGGAATTTGAAAGGGATGGTAAGACTTTTGTCATTCAAGGTAAACATGAAGTATCTGATAATCCTTTGCTGTGTTCCACTGAGGTTCAGAAGCTGATAAAGAAGGAAGTTTGTGAGGTATACATGTTATGGTCTCTTCCTGTACAAACCACTTTTACTTTCTGTAATATAAAGCAACAATTTTCTTATGTTTGTGAGTTGAATGTAAATAATGAATTAAGTAGTCTGTTAGATGAATTTAAGATGTGTTTCCTTCTGATTTACCAAGCGGCCTTGCACCAGATAGGGGTGATATAAATCACCCAATTGACAAAAATAAGGATACTCACCTATTTTTAAACCACCTTATAAGTAAAGTGAAACGCAGCATCAAGAAGTTGAAAGGCAAATTAAGGATTACCTTGATAAAGGGTTTATTCAACCCAGTAATTCACCTTGGGCTTCGCCAATTTTATTAGTAAAGAAAAAAGATGGTTCTATGCGACTTTGTGTTGATTATAGAGCACTTGATAAAATAACGATGAAGAATAAATTTCCTATGCCCAGAATGGAAGATCTTTTTAATCAATTACAAGGGGAAAAATTCTTCACAAAGATAGATTTAAGATCAGGCTATCACCAAGTAAGAATTAAGGCACGGGATGTTCCTAAGACAGCATTTCGTACTAGATATGCGCATTATGATTTTTTAGTGATGCCTTTTGGCCTCACTAATGTACCAGCTACCTTTATGAAGCTGATGAATAGTGTCTTACGGCCCTATCTAGGACATTTTCTAGTAGTCTTCTCGGATGATATCTTGATTTTTAGTAAATCAAGAGAAGAACATTTGGAACATTTACAATTAGTATTCCAACTGTTACGAACACATTCCCTTTATGCGAAGAAAACTAAATGTGAATTCTTTGCACAAGAGGTCAAATATTTGGGGCATATTATCTCGAAAGAGGGAATCAAGATGGATCCAGAAAAAGTTAGGGCAATTATTGAATGGCCATCTCCAAGGAACCTGGAAGAGCTGCAGATCTTCCTAGGTTTATCTGGATTTTATCGTAGATTCATTCGAGATTATGCCAAAATAGCTGTTCCAATGACAGACCAACTTAAAGGAAAAGGAAAGAGCTTTAATTGGGGAACAGACCAAAATGAAAGTTTTCAAAAACTTAAAGTAGCTATTGCTACAGCTCCAATATTATTGATAGTGGATCCCAATAAACCATTTGTGGTTGAAGCTGATGCCAGTGATAAGGCGATAGGCGCGGTCTTATTACAAGAAGGTCGACCAGTTGCTTTTGAAAGCAAGAAATTAGACCGTGCAAAACAGAATTATTCTGTTTATGAGAGGGAGCTGTATGCAATAGTACATACAATGAAGAAATGGAGGCACTATCTGTACGGTGCCAAACTTTTGATTTTATCGGATCATGAAAGCATTAAGTGGCTTAATGATCAACCGGATTTACACGGGCGTAAAGCCAGATGGGCCGAACTCCTCCAAGAGTTTGACTATGAGATAAGATATAGAAAAGAAAAGTATAATATAGCAGCTGATGCACTCAGCAGAATGCCCATCATAAATGAATTGAGTTTTACTCAGTTCACTTCCAACTTGCTTGAATCTTTAAAAAGGAAATGCCAGGTTGATCCGGCATATTCCAACATATGGGAAGCAATAAAAAATGGGGATCCAAATGAAAGTGCTTCTACTGAGGAAGGAATATCTGAGGATGTTCAACAAGGAAATGGAGCATTAGGGGTTGCTCAAACCGGATTCAAGTGGAAGAATTTTACCATTGATAATGGTTATTTACTCTACAAGGGTAGGGTATGTGTCCCGAAAGATACAGAAATAAGGCGCCAGATACTCTTTGAGTGTCATGATATCCCTAGTGCGGGACATCCAGGAGTTAATAAGACTTATAGTCTTATTAAAAGGCAGTTCTATTGGCCTGGAATGAATAAGGATGTCCTTGACTATGTGGTCAAATGTAATAAATGCCAGGTTAATAAAGCTAAAAGATTGAAAATGGGAGGACTTCTCCATCCACTAGAGATTCCTTCGGGAAAATGGGAGAGTATCTCCATGGATTTTATTGTTGCTTTACCCAGAACACAGAGGGGGCACGACTCTGTGTGGGTAATTGTGGATAGGTTAACCAAAATGGCTAGGTTTATTCCAACTTCAACTGATGTTAAAACACCAGAATTGGCTAGATTGTTCGTAGAGAACATATACCGATTGTATGGCCTTCCAGCAAATATAGTTTCTGATCGAGATAGAACATTTGATAGTCAATTTTGGCGTGCGGTATTTAGGAAGTTGGATACTAAACTTAGCATGAGTACGGCAGATCACCCGCAAACTGATGGACAAACTGAAAGGGTTAACCAAATCCTTGAAGATATGCTTAGGTCATATGTAAGTAAAAGGCAAACTAATTGGGAAGAGTATCTACCGATAGCAGAGTTTGCATATAATAGTACCAAGCACTCTTCCACTGGATATAGTCCATTTATGTTAATGTATGGGTTTCAGCCCAGAGCTCCTTATGCAGTCCTACTGCATAAGGAAAAGGTTCAGGAAGCTAAGGATTTTTTGGAGGATATGAATAGTATGTTAAAATTTGCTCAAGAAAATATTAAAAAAGCTCAAAATCGATCTAGAGCATATGCAGATCCTCACCGAAGAGACATCTCCTTTAAAGAAGGAAAATTGGTCTATCTTAAGGTGCCTAAACAAACTAAAACCATGAAAACGGGACAATGTCCAAAGCTTTCACCCAAGTATTGTTGTCCTTTCACAATACTTAAAAAGGCGGGAGAACTGGCTTACAAGCTCCAACTACCTGCTGGTAGTAAAAATACATCCAGTTTTTCATGTAAATAAGTTAAGGAAGAAGCTGGGTGATTTGGATAATTTAATTTTAAATGATAATATTGAGGAGCTATTAAATGACCAATCTAATCCACATGAACCAGAAAGAATATTAAATGTTCGTAATAGACGAACAAGGAATACTATTTATTAAGAATGTTTGGTTAAGTGAAAAGATTGTTCAGAAGAAAGCTCAACATGGGAGCGAGTAAGTACCTTAAAGAAAAGGTTTCCCAATTTACAGTTAGACCTTCCAAGTATCGTTTTCGAGGACGAAACCGATTCTTAAGGGGAAGGAAGGTAAATTACGAGAAACATGCACGAGGCATGACCGTCCGGGGCGCCCGAACGGGTTTTAGGGGAGCCTAGAATTAAAGAGAGTCCAAGAATAGTAGAACTCACCAAGAATTGACGGCTGGCAATCGAATCACGATGGGAGTTACCAAAAATTAACTAGGCAAGGCTGGGAGGAGAAACGGATCTCGTGCCCTTTGAGTGTCGGACTGTATTCCTCTAGATTTCTTCTTCATCTTCTCAGACGCCTTTCAGAAACCCAAGCTTGATTACTTTCAACTGTTCCGATGCATAGCCTATGCACATGTCCCAAAGGAGCTTCGTGGAAAGCTCAATGATAAAGCAATAAAATCTTTTTATTGGCTACAATTCGGAGAGCAAGTTCTATCATTTGTATCATCCACACACAAAGAAAATATTTGTCAATTGGGATATTATCTTCACTAAAAATGCAGCATTTTCACATGATCAATTTAAGACGCCAACCACCTACGACATAGGTGATTTCTTGGAGGGTCTTCTACCACTTTCTTTGGGGTCCGCACCTGCAGTAAATGGCCGGGCAGACGTATTACAACAAGCTATTGTTGCACCGCATGCTCCCAAACAGCAGTCACTTAATCTTGGATTGTCTCATGCAATGAAAGATGCAATACAACATGAAAAGGCTGTTGTAAATGCAACTAAAACAATTCCTAAATGGTTGTTACAAACTCTCCAGGAGGATAGAATGGATGCTCCCTTATCTCAACGCATTAGAAGCACTGCTAGACATACAACACATAATGCAAGGAGGGCACATTTGGCTGATTTTATGGAATTAGATGATGTTTGTGATGAGCATATGTTCACAAGCTCATTGTTAGATAATGATGAGCCTACTTCCTTGGAGGAAGCTGAACAAGATGTACATTGGATGCACGCCATGCAAGAAGAGTTGGACTCTATTGCCACTAACTCTACATAGGATCTTGTGTGTTTACCACCTAGTAAAAAGACTATTGATACTAAATGGTTTTTTAAACTCAAACGTAAGACTAAAGGCACTGGTGACTGGTACAAGGCATGGTTGGTAGCAAAAGGCCATGCATAAAAGAAGGGCATAGATTATAAGGAAACCTTTGCTCCTACATCCCGTATAAATACAATGAGATGTGTCATTGCTATGGCTGCAAATTCTAGCTAGAAAGCACATCAATTGGCCATAAAGAAAACATTTTTGAATGGGAATCTACATAAGGATGTTTATGTTTCACAATCTCTAGGGTTTGTGGTGAAGGAAAAAGAACAAAGGACTATAAGTTTCATAAGGCTCTTTATAGTCTCAAACAACCTCCTCATATATGGTACTCTAAAAGTGATGCTTATTTGGCCAGCAAAGGGTTCAAAAATTGAACGATTGCTTCTACTCTATATATTAAGAATAAAGGGGAAACTTGCTAGTTATCATTCTTTATATGGATGACATGCTCCTCACAAGACCTAAAGAGGATTAAATTGCAGATTTCGATGCTGAATTGAAACATGCATTTGCTATGTTAGATATGGATTGTTTACGCTACTATTTGGGAATTCAATTCACCAAAAATCAGCATGGCATCATCAAGTCAGAGTCACAATGTGGACAAGCCTTCACATAGATTTAACATGCAAGATTGCAAACCTATGTGTAGTCCTATGGAGCCAGGCCTAAAGTTGTCTATGCATGATGGTGAAGAGATGTCTGATGTTTCAATTTACAATCAGGCTATTGGCTCTCGTATTTATCTTTAAAACAACACCCTGACATTCAATATACAGTATCTCAAGTGAGCAAGTTTATGCACAACCCACTGACCATAAATTGACAAGATGTTAAGCAAATCTTTAGATATTTGCAAGGTACTCACTCACATGTATTACTATTTCCCGGGGGGAAGACTTGCATCTACAAGCTTACAGTGATTCATATTGGGCTATTGATTCAGATACTACGCAATCTACTAGTGGGCATTGCTTCTTTCTAGGCCACTCATGCATTACATGGCTAAGAAACAGCCTACAATGGCTACCTTGTCTTGTGAGGCTGAGTACAAGGAAACCTTTAAGGCAATAGTGGAATGTGTATAGTTGCATAGATTCTTGGTTGTATCTACATATATCATTGGAGATTCCTACACCCATTCTTTCTAATCATCGAAGTGCTATTACAGGGATACCAAATCCTATCTTTCATGCTCACACGATACACATCAAGGTGCATTACCAATATGTCAGAAAGAGATACTATGCGAGAGAGATCAGCTTGATGTATGTACCCACACAAGAAAATGTTGCAGACATTTTTACCAAACCATTACCACATGAGAAGTTTGAGGCTTTTCAAAAGTCCTTGAACTTATTACCCTTTGGTGATTCATCATCCTTCCACTTCATCTCATTCGCACTTGTTAGAATTTGCCAATTATAGACAATGCCCAATGTAATTCGTATGGTGTGCACACTTATTGAAGTGTCAATGTAGTGTGTGTATACCTAGTATATTAGAATATTAAAAGAGCGACACTAGGCTCTAGCATAAATAAACCTAACTCTAGTTAGTTGGTGAATAGCTAGTTAGGTTAATCCTTGACCTAAACAAAGGTTGTACTTTCACTCTATCTTTCAATTCAGCAAGTACACTCTACAATCTTGCTTCAGCTCACACTGTCACCGTCTCTCATTTCTCTCTCCTCCATGGTACCTAGTTATCCACATTTCTATCCTATGCTACCAACCTATCCTCTTTCTCCATCCATCTACATCAGCCAAGCATGTGTTTACAAATAAGGCACATTTTAATGGGTCTAGCTTTACCACTTGGCAAATTTGATGCCACATGTCTTGGATTCTCGGAACATCTAGTTGACAGCTACATGGCTCACCATCGTAACCAACCTATCAACCTTGGCCATGGGCTCTAAGAGTTTAGAATGACTAAAAGGGATGTTTTGACTGTCAATTAAACTAAGTATCAATAATTGCTCGCTGAATTCACCACCATTGGCTTACCCAAGTCAACAAATGATCAAGTCACTTTGTTCATGAACGAATTACCACATAGATATTTCAATTTCATCTAACAAGTCATCTCACAACCCCAGTTACCCACCTTCTATGAATTTGAGTGTCAACTCTTGCCTTACACTTGGTTGTTCAATCAATTCCATAAGAAATCCCAATATTCAATCAAGACCTTAACTCCCCAAACAGTGAAGCAAGGTGGTTCAAAGAACAACACAAAGATTGAATCGGATAGTGAGGAGCAAAGTAACTCCCCTCCAAGATTCAAACAAGGTTGGAAAAATGTTCCTAAAAAGAATAGATACTATCATCATTCTTAAAAGACCCGCCACTTTTACAGCAAGTGTTACTCAAAGTCCAACTATAGACCCTCTTCCCCACCTAGAAACCCAAACATATCAAGCAAGGGCCCTTCCACAGTCGAAAGAGCGTCGTCCTCCACCTCAACATGATAGCTCCATTGCTCACATGGCAACAGGACTATCTATCCCCACTTCACCTAAGGGGTTATTTGATTGGTCCACCAATGCCACTATTTTGGACTTTGGTCCTCAGACACTACTTGTCTCCCTTGAGTATAGACTTAATAAGTCATCGTCTATTTCTAAGTTTCCCTCTACATGGAGTGTGCAACCACAAGCAGTTGAGCCCATTTTCCCAAAATTTATTCGATCCAACATATTGTGGAGACTTTCTCCAATTCAAATCTCAATGACACTGATTGTAGACTTAACACACCTCTCACCTGCATATATGTTCATTCTTGCAAGGCACGCTCTAGCCTAACTTCTCTCCTCTGCTGCACATTCCTACTCTTACTTTCCTAAATCTTTAGCTTACCTATCTTTTAGTAGTAAGATCCTCTCCAAACTTAACCCATTGCACTCACAAGCACTTTACATTGAAGTTGGGGTATGCATGTTTTCTAGTCTTATGTGCTATCTTCGCTCCTAACTTGTCTTTTGCAAGTTGGCATTAACCCTTTCCAAATCTAACCCATTGCACTCACAAGCACTTTACATTCAAGTTCAAGTATACAAGTTTTACAATCTTATGTCATATTTTTGCTCCTAACTTGTATTTAGCTAGTTGGCACTAACCCTTACAAGACCCACTAGTTGATCGGAGTGAAGACTTGTTTTGTTCGGCATTCCTTACCTCAGTTGTCCTTCCTTAATGGGGTTTATACTCTAGACCAACAAGGAGTCTTTTCATCCTGAGGTCGGGTTCTTGCCTTACTTAAGGCCACTTGCAAGGCCATTCATTTCACAAGCTTTCAACTAGGCATGCAACTCATACCTTCCTTGGGTGTTGATGTGATGCTTACTTCTCCTTCCACTATCCGAGGTAAGGGGGCATTTTCAGAATGAGATGCCTCATGACTAGTTAATCCCATTTCACTATAGGAAGACATTCTTAATGTAAATGCTTAGTTGAACAAAATTTCAGCACTGGAGCAAAGCTTCCAACCTTCAATCAAGTGCCTTGGACCCAACAAGTCAAGAGAATTGATAGTATCCCGGCAATGAAACCATGAAACCAGCCTTCCTTCTCAAAGAGGGTGGTAATGACCTGATTAGTCAACAATTTCAACAAGCTTAAAATTCACATAAACTAAAAATGCAAATGTTACCACTTAATCTTGGACAATGGATAGCCTATTGGCCCCAAAAACTGGCTCATTGCGGTATTTCTTTATCTCTTATTGCAAATGGGTGTTCAATCTCCTCTACTCTCCAAGTGCCTCTCACTATCAAAAGTGACCAACAACCCTTCAAACGAATTTGCCCCTTGGTTTGCTTGGGGATTGGTCTTCAATTGTGCTCCTTAAATACCCTCAACCAACGAATGTAGCAAGAGCTTTCAGCAAGGAGCCCAAATATGCAGCCCACAAATCAAGCAGTCCAAACCTATCATTTGGCCAAGAGCACGCACACACAAAGCAAGTGATGTACACATCACTACCTACTGCTGCACTGATTCTCTATGTAAAATGGGAAATTTAAGCCTATAAGATGATCAGCCCATGAAATTTTCAATGATTATGTAGCTTCTCAGCACTCTTGAAGATGTCAACATACACCAGAATAATTGTGTCATCCTATTTTAATATGCACGTGAAAATGTGTAACCCATTGTCCAGTCAGCAGTCCAAACCTAGCATTTTTCTGGCGGCAAACACATAAAGCAAGTGGTGAACATGTCACTGACTACAGCTGCACTGATTCTCAAATTTAGAAAGCAAAACCAAGACTATACAATAGTCATCTCATGAAGTTTTCAATCTCCATCTGGCTTTGCAGCATCTTGAAGATGTTTATAAGCATGAGAAAAGAGGATAGCTCTATATCCTTCAATTATGATTACGGGCATCCATCACCTGATCTTAATTCCAGTAATAGTTGACTTCCAGAACTGACACAAAAAGAAAACAATGGCAGTACTCTTTTTACTCTTAATAGCAAAAGACAAACAGACCATTTGTAACAAGGTATTGTACCCTTCTGAATTTATGGAAGAAGTTGTCAATTTGGTGGGTAGTAATGGGTGGCGGAGAGTTACACAAAACCTGAAAGGCAATGAATATATTTGGTGAACTGAGCAATAATTTCCTCACCCAAACATAGTGTGCACTAAAAAGGTCTACAATAAGAAAACCACAATGGTAACATGGCTAGGACCAAACAACCAAGTAAAAAGGTTTCTTTATTTTTTTATTTTAACATGCCATAGTAAAGAGGGAGCCCACATGAAGTTCAGCCATGTTAGTAACAAGCACATTATATAACATCCATAGTTTATCTTGTTAAACTACCTAAAAATTAGTCTAATACCTCTTCTCCTCGATCATTAGTTGAGATCAGAATCAGGCCAGGCTCTTGAATAGAGGACATACTTATCATTGGGGAAATTCTCTCTACAAGAGGTTGTGTCAGTGGAAGATTGGTTTGCATTTCACAAGTTACCACAGGAGATTGGCATAGAGAGACTGCATGGCCTTAGGAAAGCTAGAGTCATGATTGAGGCCATGACATAAGGAGTTCCACCAAATTGGCAGACACATACATAAACTTCTCAAACTTGGATTGGTCTCTCCTCTAGAGGGGACATTCTCATAGCAATTATTGCAACTAGCATAGACAAGGTATTCGCTTTTATGGTTGAGGATGGTTGTCTCCAAGGAGAGGACTGTGACCAAACACCGTTCATTGGATGCTCCAAATAGCATATCAAAAAAGTGGCACACTGAGAAAGGAAGTGCCACATTGACCTAGACCCAACCACTTGCCTTGTAGATGGATGAAGATATTGGGCTTATCAAAGGAGGCCTCTATAGAGATTACCGTGGAATCCAAGACAATGGGTGTGGAGGGGTCCATTTCTTCATAGATCATGTGACATCACCTTCTTTGGCAACATTACTCATCCATGGAGGAGGATACAGATGAGCAAGGTCAAAGCACAACCAACAACCACCCCCCATTGGTACAAAGAGAGAATCTCGGATGAGTTCTTATATGACTTTTGGAGGAGGCTATATGACAATTTAGGGCCTAGGAAGGTCTCTCTCTTCCCATGTCTTGTAGCTCATAGGAGCTTAATAGTTGGCAATTGCCTTGGATATGGCAAGGAACAAATGGCATGCACAAGATGCAGTGAGCCAAAGGAGACATAGAGACACAACCTATGGCACTGCCTTAGAGCCCAGGAGGTACAGAGAAGAGCCTCGAGATGATATTCGATGGCACAATAAAGACCATGGTGTCAACCTAGGGAGTTGTAGCCTAGGTCAAAGGCCCAACATGCAACTATGAGGATGTTCAAGGGAGTCTCTCTTTTCTCATCATTGAACAACATCTCAGTAGAATCCCCATCCTAGATTTCGTGGGCGCAATGGACCCAAGGACACTATCACAACTGGGAGCTGATTGCTATGAGATTTAGCTAGCTATGGAGGAAAAAGGAACGAGAGTCAATGAACTATAGATAATGTAAGCTCAAGAGAGTGTACTAACTCAAGATTGAGAAACAAGAGACAGTGAACTGTAGACAATGTGAGCTCAAAAGAGTGTATTAGCTCAAGATTACACAACACACTAAAAGTACAAAGCACAACTAAGCTCCAAGGTTGACCTAGCCAAACTCCCACAGCCTAACTAGAGTTGGATGAACGCAACTCTAGAGCCTAGTGCCACCACATTTAAAGTCCTAGACACACCACACTTTGACGCTTTAACAAGGGTCCACACCACACAAATTACATTGGGCATTGCCCAAAATTGGCAAATTCTAACACCCCTACACTACCAATGTGATGAAGTACAAGGATAATTAATCACCAAAGGGTAATAAATTCAAGGAATTATGGAAAGCCTCAAGCTTTTCACATGGTAAAGCCTTGGTGAAAATGCTTGCAACATTTTCCTATGTGGAAACATACATCAAGTTAATCTCTCTTGATCTCTCTTTGGCATAGTGGTAGTGAGTCTCAACGTGTTACGTGCAACCATGAGACACTCCATTTCATGCTACTGCAATAGCACTCAACTATCTGAGAGAATGGATATAGAACTCTCCAACAAAACCTATAGATCAGCTAGCAATCTACACAGCCATACACATTCAACTGTTGTTGTGAAGGTTGCCCTATACTCAACCTCACAAGACAAAGTAGCCATTGTAGGTTGTTTCTTACTAAGCCATGAAATGCATAAACGGCCCAAAAAGAAATAATATCTACCAGTAGACTGCTGAGTATCTGAGTCTCCAGTCCAATCTAAATTGTTGTAAGCTTGTAACTGCAAGCCGCACCCCCCCTGCACAGGAAATATCATGGCATGTATCTCAATACCTTGCAACTAGCGGAAGATCCACTTAACAGCTTGCCAATAAATTATACATGTGCTATGCATAAGCCTCTCATCTAAGATACTACAAACTGTATACCAAGGCATGTGTTGCACAGATAGATAAGCCATCCAACAAACTGGCTGTAAATTGCAATTTACAGCCAGGTTTTTGGATGCCTTATCTATCAATTTACAGCCTAGCTGTAAATAGCAACATCAGTCATCTCACTACCATCATGCATAGAAAGCTTCAACCCTTCCCCCATAGGAGTACTCATAGGTTTACAATCCTCCATGTTAAATCTATATAGAAGCTTTCCCACATACTGTGACTGTGACATGACGATACCATGCTGATTTTGGATAAACTAAATCCACAAATACTAATGTGAGAGGCCCATATCTGACATAGCAAATGTATTCTTCAATTGAGCCTTAAAATTTGCAATTTTATCCTCTTCCGGTCTAGTGAGTAGCATATCATCTACATAAAGAATGATGACCAGCAAGCCTCCCCCTGCTCTTTCCCCCCCCCCCTAAAAAACCCTTTTTCATTCTTAACGCACAAAATAGGAGCAGTTAGACTGTTCTTGAACCATTTGCTATTCAAAAAAGCATCTATCTTTGAATACCATGCACAAGGAGCTTGTTTCAAGCCATACAAAACCTTCTTTAAATTGCAAACCAAGTGCTCTTTGCCTTTAACCACAAACCTTGGAGGTCACCATTAAGAAATGCTTTCTCAATGTCCAACTAATGCACTTTCCATCCATCATGGACGGCCATACTAGTAACACACTTAACAGTCATCATTCAGGATGTAGGAGCAAAAGTCTCCTCAAAATCTATGCCATATTTCTAAGCATATCCTCTGCAACCAAGCATGCCTTGTACCTATCAATAGGACTATTAGCCTTGTGTTTGAGTTTAAAGACCCATTTTGTTGGGTGTAAAGTCCCATCAATCTACGTGCGTATAAACTTACGGGTGAGAACACGCCCTTATTTGTACCCTAACATATAAATACATTTTTTATTTTTTGCATACTGTAACACCTACTAGTACACTCATCTTGGGATTTTCTCCCTCTCACTCTCAGCTTTGTTCTTGCTCCATTCCTATCTTGCACTCTGTCACAACAAACTGGTATCAGAGCTCTAGTAATAGTATTCACGCTTCCCAAGAGTGTGAGCTAGTTTTGCACGCGAGAAGCGATTCACCTTTCCTATCAATCACTGAGAGCAGGCCAACTTGTCGTTCATGTCAAACTAATCAAGTGCACATCATCCGTTGGCTGTTCGTCACAATTTCAGCTGACGACCAACGTGGCAGCAATCGGTTCACTATTCCGATCTCTGGCTGATGGACCAAGTGTAGCAGGTCGACAGGTGACGGGGTAGTCTTAGCGTTAGGCAGATGGCAACATCATTGCAACCAAATGGACACCACACACCAGGTCGACGGCGACAAGTCTAGCACTCACCACGGTGTGGAAGTGTGGGCAAACCGGCAACCAATCAACATCTCGCATGGGCGAATAGACAACCGACGCAGGTCCAACGGGTGTGATGGGGCCTAGTCAACCCCTTGACAGGTCCCATTTAATTCTGTTTTTATATTCTACAATTTTTTATTCTCCTTCCTTACCAGGTATTCGTGTGCATAAGTACAATGTGCCAACTTGGCCAAAAAATTTGGGACTTTTCTCGAATTTGAAAACCGTGATAAAGAACAAGACAATCAGATCCAGAAATTGCAAAAATTGTGCACATTGGCCTTGAAAATTTTTGGCCTTTTCATGTATCAATGAAATTTTGCTCAACTGAGCCAAATTTACAGACATTGGTGCGCATTTCAACCTGAGAAATTTGAGGCTTTTGCAAAACTTTAGCAAATTTTTCTAATTTTTCCAGTTTTATGCTCTCCGGATCATGTATTAATGCAATCAGGGCAGATTGGTCAGCAAAATTTTGGGGCTTTTGCTGAAATTTGAGAATTTCGCCAAAATTGATGTCTGAAATGTACATTGGGAACATTGCTGAGGCAAATCTTGGTTCTATAAGCAGTGAGATTTATCTCCCACTTGTGAGATTTTGGAGAAATTGCAGAGAATTTTGGTGTTTTTATGTATCAGAAGTTAACTTGGTCACATATGTATGTAGTACACATGTTTGGCGGCTCCCATTGAGTTGATATATTGCTGAATATTCATGGTGCAGATCTGAGATTGTTGCAAATGTATTTTTGGTGATACTCCTAAAGTAGGAGTCACCTGGCAATAGTATATGCATGGATTATATGCTGAAATTCCAGTTATACTGCTAAAAGTTGTTCGTTCCACTGATGTACATGTACTTGGACTGAGTCTTGCTCTTATTGTCTGAAAATTTGGGCTGAAATTAGCTGAATATTCAGCTCGTTGTTTGTTGTCATAAATTGCAGCATTGTTTATTGTATGCATTGCTGAAAAATGGTTGCAAATGCTTCTAGCAGCAATGACACTAAATCCCTTCTTAAAATCAAGAGGTTTGATGGTACTGGCTTTGACTTGTGGAAAGACAAGATGCAAGGCATTTTGTTTCTCAAGGATTGTGATGATGCTCTTTTGAAAGTCAAGCCTGCATCTATGATTGGGCTAGATTCAACAAGAAGGCCATTGCATACATTACAACAGTTGTATCTGATGATATACTTACAAACATTAAGCGACTTGATATGGCTTATGCCATATGGAAAAAGTTGATGGACACTTATGAAAATACAACTCCACAAAATCAAGTGCATCTCATACGCAAGCTTGTAAACATTTGAGTACTTTCACAAGGATTTTGAGTCAATTGCAAAACTCTGGTTTGCAGCCCTTCAATGATAAATTGAAGGCTATTTTCTTGTCGATGACTTTGCCTGATAGCTGGGAGTCTTCGGTTGTTTCACTACGCAGCAACCTTACTTTAACCTTTGATGGTATTAGGGGCTCTATTCTCGATAAGGAGATTAGAAGAAAGTCCAATGGAGAAAGAAAGTGGTTCAGCCTATCATCTTAGAGGTAGGATAGAAAAGAGGGGTAATGCAAGAAATAAAGCCAAATGCAAGAGTAAACGCAAGGCCAAACAGCAAGATGTTACTTGCTATCAACGTGGACGTAAAGGGCATAAAAAGCCCGATTGTTGATACTACAAGAAAGAGCAAGAAAGAAAGAAACAACAAGGAAAGAAAAAGAAGGATAACAAGAAAGATGATGACAGCTCTCCCTCAAAAGAAGTTGCAAAGACAAATGTTGCATCTAGTGTGGTTATTGAAGAGCTCTCTAACACTGGAGAGATACTTGTTGCAACCTCATATAATGATGTAGATGTTAGGCAGCAGCGTGATATGCATATCACTAAAAGGAGGTAATTGATGCCTTACTTTCCACTCATGATGGGCTGTCTCAATCATGGATAGTGAACAACGGTGCCTCGTTTCATGTTACTTCCTCTTTGGAGTCATTTTTTGAATACACTACAAGTTGCCTAGGCAAGGTTTACTTGGGCAACAATTATGCTTGTGAAATAGAGGGTGTAGGTACCATTCACTTGGCCCTTGAAAATGGCCAAGAACTGATTTTGCAAGATGTCAAATATGTACCTGGCATAAAGAAAATTCTATTGTCAATTGGGTAGCTTGACAAGAGGGTATTTTACTACCTTTGGTGGTGGATCTTGGAAGGTTCACAGAGGCTCTGTGCCGATTGTTAAAGGCAACAAAAAGGAGACTTTGTATTATTTGCATTGTAAAGCATTACTTGGCAAGTTTTTGGCTATGGCTGAAATTCATTCACAGATGGAACTTTGGCACAAGAGACTTGGCCATATGAGCCATAATGGCCTTTAAGTTCTCTCCTCTTTAGGGAGATTTGATGCAAAAGGCTTTGGTCTCAACTTTTGTAATGATTGCATATATGGAAAACATGTGAAGTCTCCTTATTACTCTGGTGTCGTTAAGAAGTCCGATGCTCTTGACTTAGCACATAGTTGCCTTCGTACGTCGTACGGACAGGTTCATAAGGTACAAACTGTACGGTACCGTACGGTGCGTATCCGAACAAATTCGTACGAATTTTGGGCCTATTTGGGGTACGTCGCTTGCGCCACTTGGATCCTGCGTCCCATGTTTTTTGCGCCTCCGCTTTTACTTCGCCTGCCTGCGTGGCACTTTTTGGGGGGTGGGAAGCCTTGGATACCTCACCCCACCCCCTTTTCCAGCCATGCACTCCTCTCCCTAGCCCTCTTTGGATTCCTTCTAGCTGGCAGCCCTCTCTTTAACCGTTGACCCCTCTTTGACTGTTTGAACTTTGACCCTTCTCTCATCTACAAAAGGTGCTCCTCTCCTCCATGTTTCCACACCAATTCAACAAGCACTTATGACTTACCATTCTCATCTTCCTCTCTTGGATCTTGATTCTTGAATGGACTTATGATTTGTCATTCTCGAATCTCACCTCCCATCCCCTCTTTCCCACACCCTATCGAAGCATTTGCCATTCTCAAATCTCATCTCCCATCCCCTCTATCCCGCACTTTTTGGGGGGTGGGAAGCCTTGGATACCTCACCCCACCCCCTTTTCCAGCCACGCACTCCCCTCCCTAGCCCTCTTTGGATTCCTTCTAGCTGGTAGCCCTCTCTTTGACCGTTGACCCCTCTTTGATTGTTTGAACTTTGACCCTTCTCTCATCTACAAAAGGTGCTCTTCTCCTCCCTGCTTCTACTCTTAGATTTGTCATTCTCACCTTCCTCTCTTAGATCTTGATTCTTGAATGGACTTATGATTTGTCATTCTTGAATCTCACCTCCCATCCCCTCTTTCCTGCACCCTATCGAAGCATTTGCCATTCTCAAATCTCATTTCCCATCCCCTCTGTCCCACACCCTATCAAAGCATTTGCCATTCTCATCTCCCATCCCCTCTCTCTCACTCTTGCTCTTTCAACTTTACCCCAACCCTCAAGCCTCTCAAGTCTCCCTCTCAACTTTCAAGAGTTGAAACTCAAGCATCTCTCTCTCTCTCTCTCTCTCTCTCTCTCTCTCTCTCTCTCTCTCTCTCTGGCCTCTATTCGTCATCGGCACCATGACTCGTGAGAAGCGCGAGGCCTTCAATTTGCATGCGATCCATGTGGAGAGGGACACAAAGAAGTCCAACTCCCACCATTGGACATGCAAGTGTTGCGGGAAGCGCTATACAAGTGGTGCAACTCGGCTTCTCCAACATCTTTCGAAGACGAGGAGCAACTTGCTCCATACAAAGAGATCCCTCAAAACATTGCAGAGGAGATTCTCGCCAAGATGAGAGGGGGATCCACAAGAGGAGGAGGAAGTGGCTTATCGGCACCAACTCCTATGCGTACTAATGAGGAAGCATCCAATGTGGGCGTATCTTCAACCAATGCGGAAGAGGCCTCTACCATTGGTGGTAGGGACTCCACATCCACATCCGGCTCCGGTAAAAGACAAAGAGTGGAGGCTCATTTGGTGCTAGAGAGAGAATCGTCCCTCTCTCAAGCTCCCGGTCATGTGCGTGGATCGATTGCTTTTCTTAGAGAAAGGCAATCACTTGCAAACATTCAAATTGTAGGCATGGTAATTGAGTGTAATCTTGCATTTAATGTCCTAAAGCAAGAGCAATGGAAGATGGTAAAAGCCATTGCCAATGTGGGTCCATGTGAAGGATGGACCGATGTCACATACAACAACATGACAACGAGAAAGATTGATGAAGAGAAAGAGAAGATTGATAGAGCCCTTGATCCTATTCAAGCCGCATGGATAAAATATGGTTGCTCCATTCTCACCGACCAATGTAGTGATCGTAAGAAACGGGGAATCATAACATACTCATCTCATGTCCACTCGGCACTTACTTTTTGCGGGCCGTAGATACCGGCAAGAGGGGGAGAAAAACGACGGGCGCATTCATCTACAGCTGAAACCAGCCTTCCTCCTCGGATAGGGTGGTAAATCCCTGATTACAACTTAATTACAGCAGCAAACAATAAATGCAAATCTGAAAATACAAATTTACCTACTAATCTTAGACAATGCATACCCGATGGGCCCCAAAATTGGCGCCCCTTTCGGTATTTCTTTAGCTTTATTGAAGAAAAACTTGACTTACAATGGGATTCTCCCAATCCCTTTCGGTATTTCAACTCCCCTTGCCGTCCAAAGTGACCAGCAAGTCTTCAATCTATTTTGCCCCTTGATTCGGGCACTCAATTGGTCTTCACCCACTTCATAGACGATGGAAATGCCCCAAATTCAATGGCTGGCTAGTCCTCCACCTGAATTCAGCTGAAATTCACCTTCAGTCTTGTTGAATCCAAGTCTTGGTGCTTCCAATTTATGGCACGCTTCCCAAGGCTGCTGCTAACCCTAATTTCTGCTGCAAATTAAGGTTTACAGCATAGAAATTTGCAATTTCTTAGCCTCCAAAGGTCCAAATGCTGAGATCTTCGGAGCAAGGCTATGAAATGGCTGAGAGATGAGAGGGAAAGCTGTAGAGAGAGAAAATTCAGAGTTTTGTCGCGAAGAATGACTGAAAATCAGTCAAGTGCAGTTGCTGCCCTGCCACAACGGCATGTAGATGCAAAGAACTGAAGAAAATCAATCATTCATTGCTGCTGCCCTGCCTCAACAGCCTGTAGATGTTGTCTCCTGCTATTGATTGGTCTTCTTTTGCCCTTGGCTACCTCAGAAGGTCCTCCAATGGCTGCAAATCAGACCAGCAGCTTCCCTCCCTCTCTCTTGCAGGCTGAATTTATAAAAATGCCTCTCTCCAACCTCTAAAGACGTTTTTCAATCTTGCATGGATGGGCATTTTTGACAAGTGGCAGCCTTCCCAAATGGTTTTTCCAGCATTTTCCATAATTAAATATTAATTTTCAATCTTTAAATACTGAAAATTAATCTAATAAATATTTCGGTGCCCTGAAAAATAATCTGACTGGCCAATAATTAAATTGGCTAGGCAACTTTCATTCCCGAGTGTCTCTGCGCCATCTTTGACCATCAGATTGGCGTTAGGTACCATTAAACACCACTTCTCTAGTGTCACCAACTGACACTTGTGGCCAAATGGATGACCTAGGCCAACAACTGGCACCAGATACCACCAAGTACCTATGCGGTATAACTTATAGCAACTTTTGCCTTTGACATCCGTGATTTCTTAGGGTCCCGAGCTCGTAAATTTACTTTAATCCTAGTTGCACCTCACATGTGCATCATTTACTTAATCATGTGATTAAAAATTAATCAACATATTAAGTGAGGTTTCAAAAATACATGTCCTCATGACAACCGCCACATTCAACAAGCAATCATTGAGGTATACATTGCAATTTGCATTTTAAATTTGTTTCACTTTCTTTCGTTATGATAATATCATGATTCATAATTGAAATTTGATTTATACATAACTTGTAATTTG
The DNA here is from genome assembly GCF_053477565.2 of Lygodium microphyllum. Lineage (NCBI taxonomy): Eukaryota > Viridiplantae > Streptophyta > Polypodiopsida > Schizaeales > Lygodiaceae > Lygodium > Lygodium microphyllum. Next base: position 10,656,205 of record NC_141159.1, on the reverse strand, counting down.
TAAATTGTGGTTGTAGGTGGACCCCTCAAATGTAGTGCAAGTTGTTACCGACAATGCATCGAATTGTCAGCGCATGGGCCGTTTGCTTGAGGCCGAGTTCTCTACAATTGTGTGGACTCCATGTGCAAGTCATTGTTTGGACTTGCTCATGGAGGACATTGGGAAGCTCAATAGGTAAAGAGGATGGTCCGCAAAGCTACATCAATTGTCACATTCTTCACGGTAAAGGTAAAGGTGCTTGCAATGTATCATGAGCATACCACACTGGGGTTGAAGAAGCCTTCTTCAACTCACTTTGTTTACATATGGTTATTGCTGAAGTGCCTTTATGAGGTGCGGTCCGCCTTGCGCCAAAAAGTGGTGTCCACTCTATGGAATGAGTAGAATGAGCATGACACAAAGGAGGCCAAAGCCATGCAACACTTGTGCCTTAATGAGCAGTTTTGGCAAAAAGTCTGTGCCGTTGTCATTGTCATGGCTCCCTTTTATAGGGTGTTACGTATAAGTGATTGCGAGAAGTCCACCATAGGCCTTCTTGTTCACTTCTTTAGAGCGGCATTGACAAAGGCACGGGCTTGTACATTGATCACAGAGACACAATGTGCACAAGTTTTAGAGATAGCAGAGAGGAGATGGACGTGGATGCATAAGCCCATCCATGGTTTTGCCGCATTGGTACATCCGGCCTACAAGTCACCGGCAGTCATGGATGATAGAGAGTTCCATTCAGACCAACTTGCTTATTTGACTCGTGTGGTCCCTGTGGATGACCACAATGCAGTGCTAGAGGAGCTAGGATGCTATGCAAATCAGAGAGGGCAAGTAGCTTTTGCTTCTTCCACTTGTTGGAGGAGAAAGTCACTTGTGAAGCCTTTATTTTGGTGGCAAAACTTTGGATACGCACCGGAGACCCTTCAACCCTTAGCCATGAGTGTCCTTGCCTAGGATTGCTCTTCGAGTGCATGTGAGAGAAACTGGAGTGCCTATTATTTCATTCACACAAAGATTCGTAATAGGCTTAGCACACAACAATTAGAGCGGCTAGTCTATTACCGCACTAACTTACGCATGATAAGGGCTATGATGAGCATGGGTAGTCCGAAGCAAGTAAAGTTTAAACACTTAACCATAACATTTAAAATTTGTTGTTTTAACTTTTAAACTTTGAACTTTGAAGTTTAAACTTTATACTTCACAATTTAGACTTTAGCATTTACAATGATCAATCTTACGTGCATCACTGTATTGTGTAGGTGAATGTTGATACATTCAAGTTAACGAGCGACACTCTTCCAAGTATACATAAAGAGGTGGACGAGGAGAAGGATATGATTTTCGCTTAGCTCTATAGAGAGCTTATAGCTGCATATACTCGTGACACTCGCAGTCAGCGTGCTCATGGGCAAGGAGTTTAAGTAGGTGGTAGCAGGGGCATGGTCATTCGACGCTCTCCATCATCGAGGAGGGGTGGTTTGAGTGCCAAATGTAAGGCAGGGCTCTAGTAGCTCACATCCTGTGCTTCATGATAACATCCCCCCCTTGCCTACACAGCCGCCACCTAGAAAGCCATCATTTGATGATGATAGTAACCTCATTAGTGAGGATGAGTACGAGTGTGTCTCATCATCGGATGCCGAGGAGTCATCTTCAAACTCTCTTGATGAGCACTTAGATGGTTCTGATGATGATGATAATAGTGATGCCTCGTCATAGATTCATATGACATAGGTCTCTCTCTTTTTTGTATCAAATATACTAGACTATAGTTGTATCGCATGTTTTGCGTAGCGGTTAGCCCATGAGACCGCTGACCGTGATGGTCACCCTCATATATTCATCTTATTCCGAAATGAAATGGCTATTTCCACTTTAAACATGTATTCTATGATCTATCATTTAATGATTTATGTTTTTTGTTATTTTAAAAATCATCTTTTTTTCTACTAATATCATACCGTACCTTATAAAATCATAAGGTACTAATTAGTACCGCATTTTATCGTACCATACCGTATCGTACCTTTCATACCTGACAACTATGACTTAGCACACTCTGATGATTCACATGGGGGTGCACGATATTTTGTCGCTTTTATGATGATTTTAGTACAAAGTCATGGGTGTATATGTTAAAGAGCAAAAAGGAAGTGTTGGATGCCTTTAAAAGGTTTCATGTTTTTATTGCCACACAAAAAGGGCTCAAGTTAAAAGCTATAATAATGGATAATGGGGGTGAGTATATTTCTAATGAGTTCAAAAAATTTTGTGAGATGAATGGCATTAAGAGGAATTTGACAGCCCCTTACAATCCTGCATCAAATGGAGTGGCTAAAAGATATAATAACACACTTTGTGAGAGAGTCAAATGCATGCTATTCACAACTTATCTCCCACAGCAATTTTCGGGAGAGGCTCTTAAAACTAAAGTTCATGTATGCAATCGCTCTCCCAATCATGCATTGAAAGACGGCATTCTTGAAGAGGTTTGGCCTAGCAAACCTGCTTCATATGACAATTTGAGTATCTTTGGTTGTGATGCCTTGGTGCATATTCATGTAAATCAAAGGACTAAACTAGACATGAAATCCATCAAGGGGATCTTCATGGGACATGGAGATCAGGGAGAGATGGGATATAGAGTTTCGCTTCCTCAAGATAGGAAGATAGTGTTGAGAAACCCTTCACCCGCAGTTTGCGTTTTTGCATTTCTGCGTTTTGCGTTTAGGGTTTGCAGCCCCAAAAAGGGGCGCCATCCTAGACTGACAGTGCCTATTTATAGGCCACTCTCTCATTCATTCCTTACGGTTGATTCATTCAGTCCGTCACCTCTTCTCTCCAGCCTCTCCACTACCCTCACACCCCTTCAAGAGGACATTGCGTTTCGTGGTTCGTGGCTGTCTTCATCATCTTCCTTGTGCTACGGCACCCTTTTTTCCTTGTATCACATTCACTCCATGATTCAGGTCTTTATCATTCCATTCATCAGAGTTTCTTCTCTCTTCTCTTCTCTTCTCCATGTTTGCCGAGTTCACTCCGTGTTCCTTCCCGCCAACCCTACTGACTCATTGGAACGTCATCTTTTGACATGGTATCAAAGCTGGATCTGCTCAAACAACGGCAAAGATCCTCCACTCCAGTGAAGGCAAAGATTGGTGGCGGGTTCGGCATCCACTTCTTTTCTTCTTCCGCTGCATCAAAATCTCATTTTTGCAGATTTCAAGTGTTTCAGCTTGCTGCCCACACCCCGTTCGCAAAGGACATCTCAGCCGAAGCTGTCCATTTTTGTCTCCATCAGTTGACGCCTATTTCCAGCCTTCCACCCGCAGTCTGCAGCTGTTTACAGCAGAACGACTGTTGCTGATCACTCTCCACTCAGAAAACAATCTCGTTTTTGCAGATTTCAGGTATTTCAGTTTGCTGCCCACACCCCAAATATGGAGGACATCATGGTCCAAGTTGGCCATTGCTGTCTACAACAGTTTGGAGCCTGTTTCCAGCCTATCACACTGTTCGGAGCTGATTTCAGCATATTGACTGCTGCTGCTGTTTTTTCCTGCGTTTTTAGTCTTTCTCTCACCTGTTGCCTACGTTTTTAGTCTTTCTCTCTATTGCAGGCTGTCCTACCTGCATTTTTAGTCTTTCTCTCTCCTGCAGACTGTCCTGCCTGCGTTTTTAGTCTTTCTCTCACCTACTGCCTATGTTTTTAGTATTTCTCTCTCCTGCACGCTGTTTTTCCTGCGTTTTTAGTATTTCTCTCACCTACTGCCTACGTTTTTAGTCTTTCTCTCCTCACCTCCGTTTTTCTACTGGTTGCAACCTCTTACTGCTGGTCACATCCTCCTCCCACTGGCAGCTCACTTCCAGCCCTTCCACTACCCTCCCACTCCTTGAGGCGAACATTGCGGTTCATGCTTAACATTGCCCTCACATCCCTTGAGGTGAACATTGTGGTTTGTGGTTCATGGTGGCTGACCTCTTCCTTCTTCAGCAAGGCACACTGATATCCATGGCTTCTTTACCAATAGATGACCAAACTATTGGGTGCTCCTATTGTGGCATCACTGGACACACCACCAATGCTTGCCGACTTTGACCTTTGCTCCCCACCCTTCCCCGAAGTATATGTGGCTTCCACCAGACACTCCTTGTGCCATCTCTCCTTTCTGGGACATAGAGAAAGACGCATCCGATGCGCACTAAGTCCTTTCGAGCACATGGAGGATCGATTGGCGCTACAACCTCCTGGAGATCATTGCAATGTCAGTGGCAGTCTTCTCCCACTTATTTTCAGATACATTGGCTTCCATGACCTACGGATGTGCAATCTGCTCCATCGAGAGACGGTGATTGTTTGATATCGTCTCCTCGTCAGTCTGCTCCTTTGAGAGACAGTGGCTGCTCGACTTTTTCCTCTTCTTCGGCTACCCAGTTCGCTCCACCGAGAGACAGCGACTGTTGCCCACCCTTCTCCACCCTCGACTACTCGGGTTCGAGAGGCTACCTATGGGAGCTCTTCGGCACCCGAAATACCTTCTTCGACACGACCGGCGGTACTTCCTTCGTCATCAGACATTTCGGAGTCCGTAATCCATGAGTTTTTGGATTCTCTATCTACTTCAAAGGGGGATTCAGAGGGGGATGTTATTTCTTTGCCCTCACAGGGGGCATCTACGTCTTCTTCGACTTCAGCGGGGGGCCCTCCACCTCCCACCTCAGAGGGGGAACCTACTCCACATGAAGTTCTTCACCCATCCTCTACTTTCTTAGGATGGCTGTCTTTGACCAATCATCTCTTCTACTGATACCTAGGAACTTCACGTATCACCTAGATCGGAACCTCGGAGGTTCAGTCGCGACTTGGTGACGAGGCCTTCGTATTTCTTCCCTCATGGATGCACAGAGCTAGTGGCTTCTCTCCCAAGGTTGAGTTTCAAGTTATCCAGTTCACTTTGTCTACTGGTCTTTATTGCAGGTTTCCTTTGTGGTGGAAATCTTGGATCTTAGGAGTCCTCTACATCTTCTTGCCTTGGTCACTTGGTCAGCATGGAGCCACCTCCCGAGATCGAGTACAGGCATATCCTTATGGTTCTCGGCACCACACAGAGTCCGACATTCCTCCTATGCATTGATGTTTTCTTTATCTTTGTACTAGGGCAATTGGGCAAGTGAACAATTTCCCCATGAGGGACATTGTCCAAGTGACACCTGCTGCATAAGCATTCTTCAACATGTAGCATTACATCTCCACCTCACTCTTCTCGTTTCCCTTTTTGGGCCTGAGAGGGGGTGTTGAGAAACCCTTCACCCGTAGTTTGCGTTTTTGCGTTTTGCGTTTAGGGTTTGCAGCCCTAAAAAGGAGCGCCATCCTAGACTGACAGTGCCTATTTATAGGCCACTCTCTCATTCATTCCTTACGACTGATTCATTCAATCCATCACCTCTTCTCTCCAATCTCTCCACTACTCTCACACCCCTTCAGGAGGACATTGCGGTTCGTGGTTCGTGGCTGTCTTCATCATCTTCCTTGTGCTACGACACCCTTGTTCCTTTATATCACCTTCACTCCATAATTCAGGTCTTCATCATTCCATTCATCAGAGTTTCTTCTCTCTTCTCTTCTCTTCTCCATGTTTGCCGAGTTCGCTCCATGTTCCTCCCCGCCAACCCTACTATCTCGCTGGTACGTCATCTTTTGACAGATAGTACGCAGCCGAGACGTAGTATTTAATGAGGCAAAGTTGCTGAAAAATGCTATACGTGGTGACCTTGACAAAAAGAAGGTCAAATTTTAGCATGAACACCTAGCCATTCAGCAACCATTTCCTTTTGATGCTGAAAATGAGCAGCAACCTATTGTGCTAAAGCCAGAAGATAATGGATAGCAAATAGATGCACATGATGGAATAGGACAGCAAGAAGAACATGCTGAAAACAGGTTACAGCAGCAAGAAAATGCTGAAAACCAGCCACCAAGTGATGGTATGCACACACCTGAGAATGTAGACCCATTGCCTATCAATACAGATCATTGGATAAGAAGGTCTACACGTGTTAGAAGGCAGCCACATAGGTTTCAGCCATCTTTGGATTGCATTTTATTGACTGATGAAGGTGAGCCTCTGACATTTAGAGAGGCACAGTCCTGTGAAAACAAGAGAAAGTGGGAGCTTGCTATGCAGGAAGAGATGAAATCTCTACATGCGAATAACACATGGGAGCTTGTACGTTTGCCCAAGGATAGGAAAGCTATTCCTAATAAATGGGTTTATAAGGTGAAATGTATTGAATGGAAGCCCAAATACAAGGCATGTTTGGTTGCTGAGGACTATACACAAAAAGAAGGCATAGACCTCCATGAGGTTTTTTCACCAGTGGTGAAGATGACTACACTCCGTGTTTTGTTTGCTCTCACTACATTCCTGGATCTAGAATTGGATCAGATGGATGTGAAGACTGCTTTTCTTCATGGTGACCTAGATAAAGAGTTGTACATGAAACCGCCCAAAGGTTCTGCTATTCTAGGGGAAGAGCATTTAGTTTGTAAATTGAAACGCAGCTTATATGGGCTGAAACAAGCGCCTAGATAGTGGTATAAAAAGTTTGATACTTTTATGCTCAACCATGGATTCAAACACAATCATGCAGATCACTGCTTACACACTAAAAAGGCTGATGATGGAAGCCTTATTGTGATGGTCTTATATGTGGATGGCATTGAAGGAAAGCATAAGAGCACTCTACATGCTCTTAAAAGGCAGCTGAGTTCAGCTTTCTCAATGAAAGATTTGGGACCAGCTAAACACATTTTGGGTATGCGCATTAAAAGAGATAGAGAGCAGCACTTGTTGTTTCTCTCCTAGGAGAAGTACATCAGCAAAGTACTTGACAGATTTAACATGGCTGATGCTAAGCCTCTTGGTGTGCCTTTACCGCCATATACAAAGCTTAGCAAAGCTAATTGCCCAAAAGATGATGCAGCTGCTATTGCTATGAAGGGCATACCTTATGCATCAGCTTGTGGTTCGTTGATGTATGCCATGGTTGCAACTTGTCCTGACATTGCTCATGCAGTGGCAGTTGTTGGTAGATTCATGTCTAATCCTAGCAAACCACATTGGGAAGTAGTGAAATGTATCTTCAAATGCTTATAAGGTACACAAGACAAGTTTATATGCAATGGAAAGGGTACACTAGAGTTGCAAGGATTCTGTGATTCGGACATGGCAAGAGATCTTAACACTAGAAAATCTTCCAGTAGGTATGTCTTTACTTTGGCTAGTGGGGATATTTCTTGGTGTTTTAGGTTGCAGAAAATTGTAGCACTTAGTACTACAAAGACTGAATATATTTCAGCCACAGAAGCTTCTAAGGAAGTTATTTGGCTTGGCAGTTTGGTCAAGGATTTTGGTATTTCTTCATGTACTCCAGTGCTTGGTTGTGATAGCGAGAGTGCAATATGTCTAGCTAAGAATGCTATGTTCCATGCACGTATCAAACACATAGATGTTCGGTATCACTTCATTCGACAGGTCTTGGATGATGGTCTTGTCACAGTGACTAAGATCAAAACCCAAGATAACCCTGCACATGTTCTCACTAAAAGTCTTGCAAAGGTTGAGCATGAGCATTGCATTCAATTAGTGGGAGTTGGCTAGCTTAACGGTATCACTTTGAGCCTTTAAGTGAAAGGTTGTTGGGTGTAAAGTCCCATTAATTTCCATGTGTACAAACTTACAAGTGTGTGCACACCCTTATTTGTACCCTAACATATAAGTACATTTTTATTATTTATGTACAGTAACACTCATTCGTACACTCATCCTGGGATTCCCTCACTCTCACTCTCAACTTTGTTCCTACTCCGTTCCTATCTTGCACTCTGTCACAATACATTTAGTGCCAATAGCCTTCTTGCCAGGAGGCAACTCAACAAGATGCCAAGTACCATTAGTAGCAATGCAATCCAACTCCTCTTTCATAGCTTAAACCCATTTACAGCAAGTGTGTATCCCAACGCAAGTCTGAAAGGGCCTCAAAGACATCATCAATTTCATAGGTGGCTGACATTTCAAATTAGCATGTCGGGTAGTGGACTGAGTTGGGGGCACATGGCAGCAATTCCTCAAACTCTCGCAACTCCTCCTCCGTGAGAGCTGAGCCAAGATGGCACCAACACAAACCACGAGCACGTAGCACTAGTTGATGGTGACAAGATGAAACCTACATGTATGCCTTTGATACCAAATGTGAGATTCAACTACAAACATATCAAGGTTTCAACAATATGAGTATATTTCTTAATGAATTTTCGAAAAAACCCTATGAAACCTAAAAAAGATTTTACTTACCTTATGGTCCCCAAAATAGGCCAATCGAGTACTACTCGTACCTTTTCGAGATCGATCCAAATGCTATCAATCAAGATGACATGGCCAAGGTATAACAGCTCTGTGCGAAAGAATTCACACTTGAATAGTTTGGCAAACATCTGCTCTCATCTTAAGAAACCTAAGACTATATGCAAGTGTTTGGTATTCTCCTCCAACGGCTTACTATAAATAAGGATATCGTCAAGAAAAACAACTATCAAATTTTCAAAATATGGATAAAATAAATGGTTCATCGTATATTGGAAAGTTGTGAGAGCACTGGTCAATCTAAAAGGTACGACCAAAAATTGATAATATCCATACCGTGTTCAAAATGCAATTTTCGGAACATCATCCAAAGTTATCAATATCTAATGATATTCGAACCTTAGATCGATTTTGGTAAAATAGTATGTATCGCAAAGCCGATCTATAAGGTCATCCATTCTCAACAATGGATATTTATTCTTGATAATCGCCTTATTGAGATGTTAGCAATGGACACAAAAGTGCACCATGCCATTCTTCTTTTTGGCGAGAAGGGGATTTACTCAATTCAATATAACTCTTAGCCAAAGAGTCCTAAAGTTGCCTGGCTATCTCATTCTTCTCTTTCAGGCTAAACCTATAAGGTTGTTGAGAGACCAAATAGCTACGGGCAAAGTTTCAATCCTATGGTCTAAGGCTCCATGAGACGGTGGAAGCTCGTCAAGTAGCTCCAATGGAAACACGTCAACAAACTCATGCCATATCAGATCCAAATACTCACTTACATTTGAATTCAAAATTATGATTATTAAAAGAACCTAAATTACTTTGATAATCACTGTAACCAGCCTTCTCCTCGAATAGGGTGGTAAATCCCTGATTACAACTTAATTACAGCAGCAAACAATAAATACAAATCTGAAAATACAAATTTACCTATTGTTCTTGGACAATGCACACCCGATTGGCCCCCAAATTGGCGCTCCTTTCGGTATTTCTTTAGCTTTATTGAAGAAAAAGTTGATTTACAATGGGATTATCCCGATCCCCTTCCCAATCCAAACTCCCCTTGCTGTCCAAAGTGACTAACAAGTCTTCAATCTAATTTGCCCCTTGATTCGACACTTAATTGGCCTTCACCCACTTCATAGACGATGAAAATGCCCCAAATTCAATGATTGGCTAGTCCTCCATCTGAATTTAGCTGAAATTCACCTTCAACCCTGTTGAATCCAAGTCTTGGAGCTTCCAATTTTTGGCACACTTCTTGAGACTGCTGCTAAACCCTAACTTCTGCTATAAATTAGAGTTTACAGCAGAGAAATTTGCAATTTATTAGCCTCCAAGGGTCCAAATGCTGAGATCTTCAAAGCAAGGTTGTGAAATGGCTGGGAGATGAGAGAAATCTATAGAGAGAGAAAATTCAGAGTTTTGCCGCGAAGAATGACTAAAAATCAGTCAAATTCAGCTATGTTGCCCTGCCACAACAGCTTGGAGATGCAAATAACTGAAGAAAATCAATCGTTTTCTGCTGTTGCCCTGTCTCAACAGCCTGTAGATGCTGTCACCTGCTATTGATTGGTCTTCTCCAACCCCCTAGCTACCTCAGAAAGGTTCTCCAATGGGTGCAAATCAGACCAACAACATCTCCTCTCTCTCTATTGTAGGCTGAATTTATAAAAATGCATCTCTCCAGCCTCTAAAGACGTTTTTCAATCTTGCATGGGCGTTTTTGACAAGTGGCAGCCTTCCCAAATGGTTTTTCCAGTATTATCCATAATTAAATATTAATTTTCAATCTTTAAATACTGAAAATTAATCTAATAATTATTTCGATGCCAAAAATAATCTGATTGGCCAATAATTGAATTGGCTAGGCATCTTCCACTCCCGAGCGTCTTTGCACCATCTTTGACCATCAGATTAGCGTTAGGTACCATTAAACGCCACTTCTCTAGTGTCACCAATTGACACTCATGGCCAAATGAATAACCTAGGTCAACAACTGGCACCAGATACCACCAAGTACCTATGCGGTATAACTTATAGCAAGTTTTGCCTTTGACATCTCGTGATTTCCTCAGGTCCCAGGCTCGTAAATTTACTTTAACCCCAATTGCATCTCACATATGTAACATTTACTTAATCGTGTGATTAAAAATTAATCCACATGTTAAGTGAGGCTTCAAAAATACATGTCCTTATGACAATCAGACAATTGAATTTTTTCAACGAAGTAAAAATAAGTGATAACAATTCGAAAAAACATTGAATAAACTCAATTGCTGAAATCATATGTACATTATTTTTTGCGATCTTAGAGGGTAAACAGCCCTTGATCACATAAAAACAGTCATTGGTCACAAAGCATTTCCGAATAACGTATTGAAAATCAATCCAAGTCGTCGGCTTAGAACGTAGTCCCGCCCACCAAGCGTATGCCTACCCCTATAACATGATTTGTATCTACCCAATGTGCTAAGCATCATCGAACTCATACAAATCAAAATACACGCTCCATTTGGCCAGTTATGAATCGATGCTCGTTTATATTTCTACTTCTTTCCTTTAAAGGGATTAGGTTAGAATTAAAGAGAAAACATCCTCATGGCTACATGTACAAACAGAAAATAGGAAGTGCAAAAAAAGACACTTCGGGATACTGCCCATACGTGTGTTCCAGTGCCGAACGGACATTCTTTAAAGTTTAGCAAACATGACTTTGTAAAGAGAGATTTTAGAGAAATATACCCAAAAAAAAAAAGCTTCAAGAAAGAGAGAAAAGTAAGAGACGCACAAATAATCTGCTTTAAATGCAAAACTAGATTCTCTTTTTTTTGTGGGTGGTGCGGACAGGCTGAGGAAACAAGTAGAGGAATGCCTTTGGATAATAAGTTTAGGGAAAGACGTAAGGCTTCATGGTGCAGCCTTCATTCTCTTTTCTTTCTTTTTCTTTGAATTTTAATACGTGGCCAAATTTCAATTGCCACGCATAGCAATAACTCAGTTGACTCCCATATACCATTGCCGCGAGAAAAATCAATCCCTCTCCCAACCCACATATCAACATTCAATCCCTCCTTGAGCGGCTAGAAACGGCCCTCCACCACATCCACAACAATTTGACCCTGCCCCATACCTACAACAGTCCTGTCCCTCTTCTATCTGGCAATGTTTGAGCCTTATCAACCGAACTTCCATCTACCTCTCTCTTTCTCGCTCCGCCAATTATTGATAACAATGCACCACTTGAAGACTATTGCCAATGTCACAAGGAGTGAAATTTTGACATGCTCTAATCTTGTCGATAACATTTGATTAAGATATTGATCAAATGTGCAAGGTTGTTTAGCACATGCGATGCACATGGCAGTTATTCCATGGTAATAGACCAAGAACCCCGAGGATACAATGGGTGTCAAAGACAAAAGTTGTAGTAAGTTATGCCAGGTGGGCTTTGGGGGTTAGTCGGTGTCTATTTTGACCCTAGGATAGTTATTTCGCCAACAAAGTCAATGGTGATACTAGGAACTAGCATTAATCAATTAATTAATGTCAATCTAAGGGTCAACAGGAGTTGCAAACCACTCGAGGTTATAGATCGCCTAGCCAATTTAATTATGGATGGACACGTTTAATTTTGGGCAAGGTTAGAAGAGCCAAAATTAATTTTCAAGATTATTTAATACTGAAAATTAATTGAATGGTTGCATAATGCTAAAAATGAATTTAAAAGACTACCACTTGACAAAAATGCTCATGCAAACTAAGAAAACGTTTTGAAGCATTGTGTCTCAGCCATTCAATCAATTTACAACCTGGGGGGGAAAGAGAGAGGGAGCTATTGGTCCATTTTTTTATCAAATAGCAACAATTTTCTGCAAAAGACAACCATCTGGGGGCCTCAGCAAGCAAGGGACAGTAGGGAGACACTTTTCAAGGGCTAGCAACAGCATTGCTGATCAAGTGACAGCATTTTGGAGGTGCCTCGCAGTAGGTGACTGCATCAAATGCAAGCTAGAGCAGGCACCAAGCAAATTTAAGGGTTTCCTCGCGAAGAAAATCGGATTTCTCTCTCATATTGGCTTTCTCTCACCTTCTCCAATAATTTCTCAAAAGATCTCAACATTTCTCAGCCATTCTCAGCAGTTCTTAGCCAAATTCAGTGGACAGCAAGAGAATTTCTTCTGTAAACCTTAATGTTCTACAAAAATTAGAGCACCTTGGGACCTGTGCCAACAGGAATAGGCATTGTACACTGACATCAGCACCTGAAATTCATAGGATTGACAAGGATTTTAAATACCAGTTCATCCAATGTAAATTGGGGTAGCATTTGGCCACTTGGTGGTTCCATTTGTGTAATTCCTAGGTGAAAATCAAAGGGCAATTGACCCAACTTGCTTACTAATTGTATGTATAGCAAGGGGCTTTTGAATCAATAAACAAGATTGTGGAATCTCGACTCGTACACTATCCATTAGCAATTAAAGATAAAGAAATACCAAAAGGGTGCCAACTTTAGGGCCAACCGAGTATCTATTGTTCAAGATTGTTAAGGTAGCGTGTGCATTTCAGTTTATGCTCAATTATTAATTGATGTAATTAAGTGCTTAATCACGTTTTACCACCCTATCCAAGGAGGAAGATTGCTTTCATGAGCAACATTTGACTAGTTGTTGTTGCTGGTTCCATTTGTGCAAGTCTTGGGTGAAAATCAAGGGGCAATTGGCCCAAATTGCTTGTTGATTGTATGTACAGCAAGAGGCTTTTAGATCAACAAAGAAAATTGTGGAATCTCAACTTGTACAACATCCATCAGCAATCAAAGCTAAAGAAATACAAAAAGGGACGCTAGATTTGGGGCTGTGGGGCCAACCGGGTGTCTATTGTCCAAGATTGTTAAAGTAATGTGCATTTCAGTTCATGCTCAATTATTAATTGATGTACTTAAGTGCTTGATCAGGTTTTACCACCCTATCTGAGAAGGATGGCTGGTTTCAACTGATTCTCTCTCCAACAGCCCGCCACTTGAAAATGACTGCCCTTTCTCTCTCCACAACCTAACAATCTACCTCTCTCTCCACGATTAATAAAAAAGAAAGAAATTTTTTGTTCAATCACAATCTCTCTCAAAAAAATTTTGTTTAATCACAATCTCTCTCTCCCCCCAAGATCTAATATTCTAAATTGATATTAACATAATATTTAATCTTAATGTTGATGTTAAAAGAAATGCTAACATTAAATATTAGCATGACAATAATGTTTAATGAGATATTAGCATTAAAATTAAAGTTAACATCAACATCAAATATTAAATCAACAAAAAATGCTATCAATCAATAGTTTGATGCCTATCTGGGCTACAAGATTTCGGCTTCGGATGATGCTCTGCCATAGCCTTGGAGTAGCAATCCCCCGCACTCTCGTCATCAAAAATCGCCCAAAAATATTGCGCACAAGCATTGACTCGACACAAAACCTGAGCATGGGTATAAAACAAACCTTGCTTCCGTACCCACCACCTACAAGATGTGTCCCCCGTGCACGCCTCCCCTACCATCAATGTCCCATATGACCCTTAACAAGGTAAAGATATACCTGTCAGGTGTCAACCATCACGGTTTCGTGAGCGAAAGTGATTTTGTGTATGTCATCAAATCTTGTGTCCAATTGCAAATTGACACTCTGGTACCAATGAAATGTGCCCTTAGGATCCAACCTACACAAGAGACACAAGGCAAGCCAGACTCAACACAAAAGAGACTAAACATCGGACTCACCTCCAAGACATAAAACCAAATGGGCTCACCCCCGAACCTAGGAGCTAGCAACACTCCAAGCCACGACCACATCCCAAGGGTTCGTGTCCCATACCACCAACCCACACCATCCTAGTGTACAGATGCTTCGGCCAACAAGCAAAGAGTCCAAGAGTGGTAATCACACAATGAATGTGCACAATAGGGCCTTGAGTCCTATTTATGAAACTCCATTGATCTAGCCCTGAATTGTCATTGGTACGTTCACACTAAGTCACTTCGTAATTGTTGTGACCAATGCTACTAGCGTCCATCCAGATGTCTAGGAACATAACAATGTGTGTGAGTGAATGCAACGGAGAATTAAAGAAAAAAAAACATTTAAGGATGTGGCCACCATCGCATCCTTCCATCAATAGGTCACTGCCAATGAAATGCATTACGAGATGGAAAAGTAGTCCTAGATGGAGATGCAAAAGAATGACCTCCAATGGATGCAAAGAGTGTAATGGATGAGGAGATAACAAACCAATCAACTAATCCTTAAGGAGTATTGAAAGATATAGCCTACTAAGACAGCCCACGTACCAAGTATTCAATAGCTAATGGGGCAAAAGAAGTAGATGGGGTAGCAAAGCGAAATGTAGCCCCATTGGACTGTCCAACAAAAGTGGAGGCAATTGCAACAATTTGCTATGGTTTCTTAAGAGAAAGACCCTCCGCCTTGGTATGATACTCCTTGTCTACATGGCCCGCTCTTTAGCAATGTATGCAAAACCTATTTTTCTTAGGGAGTTTTTGCTAGATGGGTTTTGTTTCTTTGTTTCTGTCCGAGGAAGGGACGTCACCCTTGTTCAGAGTTGCCTTCACATCTTGTCAATCCGTACCACCTATGGTTTTCCCATGCAAAGAAGAGGTGACCAAACCCCTCTTTAAATAAGAATGTGGGGAGGACTTCTTATGGACTTGATCAAGAAATCTCAAGTAACACAAAAACTGACATTTAAACACATAGAAGGTTGGCAATTGGGGTAATGAGATAATGTGTTGGATAAAGTGGAAGTACTTTTCAGGAAGCTTGTCCAAAAAAAATGTAACCTGATCATCATCTGACTTCGATGGCCTATATTCAACCAGCTTGACTTTGAGATCATCCCCTTCCTTAATGGAAAACTCCTAATGCTCAAAATCGAGAGTGATATATTGAGTGCGATCTCACGCCACATAGTGGCCAATGAGATAGCTCCAATGCTTATACATGTGAGGGAAAAAAATGGTGACCGTATGAGTAGCCCATGGAGGAGGGATAGAAACACATGGCACAAAGGATGGAAATCCAAAATCCCTACAGGAGAATGATCCATGGAGTGTGTGACAGCACACTATAAGCATAGAATGGAAATCCCCACCTGGCTAAGATGAAGAAGATGCTTCACCATTCATCTCAAATGCCATATGCTCTCCTTGATCGGAGAGGTAGGTTCTCGATATGTTGGGCTTGGGGGACTGAAGTGATAAATATATGTTCGTTATCTTCCCTGTGTAATTCATGCTTCTGAAAAGAGTTTTCCAATCGAAGGACTAGGTTTCTTTAGAGAGTACTTAGCTCTGATACCATGTTAAAAAATGCTCTAACTCAAAAAACGCAACACAATCGTACAATAAACGCACAGATTGATAAAGAAACACTGACAGGATTAGGGTAATTCAAAGACAATAAACACAATGAATGAATACTGAGTATAATATGATGCTCAATGCAACAAACACACTATGCAGTGAAGAATATTGAACCTAGAACTTTTGTGCCTTAAGTGCCACGACAAAGAGAATGAACTAAAGAGTGTGTCGTACTTTGACAAATCCTAAAACGCAGCAAGCAGCCTCCAGCCATGTCCAGCAGCAGTTAACACGGCTCTATCAAGCTAGATCACTGTCAAATGGTCAATCGGAGCAAGAGAACAGAAAAACATTCCAAGGCTGATGATGTGGCAGCACAGCAGGCAGCATAAACTGCAAAAACACACATCCTCTGCCGCTGTTGTGACACATGGCAAGCTGGGTATTGATGCAGACAACAAGAACACATGTTCTTTGCTGCCTTTTTTGGCAGGTGATTGCAGCAAATCATAAAATGCAGCCTGGACAGTAGTGTAGGACAGCGAATGCAGCAAATCACCAATGGAAATCAGGCTGAGAAATGTCGCCAACAGCAGCAAGGGGCTCAGCAGCAAGCGCATGATGATAGGCCACAGCAGGCAGCAGCTCCGGCTGATATATCC
This sequence comes from Lygodium microphyllum, assembly GCF_053477565.2. NCBI lineage: Eukaryota > Viridiplantae > Streptophyta > Polypodiopsida > Schizaeales > Lygodiaceae > Lygodium > Lygodium microphyllum. The sequence continues at coordinate 10,639,801 of NC_141159.1, read as the reverse complement.
TCCATGAACAAGGTGTGGACTACAAAGATATGGCACCTACAAACTGCAAAAAAGAGATTTGGGATTGGATGGAGGGTAACATGCCTATTTATAAAAAGCTTGGGCCCTCCCAATAGGATTTGTGCTTATGGGATACATAGACTCTCTACGAACGCATTTCTTCTTAATGAAAAGATTTAATTCATTATTTAATCGTGTTTTGGGGTTGTTTTCAGGAAGCTAATGTTTTTTATCTCAACAGAGGACTATGGGTGGGGGGATGGTCCTCCCCTATAACCTATGACTAATACAGACCCAAGGGAAAGGGGTGACCCCTTGGGGAACCGATCAGACATCTTCCCCCTCAATTTTAACAGCACAGATGAAGAAGAATAAGACCTTTGTTGCAGCAGTCAGCCTTCACACACCCTTAGTCCCACTAGTAGCAATGAAAGCTTCGCCATGGAAGTCTTATTTGCTGCAAGCACTAAACAAAGTTTAAGGGTCTTATTTGCTGCAAGAACTAAAAAAAGTCTAAGAGTCTTATTTGCTGCAAGAACTAAAAAAAGTTTAAGGAGAGTTAGCAGCAATGAAATAAGAAATGATCAAGAAAGAGGGACACATTGAAGATTTGCATGAACAGCTAATCAAAGAATTACATGAACTACAAAGCATGAAGAAGCAATAGAAAGCCAACGAAGAACCCTTGATAGAATACAAGCAGAATTGACCAGCCAAATATGAAAACCAAATTCACCTAGTTCAACACATTTGTACAAGGAGGTTGTGTCAATAATTAAGGAGAATGAGAGAATTAAAAATATCGAGAGAGATAAGGATTGGTGTCCCCCCCCCCCTTAGATGGGATAGGGAAAACCTTGCCTCAAAGTTCAAGCAAGATTTCATCTAAGAAACAGAGGTACTAAAAGCACAATTAAACAAGGTTGTCCCATTCATACACTTGGGGGAGCCTATCAACATTAGCCCGAAAGGTACACAAGCAAAGGTTATCTACATGGATATGACCAAGAAGGTAGCGGTGATGAAACAAACTAAGTCCCTACAGGGCACAAGAGTGTGGATTGCGCATGAGTTGAATACACTCCAACTCAAAAGTCGACAAGCAGAACTAGCCAAAGTCAAAGAGGCAAGTATTTATGAAACAACCATTACACCTACTCGCATTAACAAAGCAATATTTCGATAAAAGTTTAGAAGAAATACTTGGAGCTTCTACAAAAACTATCGCCTTATTATTCTAAGGACACTCTCTATCACCACAAAAGTGCCCCATCCAATAGCAATATTGAAGAGAGAAAGTAGTTATCATGGACTTCCGCACCCAACCTCCCCAAAAGTAATTGTGCCTTGTAATGATATTTTAGCTATCCGTTAAATCGAAACCCAATATTGTAATTAAAGCTCTTATGTGTCATAAGAGCTCATAGTTTATTCCCTTTTCCTTTCTTTTTATGTGCCTGCATGGCACTGATACTCGAAGTGGAATGTAATGAACTATCTAATTTGTCCTATAGGCCAACTTTGGCCTCTAAAGGACGCCAATATCTCTCTCTCTCTCTCTCTCTCTCTCTCTCTCTCTCTCTCTCTCTCTCTCTCTCTCTCTCTCTCTCTCTCCATTAAAATAATCGTATTAATTACGAAAAAGGTACAAGTTTACATGATTACAATATACACGATGGCTCTACGCCAGCGTGTGTAAAAACACTCTGTCTCTCTACAAGAACGAGACGACTAAAGAGTTACAAAAAATTCATGGCAAAGACGCAGAGGAAATTGGCAGATGCCAGGGATGTAAGTCCTCCCAAGGGAGTATGTCAGAGTGCCGAATAAGATCTATCTGCCAATGCAAGAGACCTTTAAGCCTAGCAATATGCCCCTGAACATTAGAGGTGGAATCAAAAAGAAAAGCATTCAGAATGGTCCAGTTATGCCAATAGCCCCAATATCTAAAAAAGTGAAACAAGATCTTCATATGTGGCTGTGTCGGTGTGGGGTATTTGGGCTGCACAAAAACCCAATCAAACGGGCGTAGCAAGAAACCGACCACCGCTCGCCAAACGGCTGACAAGAACGACCAGATTTTCTTAGCTAGGGGGCAAGACCGATTCCACACTGGTGGTGCAAAAGAAACAATTGCCGTTGGAGATTCGACGCTTGGAAAGAGCTGAAGCAAGCGGAAGACCACCGATCATCACCCTCCAAAGAAAGACCTTACATTTGAAGGGTGTCTTGTTTAATCATCCCTCCATCACAGTTACCCTCCACCATGACCGGGATTTACGTAATCCCCATAGAGTATTAGCTTTAGTAACCAACCATTGATGATCTTTAATCAAAAGATGATACACCTGGTTAGCTGAAGCCTTTTCTAAATTCAGCCGGCCTGCAAGGTCCCAATCCTGCCAGGGACAATCCGAAGCAAGGGCAGGAAAGGTTGTCTGCTCTGGAGCACCATCAAAAGCTGTCCCCATAAGTCCCTGTATCCACGAGGGATCCTGAAAAGCCTCCTGGCTATACGAAACGATAACAACACATTGCGACTGGCAAGGGTGGCATCTGCGACTGAAGTCAAGCCCAACCGGGCCATGCGGTTAAACTTTGGTTGAAGCTCATGTTTACCTTCACACGAAAGTAACCGCGAGACGGCCAACAATTCCTGTTGAAAATAGTAGCCAAGCGGTCCTCCGCTAGATGCCACTGAGCCTTCCGGAGGACCAATCGCCAGGAACGTACCAAATGGACAAGCTGAGATGAAGAAGAAGTGGAGAACCGAGAATCGGCATTAAGAGCATGCCACCAAGAACTCCGAATGTGGGTATTACCATGCAGAAGCCCGTGATCCTCAAGAAAATAACGAGTGATAACGACCCACGGGTGATGATCCAAGCACATGGCACGAAAAAGAGGCCAACGGAGTGCCAGCATATGAGTTTGGGCATCTAAAATAGCCCCACCACCCATGCATTTGGGGGTGCACGCATGCGACCAAGAAATCCATGAAATGCCTGCATGCAATGAATCCTTCTTCCATAACATGAAACAAATAGACTGAGTAAGAGCATTCAATGTAGTAGTAGTCTAGGGCAGCAATGGCAAGAAATATGTAAGCATTGGCAATATAATTGTCTGAGCCACTTTGAGGCGAACATGGAAGGGCCAAGCCTGTGACTTCCAATACAAAAACTTAGCCGCCAGTTTCTGTGAAATCCACTCAAGTAGCTGCTTTGGCGGAACATCAACACCCAAAGGGTACCCAAGATGCCTGACGATGGAACCACGGGGAACAACCAATCCCTGCCAGTCCAATGACTGCAAATCCGACTCCGTGCAGCTGAGAATGGCAGATGTCAAAGCATTGATGCGAAGACCAAAAGCCTGACCAAAGAGAGTCCAAACATCTAATGCTTTGCGAAGTTTATCCTTGTCCGCACGCAAAATCATAAAGCTATCATCAGCCAAGGATTGACTAATGAAGTGCTGTCCAAAAGGAAGAGACAATCCCACCAACTAAGTAGAAGCTGCCATATGAGATAACATGGAAAGAACTGGATGAGTCGCAAGGGCAAAGAAGAGAGGACTCAAAGGGCAACCCCGTCGCACAGAGCGGGCAAGGACAAATGGCTCGGTAACGCCTCCATTCAGCATGACCCGCGAAGAAGCCGCAGCACTAATGGTGTAAATCAAACGAGACATCCGAGCACCAAAGCCCATAGTAGACATAAGTTCTGCAATGAAAGACCAGTCCAGATAATCAAAAGCCTTTTCCAAGTCCAATTGAATCAGTACAACCTCCTGGTTAGAATGCCTTGCATAATCAATCGCCAGTTGCGCATTTAATACATTGTGCAGAATGTTTCGGCCCTTAACGAAACCATATTGGACAGGATGCACAATGGCAGGAAGATGCTTATGGAGCCGATTCGCCATTAGTTTGGAAAAGATTTTGTACATAGAACCCATCAAAGAAATTGGGCGCCACTGATTCAACATAGATGGCGAAGGAACTTTTGGAAGCAGTTTAATAAGTCCTTCTTTCCATGAGGAAGGCATGAGGCCCGTTTCCCACACCTGCTGAAACAAAGCCGTCAATGGTTTCGCCAGTTGGGTAGCAAAAACCTCAAAGAACTCATTGGTGAGATCATCCCATCCAGGACTTTTATCCTTGGGCAAGTGTAACAAAACATCCATAACCTCCGCCTCAGAAATATGTGTCTCCAAAGTAGCTTGCATATCCTGCGGAACCTGATTGCGGACCAGATCATAGAAAACTGAACGGGCATGAGTAATTTAGGCTGAAGGTGGAGCTGTGGAACCAAGAAGGTTGAGAAAATAATTCCTACACATATTCACAATAGTATGCGGATCAATGATCATTTGACCTTCTGCATCCTGTAGTCTAGTCATATTCTCTCGAACAGGAGAGGCATGGAGAGCATGAAAGAACTTATGAGTCTGACAAGCACTATCTTGCAAATTCTCCGTCAGATGTTGCAATTTGGCCTGCTAATAAGATTTCAACTGAAACTCTTTAATAAGATCAGCCAAGCGCATTGCCAGTGACCGCAGAAATACATCATCTGGAGTGTCCACCAGCAGAGAACGAACCAAAGCCAATAGATCCTCCGTTGCTTGTCGACACAGCTAACAAAGAGAGGCATGATGGATCCCATATTGCCGAACAACCTGCTGCACATTAGATAGCAATCGTTCAAACGAAGCAGTGCCCTGAGAGGAGAAGTCCAATAAGAATCTATCAATCAATTGCTGCATATAGCCCTGAAAGATTGAATGCTTCAAATAAGACGAGTTGAAACGCAAAGGGAGTCTATCCAGAAATTGCTTAAAAGGTGCAACGGGTTGCGCAAGCATCTCAAGCTGTAGAGGGAAATGATCCGACAAGGCATATTGCTGCAACACTTTCGTTTCGAGCATCTCAAGAAGAAAATCATCATTCTGCATGATGTATATGCGGTCCAACCGCAACCATGTGGTTGCATACTGCGCAGAATGGAAAGTAAACCCTATAGAAGAAGGGTGTAGCCAAGACCAGAGATCTTGCTTAAGAATGGCAAGAGCCAACGCCTGCCACACACGACTTTCCGGAGCATCCATTACCGAATGCTCTGATGTGGACTATGAAGAATCAACACACATATTAAAATCCCCCATCAAAAAATCCCATCTGCCGAGTGACAAGGAGGTCTGCAAAGTATGCCAAAGATCCCAACGAGAGAAAGGATCATTCGGAGCATAGAGGCCAAGTAACCATAAGATTTCTCCTTCAAATAAAACTTCAATCACCAGAAAGCGGCCACGTACATCATTTATGAGAACAGGCTGATATTTTTCATGTACAATCATAAGCACACCAGAATAATGCATGGCATGTGTCCCAGCATAGAACAAACGAAACCCATGGCAATCCACAACTTTTCCTGCTTCACCGTGACTCTTGTGCTCAACAGCGCACAAGACATCCCACTGATTCTCATACAATGCAGTCCACATGGCATGTTGCCTATGGCAAGAACAAATGCCTCGCACATTCCACGTGGCTATCTTCATGTGTATTCAAAAAGAAAATCAGATTCGAGGCACAGCTTGCCTCGATTTGACCTTTTCTACTAGAATGTCCAGGACTCCCTCATCCAAAAAATCAGCCAACACGGCAAAAGAGTTCTAACGGCCAGATTTGGAGGTAGATGGCATATCCGCTGTCTTGAGGATGGAACGGGGATAGCGACGATCCCATGGGGTAATCACGTTACCCCTAGTATCAAAAGCCAGCTTAGCAGGTGGACCCTTTGGACCATCCGTATACACTTTCCTAGTAGGGTGCCGACGGGGAGCATAGGAAACCATAGCAGGAGCAGTGTGCTCTGAAGACAACATTTCTTTCCTGCACATATAAGTGCGCATGGAATCTTGTGAGGCAGTAGGCACAGTATGCGTGCGTCATGGCAGCATCAAACCTGTTACCTTTTTTTGGACATACATCTACCCAGTCATTGCCACGGGAATCCAAACCCGAAACCTATTGTTTACCTTTATCCAAAACTTTAGGCAGCTGGGTTACATCTTGCAACGGAGCATCAAGCACCATATCTTCCATGGGCAACACAACATGCTCAGCATCTGAAGTCGGTGGCTTCTCGGGGCATTCGGCCATAAAATGCCCCAGTTTACCACACGAAAAGCAATGCCCTGCAAAGTTACTCCATTTCAAACGAAAGTGCAAAGGATGCATGCCAGAGCAATTAAGCTAACCACGCAGGCCTTTTCCTAGCAGCGTCCCATAATATACACAAACGATTACGATTCATGGATCTGAGGCTCGGTGGGACCAGAACAGTGCCCACCACGGCCATGGCGTCCTTTAAGAGTGGCCAATAGACAACCGGGCAATTTTCCACCTCAACCCACACTGGGCATTCACGTTGAAGCAGGCACTGAAAATATGCCATTGGGTGCCATGGCACAACATGGACCAAACGGCGATCAAAGAACAATGGCAGTTTAAAGAGGAGATCAACACAATGCTTCTCAAAATTCGATAGCACCTCGAAAAAGCCTCGGGGCCCAATAAAAATCTCTTCAACACACTCCCCTTGTAGCAGATTGTGCAGCCACTGGCGAATACGGGAAAGCACTGGGATCTTACCACTGAAGAAGAGTATAACGGCACGTTCATAAAACACTGAAAAGGAGCGCAAGACATTTTTCGGGTCCACAGTGGCTTCCAGAACATCTTCAGTTCCCGAGTCAGAAAAGGCTTCCTGATTATGTTGAACATAATCGCCAAGCAGAGTGTTGGCAAACTCCAACAAATGCCCCCAGTCAACATCCTGAGAGTCCGCAGAATCAATAGCAACCTGAGCATAGAAACGATCCTGATGATCCATTGTCTCTTCCGAAGCATGCTTGGTGCATTTGCCCGCAGGCTGGAAGTCATGACCACGGGGCATCTCCTTTGTGCACGGAACCATATCCTCTGGTTCCTCGGTATCCGAATCCGGGCCAAGAGCTGCCACTGTTTGGTCTATAAAAGCCATATCCAGACCAGCCATGTTGTATCACGACGTATCCCAGTCAGAGATCGAGCCAAGAGCTCACAGGCAGCCGAAACGGCGCAGGCCTCTCTCTCTCTCTGTCGGGCAGAATGGACCCGGCACTGGACTGACGAAGGGGCTCAGGGAGCGCGCGAGCTGGAACAGACGCCCGCTGGGCAGAGAGGGCACGTCCACAGGCAGGGAATAGGAGGCCGCGTACCTTTGCTTGCTCACGCTCTCGCGCTCGCTGTTGTGGCAACCTGGGTGTGATAGGCCGCTTCTCCTTGGTGGCAAAAACGGTCAAATCAGAGCAGTCGACTGTGCGGAGCCTGAGCTGGGCAGGACGAATACGGGCAGTAGGGCGGCAGGCCAGCACGGCGGTCAAAAGCAGTGGGCGCTCGCAGCAGGGAAGGACCATATCAACGGGACGTGCACACGAGCAGTCGACAGCAGGAACGCACACTGGATGCAGACAGCGAGAGGTAAACGGAGTGACAGTCGGCGGGCCAGACAAGGGGAGGCGATGGGCACAGGGCCCCACGGCACAGGTCCAGGTGAAGTCAAGCGACGGGCAGGGGACCCAAACAACGGCAGGGCGACAGGGCTCAGACAGGCGGCCTCTCTCTCTCTCTCTCTCTCATCTATTGCACACAAATTACTTCACACCTAGGCCAACAGGCACAAATTATCATTTGCCTTGCTTGGCCTCTAGTAGCATATATCATTGCCATACTCAAAAGTCTTCTAGCAAAATTTCTGGATGTTATAGAACATACTCAGCAAAACTTCCAACCAACAAAATGCCCCTTTCCTTTAAATCAGTAGGTCATCACATTTGGCAATTTACTTGGCCCATAGATAGACTTGCAGGTTACCAGGTTACAATACACAATGCATCACACTATGCCATGAACTGCTACAGAGCTTTTCTTGCTGCTTGGAACCTGGCCCAGTTCTGATTGATCCTCCTGCTTGTTAGCAGGAGAGAAAACTTGCAAAAAACAGAACCTATCAACAGATCCCAACACCGGTGACCACCTGCTGTCCTGACCTTCACTATTCTTCCAAGAAACCTGGAAGTAATTTTGACATTATTAGTGCACTGCTCCATGAAACTCACAATTTGCAAAAACAGTTGTAGAATCCGCTTGCATGAAATGAAAGCCAGGCTACCACCCCTGATGTCCCACCATATGCTCTCCAAAAAAAGAGTAGACCACTTGGATAGTAGGATCAGACCATGAGCTGAGAAGCCCCAACAACCAGAAGCTGTTAATGACCAAAGCGCCAAACAAGCTGTTTGTGCAAAACTTAAGTGAAAGGCCAGTAGTAACACGCCTGGAAACAGCCAAGCAAGTCTGCAACAAGGTTATGAATGGCAGAATGGCAAGAGTACAAACAGCAGCTGGCGGTGCTGCTGACCACATCATGAAACAGTGAATGAAGCATGCAGTGAATGAAGCATGCAGTGAGATAAGACAAAATCCAGAAGCACCACATCATGAAACAGTGAATGAAGCATGCAGTGAGATAATGGATAGCAGCGAGAAGTACTAAGCACACAGCTACAAGCATGGAAGCTTCCAAAAACCAAAAAGGTGCTCCGGTACTACTGAAATTCAAGTAGGAAGAAGCAGTAAATCAATCACCCTGTTTTCTGTGGCTCTCTTGCCTTATGTGTGTTGTGGTTTAAGTCACTTCGGCAATCTTTTTCATTGTAACATTCATGGCTTCAATATCGTTTAAGTAGTAATATCACTTACAAGCTATAAGGCAATTAATTCCAGCTGAATGATGGAGGCTAAGATGATAGGCACATGGCATCCTATGGTTTAGCAATGTCCCAAATAAATCTGACATAGATTTGTTCTCCAGACAACATCCATGGAAGCTTCAAGCTTTTGTTGGTCAGATGCTAAGAGAAAAATCATGCAGAGATTCCAGAAAACTATGCTCACAACTTCAGTAATATTGGCTTTCATGCTAACAAGATGATGAGCAAACAATGTACCAATCACCCCTTGAGCTCTATGTCAGTGATTCCAGAATCCAGCTGCTCCCTGCTCCCATGCTTGTAAGATTCTCATGAGCTGTTGTATACCCAGCCTATATATCCAACTTCGGAGTTTACTACCCTTTATTTGCACATTGCCACCCAATATAATGAAGGCAAAGAAAAGGGAAACAATTGTTTTCTCAAAACCCTAAAAGAAAAGGGGAGGACTTGCAGAAAAGGAAGCATAGGTGATTGCCTGCTAGGATTTTGAAAGGACTTGAAAGTCTAGCCAAAGAGGGTCATAACCCCATATTTAACGTTGATGCAGATAGTCAGCATTCAGCAAGGCTTATTCAACTGAATACACTCTAATGGGAACACAGAAAAGTAAAACAACATCAACGAATCTTGAACATTATCAAAACAGAAAAGATCAGTGTCAGCCTATGCAAAATGGGAACCACCATTAGTCTTTTCAGCTCCTATGCACCTTCATAGCAGCTAAATATTTTCTTGTATGCTACTGCAGAAATGTTGAAACACTCCTAAAAGATCAAATATGATGACGGCCCTGAATCATGACACAAGAGTCAATATTTAGGAACTTACGGGTCTCCAATTTCAATACGGCATGTCTCACAATAAAAGGATGAAGGTATTTCATGTTCCACTCCCTCCTTTTCAGGTATGAGAACACAACTGATGTGCTGCCATACAGAACACTTTGGATCATCACACTGTAACCAGTACAAGAGAATTGTTTATTACCCAAACTTGGTAACGCGGAACAAAAGGTATGTGCCAAGCACCACTAAAAGACAAAACTGCTATCGAATTAGGAGAAAAAGAGCAAGAACAACATCACAGAACAGCAAAATAAAATGAGGAAGTTGGGAATACTTGTATCATGGTACCAGCATCCATTGAGCTACCACATGGACATCGAGTTTTACTTTCTCTTGGAGCTGATTCTGTTTCAGCTGATGGGCCTGCAGTAATGGACTCAAACAGTCTTTCACCAACCGTTGTTGCCAAGTCAGGTGCACTGAATCCATGCATTTTCCTGCAACAATTTAACAAAAGAATATTTTAGCCTGCTCACAGATCTAGGCCAATTGATCTGTCCATTGTGCATGTTCGGTAATGCCTGACAGTGATGCTACATCTTTGCATCCATGAGTTATATTTTACCCAGGCTAGAATAACTGAACCCACATAGACTCTGAATACAAGACACAGGATTCTGAAGGCTTTAGTATTCAAAAGTTATAATGCACCAATACTAAAACTCTAAAACTGGAGTGGGTTCAGCTGAATCAATTTCCAGGATGACTCTGGCCAAATTTCATTCAGAGGCATGATCCTTCTGTATGTACCCTCCTTGCAACCAGCCTAACAGAAACTTCTATTAGAAAACCAGAAAGTCTAAGTTGACATCGGGCTACAGCCAAATGCATAGGCTGCCAAACTCTTATGGGGAGCTAGGAAAGGTGAGCCACAACCAAGCCTGCATTAAGTACGATTAACCAAGCAAAGCAGAGTGGTGTCAGTTGTTGCCAACTAATGCCACAACTCAGGATATCAAGAGTCTCCCTCTCCCCCTTCTGAATCTGAAATGCCGGGGACAAAAAGAAAATTAATAAACATCTACCATAGATTGGAGCATTACTATGTGAAACTCCAACATTCAATATATCAAAACAAAATGAACGACTCAGGAGAATAAGACTAAAAAGTAGAATTCAAAGAACTACTTCTTTATGTATTTGGCATTACCATAAGAGTCTGCATCTCAAACGACAATTGCTCTCAATGCTTTTGCAGACCTCATCATTCTGGAGTTATTCTGTTGGTAACTGTTCCAAATCAGCAGCATGTCTCAACCCTTCAGGGCCCCATCATGCTGTCCCAAAAGTTACTTCTTTGTGCCCCATGCTTGATCATTTGGTGTGTTATCTAAATGTGCCATAATGTGTTGCTATATCCTCATGTCTAGCTTTGGAAACTTGTAGTGTACCTGACAACAGGTAATTGGGATGCTGGCATGGTAGGTCAGACAGTAAGGCACACTGGCCAGCAGATTGCTGATATGGCAGTAATCGGGAAGGCGCCAGCACATATGTGGCCTATTTAGGCAGACTACTTCACAGTTTTCAGCATCATAGATCATGGTTCTCCACTTGATCATAATTCATTGTTAACATCTTCAGACTCCAGAGAGAGCATGGAGCTGGACAGGCAGCACATGAATTGAGGGACACGTCACACAAGCCAAAGCATTTATGATTGATTTGTGGCTGACCAAGGCTGATTGCAGCTGATCGTCAGTCTCTCTGGGACTGAACAACAGGTGGACTCTATGGACATGAGGCAAGGGAGAGAGCAGGATTGCATACAGCTGAGAGAGTAGCGTAGACTTCACCCTTGTATAAACCATTATTACTGCCGCAATATATAGAAAGATGGACCATTTCTGCCTTGGAATTCTCTCTCCTCATAGGAATTGTTGTAGATCTACAAGATGAGTGTCTTATAGTTGATATTCGACCACCACAGCAACTGTATGAGGCAGCAATCAAAGCTCTGAGGTTTTCATTATTCACCATGAAGGCTTCATAGAAAGAGCTAGCTTTGCGAGTGGAGGCAGAGGCGATAGACAGCCATGTTTTGCCAAGAACTCACTCATCCAGCTTTGGGAGAAGATCAATGACATGGAAAAGACATGGACAGTTGGAACACCTTGAACACTTGGTGGTTCCGAATTCAGCAGACACAGTCTTTTAGCCCCATGAACATTGTTGCAGGCACAAACTCAAGGACATCCAATAATGAGAGACCAGGCTAGCATAGTTAAAGAGGTTTCCCCCTTTCCTAGCAAGTATGGAGGATTGTCTCATGGTCAGCATAATTGCTTACCTATTCTTCACATGCTTCACCGACTTTCATCCTTTTTCCATCTCTTCCTCAGCCGGTGGTGTTTTGGGCCACCCTGAGCATCCCCATGTTCCTTTCTATAATCACCTTAAGCTTTCTTTTGGGTTTTCTGTACTGGGTGGGTGGGTGGCTGGGTGTATTGGGCAGGTGGTGGTTTGTTTCGGTGTCCGAGGCAGTGGTTTTGCTGGGGTGAGTGAGTGGGGCAGGTTCAGTTAGGGGCATTAGGTTATCTCACTCAATCCCAATCATAGAGGGGACACCCTACACATCCATGTGAGAGAGCGCAAGAAAATCTGAAGCAAGAAAACATAGGCAAGAAACCAAAACACAATGAATAGTGAACTTAGAGAACGAAGAACTCAAATAGACTCACAAACATGCAATGGAATCCATAATACCAAGCATGATCATGAGAATGAGTGCAATACCACCAAGGTGACCAGCACTATGATGACCAACCACAGTGCCTCCAATCCTTCTCTCCAGTGACGCAAGGTGATGGTGAGATGATACACGTGTGAGGACCATATATAGACCATAATGGAGCCTCTGTGCAATGGAAAGGCAACATGGCCACAGAGAGGAAAGAGAAGAGAGAAACTGCAAGAGAATAGAAGGAAGTGATAACACTACACTGAATCTGAATGGAAAGCTGCATACAATGGTGGACTGATCAGTCCCTGCATGCAGCCCAAGGCATCAGCGAGAGCACCAGATCAGGCTAATGACACCAGCAGCACCAAGATGGAGGACAGGCTGAAGAAGTGTGCTGTCTACCTGCAGAAAAAAAGGCGATAACCAGCCACAAGTGGGGGATGGCTACAAATAGTCAGAACCAGCCAAAACTAGCCAACCACCTGCAGTTGGCCACATTAAATGCTGACCCACTAGCTGGAGAAAATGCACAAACTACTGGCAATAATCTGGAACAGGCCACTCATGAGAAACGCAGTGCCCCCCCCCCCCCGCTTGCCAAAAAAAAGGCCACTGAAAAAGAAATGCAAAGGTTGTAAACCAGCCTCTGCTAGTGTGAACGCTCCCTAAACTGACTGAAAAGAAATGCCTGCAGAAATAATGGGCCGAAACAATCACAGCTCCTATGTCTTCATCAAACTCTAATGGAGCTCACAACCAAGCGATGATAGACTAAAAAAATACAAGCTAACACCCCCTCTCAAATCCCAAGAGTGTCTAAAGACCCAACGGCCTCATCTGATGAAGCATGGAAGCTTGAGACAAAGGCTTCGTAAAGAGGTCAGTTGTATCATCCCTCATGGGATAGTAGGCCACTGCTAGCTCGGAAATGGTACTGAAACTCAATGTGCTTCATGCGAGCATGAAACACCAGATTCTTCGCTAGAGCTCGTGCACTCTAGCTATCCACGCGCAGCTGAGTGGATCCTATCTATGGAAAGCTGATCTCCAACAACAAACAATGGAGACAAACCACCTCCTATGTTGTAGAACAAAGAGCGCAGTACTCTGCCTCCGTAGAAGATAAGGCCACGGTAGGCTGCTTCTTACTACTACATGAGATAGATCCCAAGCCAAGGGAGAAAGTAAAACCTATAGTGGAGCATCTAGATTCCACATCTCCTGCCCAATCTAAGTCACTTCATCCTACAAGAGTGCCCTCCCTTCATATATGATCTCATAGAATCAAGTCCCTTGTAAATAGTGCAACATGCACAAAGCAACTCATCGTGAGCCTAAGTAGGTGTCTTCGTGAAAGAAGACAGCAATGCCACCACAAAATAAATGTTTGGCCTAGTATGGATAAGCCAAAACAAGGAGTCAACAAGACACTTGTACCGAGTAGAATTTGATTACAAATCTCCCATAGTCACCAACTTGGACTTTGGGTCCATAGGGCAAGAAACAGCCGACATGTGGCCATGCCAAACTCCAAAAGAAGCTCGAAGAGATACCTATGTTGAGAAACTAAAATGCTCTCTATCAACTAATAAATCTAAAGACCAAGGAAGAAATGAAGGGTACCAAGATCGGTCATGTCGAACTCTTGCCACAAAATCTTGTGTCCGATCCACCTACTCTGACTCCTATGATAATCAAGGCATCCACATACAAGATGACTAAAATACACTTATTATCCTCAACCTTATAATGAGGTTTGGGGTCATGATCTAATCAATGGAAGCCACTCTATAGAAAGAACCAATCAATCTACTCGTAACAAGCCCTAAAAGCTTGCTTCAAGCCATAGAGGACCTTCCTCCACCTATAAACATTATCCTCCTTCCGTGCTACATAAAAACCATGAGGCTGACCAACATAAATCTCCTCTAAAACAGAATTTAAGAATGCAAACTTCACATCTCGTAAACTGGCCATCAGTGATGGGCTGAAGGAGCCAAAATCGCCCGAATAGTAGACGTACGGGCTGCAAGTGCAAAAGTCTCTGAATAGTCTGAGCCTACCCTCTTTGCAAATCCTTTGGCAACAACCTTGCTCTATGCTTGTCCAAGATGCCATCAGCCAAGTATTTGGTATTATACACCCACTTCACACCAAACACCTTCCACGTCCCTCAACACAAAACTAACTCCCAAGTCTAATTACACTTGATAAAATAGAGCTCCTCCTATATAGCACAATATCAAACATAATATGCAAGAGCCTCATCAATAGTGGTAGGCTCATGATCCTACAAAGTTTGCACATAGTGGACTGCCTTGCTTGTGAAGCACTCCCGAATCTTGCATAAGTTGAAATACCACCCTCAAATGGCAACGAGTTGATCCCTCTACGAGGAAGATCAAGGATCCTCCAATACTTGTAATGTACATGTCTAGGATAGGGACCCTTCCTCACTGCTAGGTAAAGGTACATCCCCCTCATCAAAAGAAGAAGGCTCCCCCTCGAATGGCTCAATACCCCCTGGACAAACCTGACAGGATAGGGCAGGAGTAGAAATACTCAAGGAAGAAGAAAAAGAGGAATCCATCGAGGATGGAAGGAGAGTAAAATGTGGAGGAGGAGAAGGGGGGGGCGGGGGTCGGGGGGGGTCATCGACAAAGAAAGGGTGCCAATGGGTAACTTGGAAGGAAGGGGAGGCACTAATGGTGGAGGTGGATCAATCGATCGCAAAGAACACCTCTAAGAGGACACCTATCAATCGGAACATTCAAGGCCACAACCTCGTCAAATACCACATCTCTACTCACTTGTATCTATCTTTTCTTCGAGTCATGGAGCCTATAGCCCTTCATCATCGTGCTATAACCAACAAAGATAAGCTTCTTTGAGCTCGAGTCGAGCTTTCCCTATTTATTCTTGGCCACATGGACATTGGCATCGCACCCAAAGCTACAAAAGTGAGATGAAAGGCATCTTACCAAAGAAAGTCTCATACGGAATCGTATCCTATAATGCAAAAGACGTGTTGCACATATGCACCACTATAGCAACCACCTCAACCCAAAGAGAATGAGCAAGGCCATGATGCTTCAACATCAATCAGGCAATCTCAAGCATGGTCCTGTTGGCATGCTCCACCACACCATTCTCACATGGTGTGCTCAAATGGAAGTACTCCATTTGAATGCCATGCTCCTTGCAAAATCTATCAAAAGCCTTGGAGCAAAAATTCATACACCTCAAACCTTGAAAGAAGTTTGTGTTTCACTAAAAACCTTTCACTTGCAGAAGTTGGAATACACTCTGCTCTTGTACTACAAAAAACAAGGCCACACATACATGCTGAAATCATCAACAATAAGCATTAGATATTTGGCCTTCTCAATGGAGGCCATGCCCATAGGTCCACACAAGTCGCTATGCAACAACTTGGAGTAGTAAATGAAACCAGCCTTCCTTCTTGGAATGGGTGGTGATAACCTGATTTAAGAGTTAATTACAGCAATAAATAAATGCATATAAAATGAAATACACACTATATCATAACATTTTTTGGACAGTAGACACCCTATTGGCCCCAAAATTGGTGCCCCTTGCGGTATTTCTTTAGCTTTCATTCAATTGGAAGGAGTACAACTCGAGATTCTTCAATCTCCTCCTGCTAACCAATTGCTCTTGCTGTCATAAATGACCAGCAAGCCTTTTGGGTCATTTGCCCCTTGATTCACCCAGGACTTCTCCAATTTGACCCTTGGCTGGCCAAATGCTGCCCCAAATCAATTCGAGATGGGCTGGCTCCTGAAATCCCTTGAAAATCTTCAATTATCAGCTGCTGATTTCAGTCCCTTGAACCTTCAATCTCTGGCACGGATCCCAAGGTGGTTGCTACACCCTAATTTCTGCTGTAAATTAGGGTTTACTGCAGAAATTACAGATCAGCCCACCAAAAATGGCTGAGATCTCCGAATGGCTAAGAATTGCTGAGAATGGCTGAGCATAGGCTAAAGGAGATGAGAGAATGCTGTAGAGAGAGAAATTTCTGAGATTTGTCGCGAAGAACTGATCAAAATCAGCTGCTGCCCTGCTGTACCAGCCCCAAACAGATGCACCAACAACCATAGGACCATCAGAGACTGTGATCTTCAGGAGAAAGTGCATCAACAGCAATTGCCAGCTTCCCAAGGTCAAGAATATGCAATCTCCATCACCAAAATGGTCTCCAATGGCTGGGAAATGGCCCCAAAAGCTGGCAGCAACAGTCCAACACCTCTTCCCAACAGCTCCAAAATGAAAAACGAGATTTTCTTCTCCCTTCAGCCCTATTTAGCCTTTCCCCCACTTGCATGGGAAAGTTTTGCCAAGTGGCAGGTTTCTTAATCCATTTTCAGCAATTTCCAGCCATTTAATTAATTTTCAGAATTAATTAATTCTGAAAATTAATTCAGCCCTTGATCCATGCCCAAAAAATTGACCTTGCCCATCCAAAAATTAATTGGCTAGGCCATTTGCAACCCAAAGTGGGTCCATGCATTAATTGACCCTTGGACAAGCATTAATCCATTAATTAATGCCTAGTCCCTAGTGTCACCACTGACACTTAATGCCAATTAATGGTCCTAGGGACAAACTGACACCAAAATTCACCTAGAATCAATAAGTGTAACTTGTTACAACTTTTGCCTTTAACACCGATCTTTTTCACAGGGTCCTTGGGCCTTCAACTGTAAAAAAGTAGCTTGCACCTCACAAGTGCAACACATGTGCATCTTTTAATTGCACATTTAATTAATCCTTTAATCAAATGTCAATTAAACATAAGCAAAGCATCAAATTTTCACGTCCTCGTGATAGTAAACCTCCGAGAAGAAACCTATGGGTGAGGCTATCTATGTTGCTTGCCCAATAAACAACTAGGACATAATATATAGATGGGGGACAAATCTAGAAACCCTTCTACTATCTTGTTCTGAGAAACTTATATGATGGAGTCAAAGCTCAAGTGCCCATAATAGGCATGTCAAAGTAGCCCAATAGCCCAAGCTCATGAGAAGTCTACGTAGCAAGGATGGTAAAACTTGTAGAGCCCACCCTCTTGTGTACCTGTCGAAAGAATAGCACCTCCAACAAAATCCTCAATGAACATAACATCCTAGGTGAAGGCCACCCATATATCTAGCTATGTCAAACCATGGACAAAAAGAAGGTTAAAACCCAAATCTAGTACATCAAGAACTTTCACAGAAGAATCTTGTCTATTGGACAAAAGGGGAATAGTCCCTACTCCATGAACTAGTGCTACAAAAGAGTTGTCACCAGTGGTAGTGCAACCCCTCTAGAACAAAGACCTGAAGCCAATCCTACTTGTAGGTCATATGTGAAGAGGTTCCACTATCCACAAGCCATGGCTTCTCCTCAGTGAAATAAGCAAGTGTGGTATCCTCAACCTTGAATAAATGAACAAAGACTGACTCTATAGTAGCCGAGGTAGTCTTCAAATCCTTAGAGCCTTCCTTTGGCTTCAAATGAGAATACTTCTACCCACACCAAGTCTATTGACAAGCTCAGGGAAGTTGGGATTGATTGAAAGGTGCATATGCATGGCTCAAAAGCTATGAAAGCTTTTCTGTGATAGGCAATCTTGGACTTCCATAGTTGAAGAAATTTGTCTCACCCCTTCCCTCTACTATCCCAAACATGACACAATTTGTTGCCCTTCTGAATGACCCATCTTTTATTCTCAACCATCTTATGGTAAATCTAATAGGCTAACCTTTTTAGGAAATTGTCTGACGTCACAACCGCCCAATCCTACCACGGGAAAGAAGGCTGAAAATCAAGCAATGAAGTATACCACTGAAGCTGCTCTTGCAAGGTCAACCAAATTGGGCTATAGCCTCTAGGCCCCAAAAGTATTGGTAAATGCAACAGAAAAAATAAAGGCGAGGCTGTACTAAATAGACTCCAAACAGCCATTGCCCTATTCACATCAGTTCGATCAGCCTTAAGATACATAAAGGAATCATTTACCAAAGATTTGTCAGAGTGCAGCGGTGCGGAAGCGTAGGACTGAGAGAGAGAGAACGCAAAGAGAGAAGAGAGAGAAAGAGAGTGGAAGATGAAGATCTGCTGTATAAAGTGTGCTGAATACAAAGATATGCTGATATATACACGGGCGCAGTGCGCTGGACTGCGTGTCTCCACCTCGACGATGCAACCTGCTGTTCACCTCGAAGTCCGCTACAGTCTGCACTGTCTCCTGTCTGAAATCTGCGAACAGAGACGGAATCTGCGCGTGCCACCGGTCTGTAATCTGCGAGCAGAGAAGTGTAGGAGACTGCTGAAGAACTCGGCTATTTATAGCCAGAATCTGGGCGAAAACCAGGGCAGGTCGGCTGCATTAAATACAGCCGACTGGACTGCAGGCAGTCGGACTGCCACGTGGCAGTCCGACTGCACAGTCCAACTGTGCAGCCGATTGCACAGTCCGACTGGACTGTGCAGTCCCGTACCCGTACAGGCGCTGATCTCTAACACCCCCTCTCAGAGCCTAGGCAGGGCAGAAGCCTGAGGAATCTTGAATGTCTCCGAAGTAGAGCCTGGGGAAGTGCCTTCGTAAACAAATCTGCAAGATTGTCCTCTGTCTTGCAGTACTCCACAGTGATGGTCTCATCCAGAAGCTTCTCTCTGATGAAGTGGTACTGGATCTCGATGTGCTTCGTCCAGGCATGAAAAACAGGATTCCGTGCCAAGGCAATGCAACTCTCATTGTCACATTGCAGCAAAGTAGGACGAGTCTGGGGGCAGCCAAGCTCCTCCAACAATCTCCGAAGCCACACAGCCTCACATGTGGTGGAAGACGCGGCCCGATACTCCGCCTCAATAGACGAAAGGGCTACCGTGGGCTGCTTCTTGCTACTCCATGAGATAACACCTGCACCCAAGGTAAAACAGTAACCTGTCGTAGACTGCCTGTGGTCCACATCACCGGCCCAATCCGAGTCGCTCCAACCTGCAAGTACAAGATCTGAACCATCTGTCCCTGCGGGATAATGAATCCCTAAATCAGACGTCCCCCTCAAATACCGAAGTATCCTCTGAGCAGCCTGCCAGTGCACTGTCTTAGGTTCACTCATAAACCCTGCCAAGAGCCCAACAGCAAAACAAAGATCAACACGAGTGTTGAGAATCCAAATCAAGGATCCAATCAGTTGACGATAGCGGGAAGCATCCGCCATAGGAGAAGCTGAATGGGAAGTGGCCTTCCAGTTCGGATCCATAGGAGTAGAAAGGGTTTGACAATCCTCCATCGCAAAAGACACTAGAGCTCCTCTACATATCTCTGCTGAGAGATGAAGATCCCCCTCTGAGACTGATAAATCTCATGGCCCAAAAAGAAATGGAGTAGACCCAAGTCCGTCATCTCGAACGTCCGATGTAAAGCTGACTTCGTCTCTTGGACCTGCTGTGCATGATCACCTGTGACAATCAAATCATCAACATAAAACACAAAAAGCACACAACCATCCTCGGAAGTGTGAACATAAAGCTGCGGATCGGCCTTAGAACGCCGATATCCCAACTGGGACTAAAGGAACGAATCAATCTTCTCGTTCCATGCACGCGGAGACTGCTTGAGGCCATACAAGGCCTTCTTCAACCTGTAGACTTTCCCATCTGAAGATCCAAAGCCAGGAGGCTGCTCAACATAGATCTCCTCCTTCAAATCACCATTGAGGAAGGCCGACTTCACATCCAACTGGTAAACAAGCCATCTCCTATGGCCAGCCAAGGCAAGAACAGCTCTAATGGTTGCCATACGAGCAATGGGGGCAAAAGTATCATGACAATCAATCCCTGGGCGCTGTGCAAAACCTTTAGCAACAAGGCGAGCCTTGTGCTTATCCAAAGAACCATCGCTAAGGTATTTGGTCTTGAAGACCCATTTGACGCCAATCACCTTCTTATTCGGGGGACGGGGGACGAGTGACCAAGTGCCATTCCTCTCAATAGCCTCCAACTCAGCTTCCATAGCTTTCTTCCATGGTGCGGACTGTAAAGCCTCCTTCACGGAGGTGGGCTCTCGATCCTGCATAACACGGGTCATCAAACAATAGTTAGAGCAAACAAGCTTCGAAAGCCTTTTCGATATATAGCTAGATCATAACAACCTGCTAACCATAAGCTTTGGCATAATCAATCCCCATCTGAGCATTCAAAATATTATGCATGATGTTCCGTCCCTTAAAGAAACCACATTGATATGGATGAATCATCTACACAAACAATTTCTACAATATATTATCAATGATTTTGGAGAAGATTTTTGTAGAAGGAAGCTATAATAGAAATGGATCTCCATAGCTTCAAGATGCATGGTGAAGGACCTTGGGCAGCAAATGAATGACCGCAATCGCCGATATTCCAATCTGAAGGCATCGAATCAAATCTCCATACATACTAGCAAAGGCAATTCAATGGGTCCTTAAAGCTATTCAACATGGACCGAAATCTATTCATTGGAAGGCCATCCCAATCGGGGCTTTTCATGCACAAAAGATGGGACAATGCATCCTTCAATTTAGTATCAGTAATATCTGCCTCCATCAAATCTGTCAATTCAAGCTTGATCCAATCTTGGACCATGTCACAAACATATCAATGGGCAAAATGGGCAGCATCAAAAAGAACCTCATGTGGACCCAACAAAGTTTTGTAGTACTCGAGGCACAGCTGAATAATAGATCCAAGCTTAGTAACAATGTACCTCCCTACCTCCCTCTCTCTCTCTCTCTCTCTCTCTCTCTCTCTCTCTCTCTCTCTCTCTCTATATATATATATATATATATATATATATATATATATATATATATATATATATATATATATATATATATAGAGAGAGAGAGAGAGAGATAGTTGCTCCTCACCTTGTGGGTTGCACCTCCCAACAGTGGTACCTAAGCCAACACTGTTGCTAGCTTGGCCATAGCTATTAGTGAATGCCGCCAATGCCTTAACTTGCCAACACCACCACCTAGTAGCTGCTCCTATTGTCACCCAACACCACCTTTCATAATCCATGTATGACTATATAAAATAAGGAATCTCCAACATAAAGTTTTATATAAGGCTATAATAACATTGCCTCCATTATAGCTATCCACAGGTTGCCTCCATGTAACCATGGGGCAAATTGACTAAAAACAAAGCATCTTCTTCATCTACTACCAACGTTGCTTGCATGCCTACTTCCTCCAAGAACCACCCTCTAGCATTGAAGCCATTACTTTTCCTACCCTACACACCGTCCCACTGCCCTATGGTTTGCCTTGATACCCTATTCAGCCCACCTATCTTCCACCCCACTGCCTCAAGTCAAGCTATCACTCCAAATACACCATCTACTTGCACAAACACCGCCCGATCCACCAAACAATAGAATCATTCAATGCTTGGTCTTTGAGACCCACCTTACCTTCCACCAGTAGCTACTTTGTCAACTTCTAATGTTGCCCACCAACATTGTTCACACCCCAATAGCAACTAGCTTCGCCTTTCTTGAACACAACAGCCTACTCTTGGTGACTAGTCACCGCCATGTTCAACAATGTCACCTCCCTACTACCCTCTGCGCCACCTATCTATCCTTGCTACAATGTTATCATGACATCTCTACCTACCCAACAATACCATCCTCTCCATCATCATCTACACCACTTTTTGAGCAACCTTCAAGTGCACATATCAGTCAATCGAAAGCTCTTTTCACAAAATGTCATTCTCCACTACTTGTTAACTCTTACAAAAAATATACCATTGAACACAAGTTCAAAGCCAAAGTCAAAAGTGCAAGAACAAGAAAACTACAAGTGAAACTAGCCTTCCTTCTTAGAGAGGGTGGTAAAACCTGATCAAACACTTACTTGCAGCAATTAATAAATGAGCATAAATTGAAATGCATGCATTGCCTTATCAATCTTGGACAATAGACATCCCATTGGCCCCAAAACTGGTACCCCTTTCGGTATTTCTTTAACTTTAAATGCTGATGGATTGGCTACAAAAGCCTCTTGTTGTACAAATAATCAGCAAGCAATTTGGAGCAATTGTCCCTTGATTATCACCCAAGACTTTGCACAAGTGAAACCATCAACTAGCCAAATGTTACCCCAATTCACAATGGATGGCCTGGCATCTAAAATCCCTATCAATTCCACGAATTTTAAGTGCTAATTTCAATTTATGATACATTATCTTGTTGGCACATGTCTCGAGGTGGCTGCTAAATTAGGGTTTACAATAGAAATCCTCTTGCTATCCACCAAACCTCGCTGAGATCCACTGAGAATGGCCGAGAAATGCTGGAATCTTTTGAAAATTGACTGGAGAAGGTGAGAGAAAGCCAAGATGAGAGAGAAATGTGATTTTCTTCGCAAGAAAACCCTAAAATCTGCTTGTTGCCTGCTTCAACTTACATTTAATGCAGTAACCTACTACTATGTACCTCCAAAATGTTGTCACCTAGTCAGCAATGCCGTTGCCAACCCTTAGAAGGTGTCTTCTTGCTGTCCCCTACCTGTTGAGGGCCCCAGATGACTATCTTCTCTAGTGAATTGTTGTTCTCTCATGAAAAAATGGACCAACAACTCCCCCCCCCCCCCCCCCTCTCTCTCTCTCTCTCTCTCTCTCTCTTTCTCTCTCTCTCTCTGAGGCTATAAAACTAACTGAATGGCTGAGACCCAACCTCAAAAAAACGTTTTCTCAGCTTGCATGGGCATTTTTGCTAAGTGGCAACCTTCTAAACCCACTTCTCAGCATTATCCAATCATTCAATTAATTTTCAAAATTGAATAATCCTTAAAAATTAATTTCAAGACTTCTGACCATGCCCAAAAGTAAATGTGCCCATCCATAATACTTTTCTTGTCATTGATAACCGGCCTATGCTTACATAGTTCATTGAACACAATGTCCAAGTGTCTTTCATGCTCTACCTCATTCTTTGAATAGATAATCATGTCATCGAAGAAAGTACCCACAAATTGTCACGAGGACGTGAAAATTTGATGCTTTGCTTATGTTTAATTGACATTTGATTAAAGGATTAATCAAATGTGCAATTAAAAGATGCACATGTATTGCACATGTGAGGTGCAAGCTACTTTTTTACAGTTGAAAGCCGAAGGACCCTGTGAAAAAGATGGGTGTCAATGGCAAAAGTTGTAACAAGTTACACTTATTAGATTCTAGGTGAATTTTGGTGTCAGTTTGCCCCTAGGACCATTAATTGGCCATTAAGTGTCAGTGGTGACACTAAAGACTAGGCATTAATTAATGGATTAATGCTTGTCCAAGGGTCAATTAATGCATGGGATCACTTTGGGTTGCAAATGGCCTAGCCTTTTTGGATGGGCAAGTTCAATTTTCTGGGCATGAATTAAAGGCTGAATTAATTTTCAGAATTAATTAATTTTGAAAATTAATTAAATGGCTGAAAATTGCTGAAAATGGATTAAGAAAGCTGTCACTTGGCAAAACTTTCCCATGCAAGTGGGGGCTGAAGGGAGAGGAAAATCTTGTTTTTCATTTTGGAGCTGTTGGGAAGAGGTGTTGGACTATTACTACCAACTTTTGGGGCCATTTCCCAGCCATTGGAGACCATTTTGACGATGGAGATTGCATATTCTTGACCTTGGGAAGCTGGCAATTGCTGCTAATGCAGTTTCTCCTGAAGATCTGTTACAACTCTATAGAAACAGAATTTGTATCCTTTTTTCATTAATTTGTCTATATAATGATTTATTAAATTTGTTTCCTTTGCACTAATTATATATAAAGAAAAGTGCATTGAAGCTGGCCATCACTGATGAGTGGTTACAGGTTATGGTGGACCCAAGCGGTGGGTTAGAGAAAAGATAGTTCACACTTTCATCTATATGACCCGATTGGGCGCCTGTGACCAGAACTCACGCATATCAGGGTTAGACTCGCACACAGAAAGGATTGATGCCTTGAAATGTGGGCTAGATCCGCCAGAACAGACAGTTACAATCAACAAGATGGCATGATCATGAAATACTTGTACAATGTGCATGTGTGGGTTGAAAGCTTGAAATGCACATTTCTTTGCATAAGAAAGTCACATGAAGATTTTGATACCGTTTTTGCGATGTACACGGAAAAAGCTTTCATATAACACCCATATTGGGGGGTCCCTAAGTTTTAGGAGGTCCCTAAATTTTAGGAGCCTTGAATTAGCCTAAAAATGCTAGTCCTAAAAAATAGGGATGTCATTCTAAAAATAGTAAATTATGTACCCTGACTGTGCTTACTAAATTTGGTTGTTTCTATTCTTGACACTATTCAACCCAAAAAGGAAGGCCATAGAGAAGAGACAAGTGTCAAGACACTTGTCACACAAGTTTCCAAGTGTCTCATCACTTGTCACATCTCATGACATGTGGCTGGACACTTGTCTTGTGCTACTCCACTTTCCCCTTTTGTACTAGCTCTTCCCTCTCCTATAAATAAAAGCTCGTTTTTCTTCATTCAGCATCATTTTTCTTTGCTGTAAACTCATGTACAGCACCCACAGATAGCCAGAAACTGGCCCCATCCATCCCCATCATCATTCCCCACTTCTCCATTATCAAATTCTTCCATATTCCCTCTTCTATCACTGCTGTTTTACAGGACAGCAAGCCTGTAAATTCATTACAGCACCTCCTTCTCGAGCTCTTTCTTCCATTTTAGCAACAAGAAGCAAGCCCTATCCATGTACGGCTGATCAACAATGAAGAAAGGCTGATTTCCCCTCTTTCTTCTCTCGTACTGTAAAGAAATCAGTTCTTATCATTGCATAATAGATAATGCATGTGTGTTTGTACATCTTTGCATGATCTTGTGAGAGTGAAAATTACTTCTCCTCACTCTCGGGTTGATTGTAACTGAGCTCTTCCCTAAGGGACTTGGGTTGAGCAAAAATACATTCCTTCGGGGGGGGGGGAGGGTTGCCCATCTTCAACCCTCAATCTTGTCTCCATTACTTTTATATTTTCATGGCTGTAATTTTGTGAGTAATTTTCATTTTCAGCTTTAAGTGTTCATTCTCTTTTGTATTAAATCTCGAAAACAAGCGAAAATCATAATTGTTAAGCATACTACGTTATTCGGGGCGTTTACAAGATCACAGTCTCTGATGGTCCTATGGTTGTTGGTGCATCTGTTTGGGGCTGGTACTGCAGGGCAGCAGCTGATTTTGATCAGTTCTTCGCGACAAATCTCAGAAATTTCTCTCTCTACAGCATTCTCTCATCTCCTTTAGCCTATGCTCAGCCATTCTCAGCAATTCTTAGCCATTCGGAGATCTCAGCCATTTTTGGTGGGCTGATCTGTAATTTCTGCAGTAAACCCTAATTTACAGCAAAAATTAGGGTGTAGCAACCACCTTGGGATCTGTGCCAGAGATTGAAGGTTCAAGGGACTTAAATCAGCAGCTGATAATTGAAGATTTTCAAGGGATTTCAGGAGCCAACCCATCTCGAATTGATTTGGGGCAGCATTTGGCCAGCCAAAGGTCAAATTGGAGAAGAAGTCCTGGGTGAATCAAGGGGCAAATGACCCAAAAGGCTTGCTGGTCATTTATGACAGCAAGAGCAATTGGTGAGCAGGAGGAGATTGAAGAATCTCGAGTTATACTCCTTCCAATTGAATGAAAGCTAAAGAAATACAGCAAGGGGCGCTAATTTTGGGGCCAACAGGGTGTCTACTGTCCAAGAATGTTATGGTAAAGTGTGTATTTCATTTTATGTGCATTTATTTATTGCTGTAATTAACTCTTAAATCAGGTTATCACCACCCATTCCAAGAAGGTTCACAAATCCTCTTAAGTTCCTTGTGCCACCCCCATGTGTGGGGAGGTGCAAAAGGTTTATCAAGACAGCGGCCTGCTCAAACACGCGTCCCTCCTTCCTCCACCCATACGATCATGGGACGACCCCAAAGCACGAATTCAAAATGTCTAGAAAGCTAACAAGGAAGTTTTGAGGAGCTAGTTGTTTAAGATAAAGGGGCTAATTAACCAATGGCAAAAATTTAAAATTTGGCATATTATCAGGAAAATTAACACTAAAGCTCATAAGTTGGTTGAAAATGCTATTTCAAATTATGTTTCTACCACGAGGGTAGACAATCCTAGATATGAAGGCAAGGAAATCCTTCATTTGATTGAAGAGTTTCTAAAAACTAGTGAGCTGAAATCTTTGATTGATAAAGGTAAAAGCCATGCAATTGTTAGAAGGGCCAAGTCATATACGCTTATAAATGACCAATTGTATATGAGAGGGGCTGATAATGCACTGAGAAAAGTATTGGACAACTCTGAAATTTTGGCTTGTTTATCTTATTGTCATGAAGAAGGATGTGGACTCTACTTGCCGAGCCTGTCACTAGTAGTCCATATGCCATCAATGCCATTTATTCTAACAAGCAAAAGATAAAATACATAGCAATGCTTTCCCAACATTAGCTCCGGATTGGTACTGGCTGCAAAAGCCCTACAGATTTTTTAACGATCAAACTTTATCTTTTGGCACACAAGACATTCTTTAACAAATTGTTTAATGTCTCTTTGAAGGCTTGGCCAAAAGAAATACATTTCAAGAGCATTATTTTCTACATTGTGTAACATTCTGCTTGCATAAGCAATCGCATGCCCTTCCTGGTTTAAGACTATATCGATGCAATCTCCTGAAGAATTTGTTTTTGTTTTTGTTTTTTAAGCCGAATTCCTAATCAAACTCAAAGGCGGAACCCTATGCCACTAGCTTATGATTTCGCTACTTCCTTCACGATCAAAATGCTTGGAAGACTCCTCCCATGGGGTGGAGCGTGGGTAAACACTTAGCACCCCGGTTCAGAGGTCCAGGTAGTGCTGGACTCTCACCAGCTAACATTGTCGATCTCAGCAGGTTCCCTTAAAGGGATGCCATACCCCAAGGTTGGGCATCGGCTCAAAGACTCCTAAAGAATCACATTCCACAATGAAAGGTTTTGACAAATTTGGTATAAACAAAATAGGTTTTTTGCTAATATAAAATTTTTAAGCTTCAAAAGCTCTCTTCTCCAGGTTGGTCCACCGAAAGGCCACTGCTTTCTTGGTGAAATCCTACAATGATCCAACAACCAAAGTAAAATATTTAACGAATCTCCTACAATAAGAGCACAATCCAAGAAACCTCGAACTTCATTAATATTGGTCAATTTCAGCAATTCTATAATAGCCTTCACCTTTTCTAAATCCATTCAAATCCTATCTTTGGATAGGATAACCTTTGTTTTTAAGTCTCTCGAGAGGCAACTAGTAGATTTTATTGGATATACTAAATTTCATAGTGATGTTAGCAAGTAAAATCTCTCTTGAAAAAATGGGATTGCTGAGCAAAAAACCAACCTTTTACAGAGGTGGCTCATGCATTGATGTCAAAAAGAAACTTGCCTCATTACTATTGGGCTGAAGCACTTGCTACTGCTACATATATTATGAACACGACACCCATTGTTGTTGTACACGATACGACACTCAAAGAGAAGTTTACAAGTAAAAAGTCAAATCGGTCCCATCTAAAAGTATTTGGATATATTGAAACACTATTTTCAAGTGTTGCTTACACTCTTCTTCAATGGTTGGATCTACTCTTCTATGCTAGGGTATTCCTAATACAACATCACAATGGCTAAGACCTTCCATGACAAAACTCTCATGATCTGTATAGTCACCTATCTCAATCCATAATTCCCAAAGATTGGAGTAACTTGATATTCCATCCCTTTTAAAGAAGCACCTAATATTTCTTGTATTCCAAAAACCTCTCCTTCGGTAGATGTAGAGCTTTGACAATCCGAGGATACATATAATGATATGCCATCTCTATGTCGACATGAATGAGACAGGGCAAGCCATAAAAGCTTCCTTTTCTCTAATGGAGTTTCATCCTACTATAATGACTATTTAGATACAGTATTTTCTTGAGGTACCTTTTGGGGCCAATTCTCCTTCTTTGCCTTGTTAACGCAGTGACCAACTATATATTAGTAGATATGTCAATTCATGGCTGAGTCTGTGCATGTGATTCAGTGGGCTAGGGCACCATTTTATTTCCTAGATTATTTAGGCATTTTATGACGACTATTTTAGCATTTTATGCTAGCCGACCAACGTTAATTGCTAGCTAACTTGCTACCATTTATGCCATTCTTTTTACCTATTTGTTCCAAGCACTCCTCCTCTACGAATATATTCATCATCTATCATTCACAAGTCCTTGGTGGCGAGCGGAGCTAGTGACAGTGCCTTCGCAGCCAGTGACTCACATTAGTTCTATACTATCTCATAACTTGGTATACGGATTCCATTTCCCAAGCATCTCTTTGCTTCCAAGTTCTTTGTGCAATGTTCTTTTCTTTTCTTTTGCAGTGTTTCTCTTCTCTCTTGTGTTCAGCAGTCTATTACAGCAGTTTTCCACACTTCTGTCATTGCATCCACTTCTGACATGGTATCAGTTTTCAGGATCATTGATCCTGCTGCTGTTTTACACTGTTTCAGGTCTCAATTTTGTCTTTTCATCTGCTGTTTGGACCTGTTCTTGCTGCTGTGACTGATTTACATCCCAGGCAACCTTCCTTTGCTAGTTTTTCAGCCTATTCTGCTGCTATTTTTTTAGCGTTTTGCAGTCTACCATCTGCGTTCACAGATTTCTAGGGCTATTTCAGGGGCGGGGACCTGTTATTGACCCTTCCACATCTGCGTTTTGGGGACAGCAAGCTAAGGCAACCTGTTTATCACAGTTCATGACTGTGCTTTGTCATCAGCATCTGCCTTTTGCTTTTTTGCTTCAATGCAGGGTTAGGCAAAAGGTTTCAGGCTGTTTTTTTTGTTGTGATTGGTCCGTATTTTCCTTTGTGATAAACTGCTCAGCTTTAGAGTGGGTTCATGTGCATCCAGTTGTCGTGTTCTCATCACACTAATTTGGTTACTGTTGATCTTTTTTCTATGTACTTTCTTTCTTGAAAGAACTCGTGCAAACCTTGTGAGTTTGCATTTTTGGCATACTTTCTCATTACATATCCCTTGTTTTCTTCATCTTCTCTATATCTCCCTCATCATGGTTCCTCCGACATCTACTTCTGATGGTTAGCATGCAGCCATTATTTACTCATCTACAAGTGTAATATTGGAGACTTCTTGTGTTCAGCTTCCAATTTCTACGAGGCTCCTATCACTTGATGCTTCACATGTTTTAGGTTCAGAGAGGGGTGCTATACAGCAAAATAAGTATCAGTGCTATTATTGTGGCAAGAAAGGATACCTCTAGACAGCCTACAAGACATAAGCAGCTTTACGACAAGGACAAGAGCAGCCGATGACAAAGGGTGACAACTCTCTCAGCAAGTCTTCCTTAGGTCCAAGATTAAGCTCTAGCTATGTGGCCCTGGCAATGGCTACAAGGGTCTCCCTTCCAGGTTGCTAATACAAATGATGTGGTCATCCCTCACAACTCTCCAATGCTAGAGAGGGAGTGTGAGAGGGTGGTGAGATGGGGTTGGAGACCCTCATCTATACAAGTGCACAAGTTCTCGAGAGGGGTTTTCCTAACACATCGACCAAAGTCTAGCAGATTCAAATCCTCGAGCCGGAATTGACATCCAGATTCATGATGAATTGGTTCTTTGAGCAGGATTCGCTCCTAGTTTAAGCTCACATGAGAGGACACTTTTTGTGCATGTAATTTAGTGGGCTAGGACACCAGTTTATTTCCTAGATTATTTAGGCATTTTATGATGGCTATTTTAGCATTTTAGATTGGCCGATCAACATTAAATACTAACCAACCTACTAACATTTCTAGCATTCTTTTTGTCTATTTATTCTAGGCACTTCTCCACCAATATATTCATCATCTATCATTCACAAGTCCTTGGTGGAGAGAGAAGCCGATGCTAGTGCCTTCACAACGGGTGACTCACATTGGTTCTGTACTATCTCATATCTTAATATATGGATTCCATTTCCCGAGCATCTCTTTGCTTTTGAGTTTTTTGTAGTGTCTTTTCTTTTCTTTTGCAGTGTTTCTCTTCTCACTTGTGTTCAACGGTCTATTACAACAATTTTCTGTGCTTCCATCATTGCATCCACTTCTGACACCATGCGTCCCTTTTCTCCACAAGAGAAACATCTGCCTTCTCTTGTTATGCATCTTGGATTGCTTCCAAAGTATCAAGCTTGGTCATCTTGACAACTCATCATACCATAGTATGTAGCCCATGGATAAACTTTCTCATCTCCATATTGTAAGGAACTTTATTCAGATGTAAATTTAAGAGAAATAGCTACAAACTTGTTGATATAGGATTTTACATTTTCTCCTTGGCCTTGCTTTAACTCATTCCATTCTTTTTGTACCAAAGGATGACGACGGAAACTTCTTGTTGAACATCTCCTTAAAGTCCTTCCAAGACTTGGGTTTCTTTTTGTCTTAAACAACTTTGACCTATAAATTTAAAGTGGTATCCTTCAAATACATTTTAACAAGTCTAATCTTTGATTTTTCCACATAACCTTCACCACCAAAACCAACATCAAATTGTTGAAGCATCTCTCTTACCATAGAAAATATCAAACTTGATGCTCTTCTCTCTAGGCTTGAATTCCCTTTACTATCGTCTTCCTTTGCTAAGCATCCTTGGAGATTCAACTATCATGAAAATAGTTGGTTCTTTAACTTTTTTCTTGCCCTTCTCCATGGAGGGATTTTCAAAACAAAAAGAGAAAGCTAGTGTATAATGAGACTTGAATGATAGGTGATGCGTATCTTCATAGACTTTGTTGCATCAAAAACATTGAACATTTCATGCTAAGATAGGCCCTCACAACTGTAATAGCATCTGTCTCAAGAGCCTTCTCAAGTAAGGAGATCTTTGAACATCTTCACTTCAACCTCAGCTTTTGCCCTTCTCTCCATTAAAGCTTGAATTTTGGATCAGCTTCCACCTCCCTGTATCTTTGTATCTTATCATAATTAGAGAAGCATACAAGTACAAACTGTCAAGAGCCTTCCATTTGGTAGCCACAATCCTCTTTGCCTCTTAACATAGTGAACCTTAATAATATTGTTGAGTCCAAAAATCTTGCCACACTAGAAAAGTTCTTAAAAGAAAGAAGTCCTTGCTATGATATCAATGTAAGCATTAAAAAGAACATGAGAATAACAATACTTTAAGCTTAAACAACTTGATCAATTATCACCATGAAAACTAGAAGATAAAGGAAGCAAGATAGAAAATTATAAAGAGAGATAACACCATGATGACAAAAAAAATCGGCCCCTCCCCCTTTACAAGATTTTATTGAAACGAGCCATAGTCACAAAGTACCTTAACCATATACATAGGGACTGAATTGCTACAAATTTGAGAACTAGAGATTTGAAGCCCTCATTTCTACATATAACAGATAGCAATTTCATATCCTTCTCTTGTGCTTTGATGTGTTTAAGCTTAGTAGAAAGATTCTTGAACGAGTGCTAGATAGGTAAGTACAAACCATGTGGCTGCAGTTTCAACGTTAGAGCTTGCTAGAAATGAAAAGAGAGACCTTCAATATATAGATGTGGACCTTTGGTGCTCAAAAGTGAAGTATGCAAACAAGATTGTTTCCTAATGTATTTGGTGCTCCTAGCATGTCAAGTGTACATGAGAGGCTAGTCAACTAGATGCGAGGTTTCATGCTAGCTAAAATAGAATTGCAGCAATGTGAAAGTTCCAAGGATCTATGCACTCCAAAGAGAAAAAGTCCTAAAACCTAGTGGAGGTTTCAAGGCAAGTAAAGTTAGAGGATGAGATGCTAGATGTACGTTGTTGAGACTAACATCACTTCGCAGCTCACTAAAATGGCAAGGGCAATAGATGCTCATGGACAAAAACAAAGGGTGCAAGGAAGAGTGGTCAAAACTAGATCCCTTTATAGAACTTTCTTAGCCATTTGTCTTGGAGTTTTGTAATTTGAATAAGGTTTATCTAAAGATGTTTTGGAGCTTTACAAGAGCTGAAAGAAATTTGATCTTAATTTGAGACTTACTTTTGGGCTAATTTTAAGGCAGCCTAAAATAACACACATTCTAGGTCCTTAATTACAAAACTTCAACATGCTCTTTCAAATTCATGGGTAAGATCTCTTAAAGATATCCTTCCAAGTTACTCCAACAAATCCAAGCATTGAGATCCCCACAAAGTCAATAAAATCTTAAGAAACTCATATTGTGTCTTAGCATCCATACTTACACAACTACCACACCACTTGTCACAACATGTACCACATTCTCCAACAACCACCTGCACAATGGCACCTCAAATGTGTTACGTGCATATGGACGTGTTTATGGCAAACTAATACCACCATGACCAGCCTTAGAGGGCACATGGGATTGCAACAATGGGGTTCTTGACTATAAACTTATTGGTGAACCATCTTCTTGGTCTTCTTTTCCTTGGCTATTGGGCACACCTATCTTTACGATTGCAAGAAAATATCCCAACATATCAAGAAATTTGTCCAAGTCCTTGTCACTTGTAGGGCAAGGTGGCCCTCAACTTCAATCACACTACTAGTCTTTATGGCATGCATGGTTACAATTCCACTATCTTTAGCCATCACCACCACTTCCATAGACCTCAAGATCTTTGTATAAAAGTGCTTCTTTTAAAATGGTTGACTTATTCACTTCAACAATTTGGCTAGGACAAGGCATACCATTGCAATATGCTTTAAAAATTGCTATGCAATCCTGCTTCAACAAATTGCTCACCGCCAAATAGTTTGCAGCCCATGCAATTACATAGTTCTCCACATAACATGAGGATGCCTACTTTTTTCATCCAAAGCAATTATTTCAAGTTTCAAGACATTCTAAAGGCATGAATAAACTCTGGCATTAGACCATCCCAAATAGGCCATTTATATTTCCCTAAATGCTACCTTTGCCTTTTTCAGCTCCTCCACTGTGAAATGTGCCTCCATTATGCTAGACTGTGCAGCTCCTATGATACTCGTGGAGGTGCAAAGGGGTCTTTTGAGAGAGTGATAGGTCAATGGCGATTCATACACAGAGCAAACATACAATTATTGAAATGTATAATACAAAGGAAAAAGAAAAACAAAACGATGTGTTTTCTTGGCTGTCTACTAATCATGCCCTCACTTTCATGATTGATTGATGCCTTCTATGCATATGCAATTAATTAGAAAAGCTTTAGTATAACCACCTTTAACTTCTCTTTGTTTTAGTCTTGCCTTGTTGCCATTTTGCACTTTTCTTCAATTACTCAAATGAATGATGTGTTTGTTGGCCTTCACATGCTTGCATGTCCACATGAGCTAACAACTAGCAATGCTGACTACAGATTGTACTTCAATTAGTTTCTAATATGTCTACGAGCATTGCCAACATCCATCTATCATATTTTAACAAACAAACTACTGCCAAACAAAACCCATGGCGATACTTTGATGGGCTTATGGCAGCTTTGATGTGTTGACCTATTGCATTGCCAATTATTGGTATTCACTAAGAATAGTCTTTACTGTGGCAGAAAGCATCATTTACTTGCACATCAAACTGTAATGAAATCCATAGAGTGGCATGATCAAAGAGCATTTAGGCTCCTACCAATCCACATTTTAGATGAGAATTTGTCATATTTATCAAAATCCAGCCAATACCATCTATCTAGCCTCCTCGAATATAAAATATCCGCTGATTTTACCCCTCTTTCAACTAGTAATTCAGAAGCACAGAAGGACCCCCCACATTCATACAATTCTCCACGAAGCCTATGTTGCACAAGCATCCCTCTACCAAAAGGATCATAGTAAGCAACATATGCTGCAGCTATCAAAAATGTTGGTAATGGGTGCAGGATGTCATATCCTGCAAAATGAATAGCTTTTCCAATCAACACGTGGTACTTGTATCTGTAGTCAAAACAAATGTGGCTGCATCCATATGCACATAATGCCACAATAAACAACAATTCAAAACATAGCAAACACCTTGAATTCTCAAAATAATGTATTTCAATGGTATAACTCATTCAATTAAATATGACAAACTTCATATATGCTGCACAGGTCAACCTTAATGCCTTCTTCATCACTAATCCTATCAATATCAAAAGTGTGCTCATCCACATAATAAAGATGTATGCCTCCTTTGATAGGCTTAGCTGACAATGCACCCACTTCAGTGGGGCAGCCTACAAGTACAAAAGAAGCATCCACCTTTCAGTTTTCCTTTTCCTTTAGCACATGCGTTGGTAGAACTATTAATAGATATCCTTGATAGTTGCACTTTGTCCTTTCTTGGATCCTATATCAAATAAAGCCTTTGCAACTTCCTGAGAACTTGTACCTTAGCAACTTTCCCTTTCACTTTGGTTGTATTTGGCCAATCAGTTTTGTTGACATGCACTTCTTGTAGAGCCATTGCAGGTGGAGGAACTTGATGTATGAGAGTTGAGCGCTCTTGATTGCACATGAGAAAATTCATGACAATAAAAACAAGCCCCATGAAATTTCCCAATTTCCAAGTAAATGGACTGAGCCCCAAGAGGTTTCACATCAAATCAATGGTAAGGCTAATCAGTGGCCAATGAAAAAACAACGAATGCTACATTTCAGCCTGTAAATTACAACGCTTTTGCAACAAATGCAGCTCTCTAGTAATTGTTTACCCCATCTTGGGAAATTCCACCTCTACCCATGCTAGACATTTACGGTCCCTAGTAGCAAGGCCAAGCAAACACATGGAACTAGGAATTGTTTGAGTTGAGAATTTTTGAGGCATATTCTCTAAGAAAACCACTATGTGAAAAACCCACGCACCAAAGAAAACACCATCTGCATAATCTTTAAAGCAAAGCTTTCAGCCATTACCAACATCTATAGCCAATGGCATCTTTGAAAGGAAGAAATATATGACTGAATTGTTGCCGATTAGCAATATCCTGGATAGCTCTTCCTTTCTAGCTTGTCCCAGGTGGTTCGTTGCAGCCTTTCTTAGCCTTTTAACAAAGCACCACAATGAAGGTTTTTCTCATCACTGCCTCTATTAGCTTTTGACAAGGCAGGGCTTCGAAGCTTGTAAGCACAATGCTCTGAGAAGCCTGAATTAGTATTTATGTTTGACAGCTTGTTTGTAGAGCTCCATCACAGAGCCTCTCAGCCAAGTTAGATTCCTTTTAACATAAGCATATACTAGGGTATTGATAAATCCTAGCTTAATAAGCAGAAGTCCCTTTGGCAACCAAACCTTGGTCCATATGTTTACTCCTATCATCAAATCCTCCCATGCTTCAAAACCTTATGTACCTGATGATTCGTTCAGGTTTAAAATAGAGCAAACGGTAGCAAAAGCTCTACGTACCTGTAAACGTCATCAACTATCTTAACAACATCTTCACGGCTGATCCTGTGCCTGTTTGAAGAGCTCCACCCTTCAATAAGGATGCAAAATGTTAGCTTTAGAAAGAACAATGAATCAATGCACAGCATTCATTCTCAACATAGGACTTCAGATCACTCTACAAAATTGTGAGTTTAGAAATCTGCCTACTAAGATCAACCAGTCAATATGGTTTTTAAGTTTTATATCAATCAATAAACTTTCCTGGAAACAAGAGAGCTTACCAGGCTGCTGGCGGTCCGGAACGAGGATAGCAGCCATTATTTTGTCAATAAGTATCTGGTCAGAAATAAGACCATCAGGAAAAGACCGGAACTTAATCTGCCGTATTCCAATCATCAAGTCCAAAGTAACAACAAAACACCTGTTTTTTTCCTTGTTTTGCAGCACCAATCCGAGAGAGAACATCCTTTAACTCTTTTAGACGAAACGTTTCCAACATTTTCTGCAGATGATGGGAGAGGTATGGTTAACTATTACCCCAGAAATGTCTCGCCACACTCCTACTTTGCACAAACCAAACCGAGCTACTCGTGTTTAATTTCTTTCTCTAACTACATGCATAGCTTGTAAACGTAGATATTCAATGTCTGAGTCTCATCAATTCACTTGTTTTAATCCACAAATCAGACGAGGTTATATTTGTCATGGAAATCCGAGATATAGCTCCTGCAAACCTGTCTTTTGATTCCTAGGCGTAACTTCAAGTACTCAACAGGAGGAGATATGCATGAGCAGATGCAGTAATCGCAGTGGAACCAAACGTCTGTTTTGAAATTCAGGACCAAATGCCTAATGGAGAAGGTAGTGCCATACCTGACAACGAGATGCCAACTCATCCATGATGAGTAAAGAAACGCGTGACGATGATGCAAAAGGTCCGTAGCTTCAAGAGAGAAGAAAGAGATGGCACTTGATGCTCAGGAACCGGATCGCACACAGTTTCTCCATGGCTGTGTGCGGGTGTGACGGAAAAGCATGCAAGCAAGGTCAGGAAAAACGACGATGAGGAAGGAGGTCGGCTGTGTTTCAACTTTGCTAGTCTGATATCTGATAATCGAACAATCTTCTTCCCGTCATGGCAGTGCCAGGGACACACAATGCATGTAGGAACCTGGAAGTAATTTGACTGCTTTTTCGAAGAGAAGGAAAACCAAAAAATACTAATAATTATAATTTACTTGACGTTTCCACGTCATAATGTTTGGGCTCTCTATAGAGAACAATGAGAGAGAGAGAGAGAGAGAGCGCGTTTGGATATAACACCGTTAATACACTAGTGGCCTTGACCTATTGTTGGCGTATGAATGGAGCTTATGTATCTAAAAATCTCCAAGCCTCACACCCAGCTTTTAGGACCAGGACACGTACGGTAAATTCTACTTACATAAGTCCATATAATCAAGTAAAACATTATGGATGGATACGTTGGCTTAAGTGAACCCTCATGTCAAAACTTGCACAAGTGATGGGAATACCCTTCCAATTCATGGGTACTATGTTGACCAATTAGAGTGCATGAGAGATGACAACAACTCATTAGTCCAATCCTCTCTCTCTCTCTCTCTCTCTCTCTCTCTCTCTCTCTCTCTCTCTCTCTCTCTCTCTCTCTCACACACACACACAACATTCCAACCTTCACTCTCCAAAACTACAAGAATCAAAGGGCCCACTAAAGTTATACATCCACAAATGCACTAATCCACCACACAAGTAGCTCTTTCTTTTAGATGATAATAGTATGCATACATAGAACTAGTCTGAGTGGTTAGCTTATTGATTGGGCTTTCACAACATTGATGTAGTTGTTGAACTATAGCAAGCTGGCAATAGTCTCAATGGCCGAATGGAAAAGAAATGAAATTACTATAATATTGGTGGTCAAATGGAAAAAAAGATGGAAACACTGTAGTCTCTTTATTCTGATATCTTTCTTGTACTTGAGCATGGCAATTCGAACTACCAAAAGTTTGGGTTGCAAAGTTGTATTAAGTAGAATTTGTGATGTTTGTGGAGGCACATTGACTTTTTTGCTTGTTTTGTAAGGCAGACAACTTGTTATGCACCTAAACTTAATGTAGGTGAAAGTTCAAGTTGCAAGATACATCAAGCAAAGTTTGTTAATGCATTTTGTGCCGAGCATGTTATCATTATGGCTTAGCTAGGTTTTACAAGATAGAGGACTTATGCATCTCAATTAACTAAAATGAAGAATTTTTTTATTTTTTTTTTGGCATGCAATTTCAAAATCCACCTCTTTAAAAGAGATGCACAAGCCTACTCACAATGGCATGTTTTGCATTGCCATGGTTGAACTCAATTGGTTATTGGGAACTCTAAGTAGAGGTGCTAGTAATTATGTAGGCATATAATTATTGCATGAAGGCTCATCTTGATCAATTTGAGGCTTTACTAGAATATAATTATGAGGAAGGTGACCCCACAAGTCAAGCACAAAATGTGGATTGATGATGATAATGATGAGATAACATGATTGGATAAGGTACTCATCCCACGATTATAAGAATCACTAGCAAAAGCCATATTGGTGGTTGGTTTAGTCGCTAATGTAGTTTTTGCTTGCCCCTCAATCAAAACTAGCATTCCATGCGTACTTTGCATGCACAGAACGCTAGACCACTTCACAATAGCTACTGCGCGGAGCTATCATAAAGCGACGAGCGAAGTTACCATGCTCTTCGCTCAATAATCCATTTCTCCTCTTTCTCTCCCCTCTTTCCCCTCTCCATTTCCAAGTTGTCTCATTTCTCCCTCTCTTTGTGCCCCGCTCCCCCCCCCCCCCCCCCCGGCCGAATTCCCCACATCTAGATATTTTTCCCCTCCCTCCCTCTTTCCCCCTCCCCAATTCTCTCAGTAAATCTTATTTCTCTCTCCCTCTGCCTTTTATTTTATTCTATTCTCTCTCTCTCTCTCTCTCTCTCTCTCTCTCTCTCTCTCTCTCTCTCTCTCTCTCTCTCTCTCTCTCTCTCTCTCTCTCTCTCTCTCTCTCTCTCTCTCTCTCTCTCTCTCTCTCTCTCTCTCTCACTCTCTCTCTCTCTCACCAAACTTAAAACTTAAAGTAGTTTATAAAATTTGGAACATAGAATGCTAGAAATACAAACAATCTCTTTCATGCACTATACTTATAAACATTCACCCTACACAAAGATAAGAAATCACATGCTTGCTTTGCACAATACTTAGAAATAGCAATGTTATATTGAAAAATGGATCACAATTGAAACAAGGACCAAGCACCACAAAAGGACTTTCTCCAAGCACGAATTGTTTTTATCTCTAAGCAAGGCATTCACAGGTGAAGCAAAGCCTGATGCCATTATCATTAGCCTCTTTTTATCAATCATGCCATGAAGGGGATGTTGGGGTAAAAGGCCCTTGGGCATACCCGTGTACAGTGACCACCCATATTCTTTATTCATATATATATGAAAGTGCAATAAGACTGTCATAACATTGTTGACAGCACCTACATTGTGTGTGCTCTTCTCTCCCGCGTCTCCTGCATTCCTTTCAACTAGTATTAAAGCCACTTCTTCGCGAGCTCTTCTCGGTATCTACACGAGGTATGAGATCTTGTTCTCTCTCATTTATTTTAGTCCACACAGGTACAGCAGGGATTACAGGTCGGGGTAGTCATTGATGAGCTTCCCCCTTGAAGCTTGAAGCTTCCCGCCTTGCTTGGCTTGTTGAGGCTTTGTTTGGGCCTTCATTGGCACCTATTGAGTCCCCCTTTTGGCTCCCTTGAGCCCCCCCTTCATAAAAACGTGATCAGCCCCCTTCAGGACAGTTTGCACAATTTTTTGGCAGGCCGTAGATAGCACATGATCATTCTCCAGCTCCCCCACCCACTTGATTACTCATTGGCACTTGATCTTGGTCCATTGGACCCCCCCCCCCCCCCCCGGTACTTGGCATTTGACTTGGCATTGATTTGTGGGCGGATTTTCTTCAGTCCAGGACTGCTTACAGACAGTTTACAGCAGTGCTACATTAGCATTTTATGTTTGGGCCACATTGGCATTGACATTGGTCGCCCAGTTGGTCCCGAATGCTCCTCGAATGATGTGGGCATGTGAGATGGTTTTGGAGTTGATCTTGCTCAGCCATTGACTGTTTTACACAATCCACAAGCAGCCCAAAACAGGGCAACCCCCTGTCATTACATTTTATGCTCATGCTACATGGTCATTTGATGCCCCATTATGCCTGGTTGGTGCCTACATGTCTGGGAATGTATGCTTATGAGTTGGCCCTTGATTTGAGCTTGGTTTGAGCATTAGTTTACTCAATTTTGGACTGTTATTTGCTGCTGGAAACTTCAGGGCTGAAGCTATTTATGCTACAGTTGGGTTATGCCTATTGGTCATGGGGTGCTCCCGGCTACTCGGTATGATGTCATGATGTATTTGGACTATGCCACATGTCTTGTTTATGCTCCAAAATGCTTTTGAGCTGAGATTAGAGCTTGATTTGGGTTTGACTGTCACCTCTTTACAGATGGCATTTCATCTATGACATGGTTTATACCTAGGCTACCCAGTACAGGTTATGATGTCTTAGTGAATACTTTATGCTTTGGTTGTGGATGGCAGTTGTTTGAGCTCGTCTCGACATTCATTTGAGTATTCCCTTGAGCAATTGGACATTGACTTGGCTTTTTCCGTTACGACTTGGCTTTTTCCATTATGACCTTGGATTTTGATCCTCTGATTATGGATCTTGGCTATTACTTGGATGCACTTACAGGTATTAAGCAATGAACTGCTCCCTTGTTTTGGCAGTTGCCTATTGAGTTGTGATTGCTTATTTGCATTTGATATGCAGGATACTTACTAATCAATGGACTTGGATAGTGCTTGGGATTTGCAGTTATGGCCATTTTGCTTCTCTATTGTATGGCATCTATGCTATTTGGGCTGCTATTGCCCGTGTATGTCAGGGAGCAGTTGATCTTTATGGCCACCCGTGTATGCACATGGTCTGTTGCTATGTATTTTACAGAGCCTCTTACCTGGATGCTTTTACAGAGATATTTGGGCTTTTATTGGAGCTTGATTCTTGTAGGTTTATTTGCCACTTGCCGTTCTCTCCTATGTTTCGGGGATGCTTATGCATTTCTCGCTCCGAGGCATGCTTGTGCTTTTATGGCTGCGAACTATAGTGGTTGGATATGTCATGCTTTTGTCTGCTATGCTTGTCCGTGTGGGAGCTTTCACATCCATGGTTGATGCCTTTGTGTTCTCCCCTTCTGGTTTGGATGAGACCCCTTTACAGTATGCTATGATGACTTTCAGCTCTTCTAGTCATGCAGACAGTCCTCTTGATGAGCGTGTTCTCTCTGATGAGAGTTTCAGTGATTCTTTGAGCTCCTTGGACTACTCATGCTATTACAGAGCAGTTGTCCTCTTCTATAGGTTTTATAGAGGTTCTGTTTGCTTTCATTGTGGAAAGACATGGCATGTGAAGCGTAAATGCTTCAAGTGGATTAGAGACCAGAAAAGATTGCGCCGCACTAGACATGAGAGCAGAGTCAGTGATACAGTAGGTGAGACCACTGTTGATAGTGGTATGGTGCATGTAGTTACCCATGATGATGCATCTGAGCCTAGACTCCTAGCATCGTGTTACCCTGCAAATTACTTGCTCAGTGATACGGCCTATATCTTTGATTGGTTTTTAGACAGTATGGAATATTGTCATGTTACTCCGCATAGAGCTTGGTTCTCTTCTTATAGGGAGGCTGACAGATGTATTCCTTTGGGCCTTGAGCAAGATTGTCATGTTATTAGTACAGGGGATATACACTTGGCTTTGCCAAATGAGTCTTCTCTTATGCTCCGTGATGTCTTGCATATACCTGCACTCAGTAAGAGCCTGATCTCTGTTAGTCAGTTGCATCGTGCAAGATATTATGTCTCTCTTGGGGATACTTCATGGAAAATCCGTTGTGGTTGCTTGGTATTGGCCAGAGGTGCTAGATATGGCTGTGATTATGTAGTGCATGTCTCTCATGTGGGAGACTCTATGGTTGCAGTTATGCAGATACCACATGCATTGTTATGGCATTGTCGCCTAGGCCATGTATGACACACTGAGATAGATGCTTTATATCATATGGGCTTATTGCCTGCTCTTCCCCATGCTACTTGCCCTCATTGTACTCATGGTCCATGTAGAGCCTCTTTGGCTTATGGCGATCGTGTGAGGCATGCTCCTCTAGATCTAGTCCATGTTGCAATATATGGATCTATGCCTTCCCAGTCACTTGGTGGAGCGTCGTATTTTGTGACCTTCATGGATCATGCTACCCACCGTGTTTGGGCTTACCCTTTGGTACAGATTGAGGATGTTGTTACTATGCTTGACAGGTTTATGGATTCTATTGGTAGCAGGCCTAAATGCTTACAGATGGATTATGAGAGTCATGCTATCTCTCCCAGCTTATGGATCTCTTATCAGCAATATGGCATTGATTTCTTATGCCCACGGTATTATGGGATTGCTTATGGCATGTGCCTGACTTTACAAGCAAAGGTTGCTACCACAGCTAGGTTGTCTTATGGCTTTTGGGCTAAGGCCCTTATGACGACAGTCTACTTGGATAATCGGACGTCGTGTTTCGCTTTGGATGTTATTACTCCGCATGAGGCATGGAGTGGCATGGGACCCTCCTATGATCACTTGAGGATGTTTGGCTACCAGGCATTTGTCAGTATGCCACATGAGCCTATATCACGCAGATGCATACTCCTTGGTTATGGAGATGGTGACTTTACAGCTTACAGGTTTTGGGATTTAGATGCACAACAGTTTCTACGCAGTCATCGTGATGTCTTTTATGAGATGCAAACACCTCTCAGGCCTCTTGATGCGCATTTAGTGTGCTTTATGGTTGATTCTACAGTCGTATGTCAGTCTTCCGCTTTCTGAGGCCGCATGCTGTCTTGAGACCCCATTTGACTTGTGTCCGAGATGCTGGCCCTCTTTCGATGCGCCACTCTGATGCTTTACAGTCGTGCACTTATGAGTTGTGTTGCTTGCTTCATGGGAAGCATTCATGGATTGCTCTATTGTCTAGAGCTATGGGATCACTTATCTCATGGATGTCATGGACTCAGGGATGCTTGACTCTTCTTGTGTGAGGAGGTTCCCGCCACTTATTGCATAGCTCGCTTTCCGATTGGGCGTTGGGTGAGATGTTATGATTCCTCACCTTGTCTCTTTTCTTTTCTTTTGTTTTTTCACTCCCTAGCCCATTGGCCTTTTAGTGGGAGGTTGTTGGGGTAAAAGGCCCTTGGGCCTGCCCGTGTACAATGACCACCCATATTATTTATTCATATATATATATATATATATATATATGAAAGTGCAATAAGGTTGTCATAACATTGTTGATAGCACCTACATTGTGTGTACTCTTCTCTCCCGCGTCTCTTGCATCCCTTTCAAGGGAGGTATAAGACATCCTACTTTCCATTAGTAAGCCACGAAGGCCAAGTCTAAGACATCTTATCTTCTATCCACACATGCTTGACTGTTTCCAAGTACCACATGTAAATGGCCGATGCCAATAAAAAAAGGCACCGCTTCAAAGGTACCTAAGAGAAACAAAGCTTCCTCTTCTTCAAGGAATCATTGGCAAAATCGCCATCCTTGAGCAAAACATGCGAAGGTGAAGTAGGGGTTGATTCAACAGTTTCTGCTGGTAATCGCATGGGGGGATGTGATAGTCCTACCTCTCTTTGTAGCACCTACATATTTGAACAAAATCTCAACATAAGTATATGGAACAACTAAAAAATACCATGTCATTCCCAAAATAATAATACATGGCCGAACACTTGTGAACCATTAAGTAGGTACTGAGAGATGTTGATGCGGTGTAACAAAATAACCCAAATTCTTCAACCCATACTTAAATCAATGTTTTGATATTTTGTTAGTGTGAGAGCGTCAAAACCTCTTCCCATGGTCAACCTCGTATATATGCACTCGAAAATATTGTGTGTATCTACAATATACAACTTTAGTAAAAATCGAGAGCTTAATGTCTATGTTGACATCATCAAATGCTCAACAACTCTTTGCAAGTGTCCTTCTTATGCTATCATCGCTCATTACTATACACAACATGCACTATAGCTCCTTTTGATAGTCAAAAGTTGGGTAATAGACCCACTCTATGATAACCATCTAGAAAAGTCGAATAAATACTAAAAGATGAAAAATAATCCACTTCCAAAAGAGTATATGCTAACCAAGCATGGCATGAAGAGCAATTCACACATATGCCAAACTAGTGGCCCTATACGGTTGACAATAGAAACAGACCTCATTGCACCTTTGGAAGTACATCCTTGTACACAATGTTTGTGGTCATGTCCCCATCCTTGTCACCCAATAGGACATTCACACCATGCAAAGATCTCACCCTTGAAAATGCAACATTCAACTAACCATGCGTAAATATTGGGGCTTTTAGATAACAATGGATAGAATCTACCCTTGCGACTTGTTGATCATCATAGTGAATGCCAATCGGATGGGAAACTGCCTCTATTTCATAGTAAATGGTAGCTGCACAACATTGGAAATAAAAGTAATCCTAGGAATAGAAACCCGTTTAACTACATTTACCCCCGTTATTATCTTAGCATCTATCACCTTTCT
Source organism: Lygodium microphyllum (assembly GCF_053477565.2). Taxonomy (NCBI): domain Eukaryota; kingdom Viridiplantae; phylum Streptophyta; class Polypodiopsida; order Schizaeales; family Lygodiaceae; genus Lygodium; species Lygodium microphyllum. The sequence continues at coordinate 10,595,237 of NC_141159.1, read as the reverse complement.
ATTGAAGGCCTTATAGATCAACTGTGTACCATTACACAAACCCCTTCCTGGGTTTAGCTTTCTAAGAAGAATAACAAGTGCATTTACATTTAGCAACCATAAATGAGGAGGAAATTCACCTTCAAGTTCCAACATGTTTAAATACTCAACGAAATACAAAAATGATTCATCTATCTCTGCAATCAAGTCTGCATTGCAATACTGCCTAACCTTTCTTGGCATCAACTGCAATTCATGCTCATTCAAAGTAGCCACCTCCGTATTCCGCGATGCAAGTATAGCTCTCTCACCAAAATATGTTGTATAGTCACCCATATTGGACATGTCACCGTAGATACTACCAATCAAGGTTTCAATAAAGTGTCCATTTCACACCATGCTAAGTGGAACACACAACTTATCACAATTTTTGACAATACCCACCCTATCTCCTATCCCTTGAATCCAACAAATGAACCCATTGTCTACCACATTACTAGCTGCTGACACTCGCATATTCCCAAATAGCCTTAACACCCTCACATAATGCCACAAATTAGAGTAATACAGTGCAGCATTAACAATATCCTCGCGCATGTTCCCTCCGCCACAACTGGTAAGACTTGCCTAAAATTCCCTACAAATAAAATAACATTTCTAGTAAATGGCATATTCTAGCTCATAATGTCTCTTAGAGTTTTATCAACTGCTTCAAATTCATATCAATGGGCCATAAGAGCCTCATTCCACAAAATAAGGCTCGAATGTCTCAACAACTGAGAAAGGTTACTTTGAACAGGAATGTTACAAGTGGACAGATTGTTTGATTCTATTAGGATCTTAAACCGTGAGTGAGTTGTACGACCACCCGGGCAAGGTAGCAATGGAACACGATGCTGAAGCCAACGCTATACAACCACCACTACACACCTTTGCAAGCAAGCACTTATACAGGAAAGTCTTTCTAGATCCACTGGGGACATCCAAAAAGAATACAACCCTAGCATTCACATCAAGAGCATCCATAATTGCACTAAAGTCAATTCTTTGTCCATCATTCAACATTGCCTCCATAGATTGAGAAACCCTGCTTTATTTAGATGTGTTATATGCATACTCATCTTGCAGAAGGGGATGAGCATGCAGCTGAGAGTTTGGATGATGAGGTTCTAGCAACCCATCAAAATCACAGAGTCTTCACCCTGTATGGCATAAAATGTCCTGGAGATGTAACAAAGCCAATGTTAGATACCTCATATAGTAGAACACTAGGAGAGACATGCATGTATTATAGTTGCAATCAATGTAGGATATTCTCTACCGTTGGCACCAAAAATCTTTCCTATAATTGGGTAGGCCAAGGTGGCTCACAAAAAGACCAAAATTGCAACAAACAAAGTACAGAGTTGAGCACTGGTTTGCATGGAGGCAGCTTCTTCCAAGAACTTAACATACTCATCATCACTCTCCAACATACCCCTTGCAATGCAAACATCCCTGAAAGTATCGTAGACCACGTTGTCAATAGTACGCCGATTTTCAAAAGAAGTACACCCTGACACCTCATTAAAAGCATTCGCAAATAGTAAAGCTCACCATAGGAAGGTGCCACAAAATACATCCAACCACATATATTCCCATGCTTCCTCTTTGTCCACATCTTATGTTGTGCATTCCACATTTAGTACATTGGGATGTCTTGATAGCAGACAATTCTAGCCTCTGGATGAATGCGATTGCACACAAACCATTCAATAAGAGTATCTTTTGGAGGTCTTCATTTTGCACAACATCTTATATATTATTTGCATCTCGAAATGCCACATAGTTCTCACCAAGCAAGTGGACTTGCAACTATTGTATGTCGCGCTTTTCATTGTGCAATGAGTAATCATGATTCACCAATATGCCTCAGAGATAAAAACATATCGTGCATCCAAATAACTTAAGATCTCATCCACCTCACGAACACACCTCCATATTCATGTGTGCATTATACTTCTTACTCAAAAAAAGATTATATGGAACAATCCACTGATTACCAATAACATCACCATTTATGATCATCGTGTTTCCATCACTATGCCTTCGATAGATGAAATAGCCAGAACTATCAACTGTTGTCATGTCCACCAATTTTTTAGGGTAGCCTTTAGTACACTTACCCTTTTCCATGCAAGGACTCTTGGGGATCAATTGTGTGCAAGGGCTATGAATGTTGCATTTTAAAATTTTCTTGAGAATAAGGTTGGAAACTCAACTATGTTAGGCAACCCAACTCAAAACATTCTATTGTAGTGACATGCTTCAAAAGGTTTGAAAGACTACTCTAAAATTAGCAAAGCATGAGAATGTGGTAGTCCCCTCTTTTGGAATTCAATAAGATATTGAGAGGTCCTTGTAGACACAAAATCTGCAAATCACCAACATCTTTCAAAGCCACTAACATAACACACCCTCATCCTCCCATATCATCCACCTCAATGGGAACACATTATAGAGAGCCTTGGAAAACCATGATACCCATACTAGTCACACATGCTTAAAGATTGGCATGACATTATCATATGTGTAGGAAAGACCACAAAGCCTATGCTTACAAGAGTAGATATTAGAGACCTCCTTGGCCCTTGTCCAATGTATGATATATAACATCCCATTACATTCACAAATGGAGTTAGTGGTTTACTAGTTACCTATAACAAGTGTACTCATATAGCATTCTAGATAGTAAGTAGACACGTGATGCATTTTACTTGATTTATTTTTAGTTACATAATACTTAAGACATAGATGTTGTACGTTGAATTGTCACATAGGCTAATTTAGCCTCTAATAGACCTCTCTCTCTCTCTCTCTCTCTCTCTCTCTCTCTCTCTCTCTCTACTTAGTTGTGATGGGTAGATGCCCCAAAGAGACAAAGGTGTATTATGAATGTAGATTATGGATTCATCATCAAGATAAGATATATGGATGTTCACATGGCATTTGGGATGCAATTGTGCCATAAGTTACATGGAGACATCCTCTCACAAGATTTCAAGTGAGATAGATGGATACTCTAAAAGGTTAAAGGAAGATTGGATATGCGAGAGGTGTGAGTTGTAGGTGGAGATGGAGGAGCTGAACATATGTAGTTCCCTACCTACTATCAAATACAAGGACTCTACCGTTGCCTTTTTTTATGAGGGGTTTGTCCCCTTAGCCAAATAATGGCTTTCCCAAATGAAGAATACCTAGTCCTTGAGCTCTACAAACTTTGTGATTTACGAACTCATCCTCAAGAATTAATAGAAAGTAGCATAAAACAACAACCTACTTCACCAAGGCCCCAACACCACCAATATAGGCTTCACTACTTGCCCATTGAGTAGCAAATCAACCAAGGTTACCATTGATAGAGTCACAAAGCTTTGTAGAGTTAGCCGTCGGAGCTAGGTGTTGCTTATGAGATTATCTACAGATATGGGCCATATCTCATAACCAGTAGACCTCATAGTGACTTTGATGTGCACTATGGGTGCGAGACACATGCACAACATATGATCAAAACTAACAAAAGTCCACTAAAAGAGACTTATTGATAAAAAGGAAAGTGAGAAACATAAGATTGCATACAATCTTTCCCCCATGCTTAGAGAGGTCTCTCCTTTATGCATGTATTTAAGACTATATGAGAATGTTTATCCAAAGAAATCCCTTTTATCCAAGTATGCACTAATGAGCTTTGAGTGATCAAACATGATAGACATCCCCATCAACTTGTTATTAAGGGAGAATCATGATTATAAGTTGCTCATCCCCTTGAGAGCATGCCCAAGATCAAAGGAGAACCATTTGAGTTGCTCATCCCTTTGATGATGCATACAAGGGAGAACCATTTAAGGTGCTCATCCCCTTGTGTAGGTACTCCTAGCAACATACCCTTGGGATGCAATTGCACTTGGTTTCTATGGGCTAGATGTGGAGAAAAAAGGACCAAATAGGAGCACAAAGCATAAGCAATCATCCATTGAGCTTCCTTGTTGGGATGATTCTTAAACTTCACAGGATAGTGAGGATAAAAATTCCTAGTATATATGATCATTTGATCAATATGTAGAAAAGCCTCAAGTTCTAAAATCTCATTGTCTTCTTCAAGCAAGTGTGTCTACTCACAAATAAGACAAACAAGCAAGGTCCACTTGAATAGCCTATTTTCAATTGGATCCAACCATAATCATTAATGCACAAATCAATTTCTTTTCTTTTCTTGTTAGCTTGCCTACTATATGATGGTTGGTCTTTAGCAATTAGATCGTGTACTCAAGTCAAAATAGAAAAATGATATTGTACAATGTCATACGAGGCAAATGTGAAAGAGGAGTAGCAAGACAATGTCCATAAATAACCTTGAGATTATGGTAGCTCTTGAGCCATCAACTACAAGCATTGATGGTCGACTCATGGTAGATATAGAGGGAGGATGAGGACCCTTAATTTGAGGTACTCTTCCTACCACATATGTAGTCAATAATCATGCTTAAGGGTGTCTTTAGACTAATTGGAATATGTTTACAACAAAAAAAGAATATTACAGAACTCTGTGGCCATTTATCAGATTATAGAACTCCATAGTAAGGATAATGTCACATGGACACTTGCTTGAGCTTGCCATAGCTTTGATAGGAGAGGTTTAGAGCTCTTGAACCTTTTTCAAAAGAGAGGATTTACGGATACGCTAGTAAAACCCTACATTAAAATGTGAAACACATACTATGCTTACCTTTAGCATCGAATGTCATTTGTTCTCTCAAATTGCAAGATGGCATGATGAGTGGAGGAGAGGAGTTATGAATGTTAATGAGATTAACTATAGATTTCAAATATCTATATTGAAGAGAAGAGAGAACAAAAAATATTATCAACTTCAGTGTGGGCATTTCCTTTTATTTGATGTAGATTTTTATCCCTTGCAATGGTAGAGAAGATTGCAAAAGAAATGGGAGGGGAAAAAGTGTGAGAAACAAAGATAATAGAGCTTCAATCTACCATGGTGGTTGAGCACATAGAAATAAGGTAGGGATAGGAGTAAAGTGACGACAATGGAGAAAAAGGAATCTCCAAACATGCAACGGTGGTGGAGCAAGGTTGGGAGGGGGGGAGAGTTTGAATGGATGGAAGAGAAAGGAGTATCAATGGTGGAGAAGAAGAAAGTTAAGGTGGAAAGAGAGGGAGCATTGGGAATAGTAGAGGGAGAGCATTAATGGTGGAGAAGAAGAAACATTAAGGTGGAAGGAGAGGAAGCATTGGCAATAGTAGAGGGAGAGCTTGAAATATGAAAAAGAAGCAATAGCAATAATGGTAGAGAAGAAGAAGTAGCAAGGTGCAAGACGAAAGCTATGGTGAAGAGAAAGCAATTGAAGTAAGAGCAAAGCTATGGTGGAAAGGATAAGTAATAATAGTGGAGAGTAAGTTGTAGTAGGGCTAGGAGAGCAATAAAAGTAAATGAAAATCAAAATTCTAACATTGAATGGGTTGGGAGAGGGTGTTTGGGAGGGAGAAAGGTACCTTATGGGAGAGAAACCAAATAGTCAAAAAGTGGAACCAATGAAAAATGAGATTCTCAAGAGAGAAACGTAGACTTAGAAGACTCCCATAAAATAATCAAATATGCAATTTTCAACTATGGAAAAAAAGCATGGACCCCCAAGTATTGTTCTATTGGAATTCTATTGCCCCAAAGTTACGAAGGTCAAAACCTAGCAAGACTAATGGTCCAACACTTCGTATATCAACTTCTTCCCCTAATGGAAGGATTCATTGAAGAAAGATATATTCTAGTGCATCTAGCCGCATCCAAATGAGGCTTTCTAGGCATATGCATAAATTGACTAACAAGGTCAATAGTATAGCTCAAGTTTGTTGAGAAAACTAATAAATTCTTTTTGTTCTCTAGAATTATTGCCTATGCTAAGTTGTAGTATGGGTTTATCTTTCACCTTCTAGTATGTGGGCTTGGGTAGTAGGTTTATCGAGTACGTTGGATTTTTTTTTTTGAAAATATCAATGCAAGGGTTATATTCAATTGTGAAGTCTCTAATTCATTTTAACTTAAAAGATCAATGCATTAGGGATGCACCTTAGGCCCCCACTTTTCCAATCATTATGGATGCTTTAGAGTGGTTGGTCCCAACTCAAATTAGTAACAACAGTCTTTGATGGTATGATTTAGGTTTTGTTGTCCACGCGGCAACTCTGGAGTGGTTGGAGGGCTCAAACATGAGCCAAAGGGGCCTGGGAACAAGCCTCTAGCAGCCCACAACTGGTAGCAAAGAGATATGAAGGTTGGAAGCTTCAACGGTGGCTGCCTTGTTTGCCTATACCTATGGACTGAAATAAATCTCTGAAATAATGAAGCAATACCTCAATGTCAATGCCCTAGTGGTGCCTCAATAGGCCGGGAAGAAGCTCAGGAAGTTGGGGAGTGACGGGAGCTCAAGAGAATGAGCTATGGTTACTGGGAAGGAGACCCAATGCAAGTGGGGAGTCAATGGGAAGCTAAGAATGCCATGAGCCAAGCTCAAGATTCAGGAAGCCATGCTCTGATACCAGTTGAAAGGAGAGAAGGATCGAAGCTTGCACTCGAGAGCTATGGCAGGAGAGCAAGAGCAAGAAAGAGAGAGACAAGAAATGGGAACTCCAACAATCACAATGTGTGATCGAGCCTTCCTTTATTCAAACTGTCACTAAAAGAATAAAGAATAAAGTGACAGTGAACAGGTGCCCACCACCTGCAATGTGCAATGGCGGTGACTGTCAGTGTAGTAATACACGGGCGGCTAGGCGGAGGTGCCTTTACCCCCCAACACAACAATAGTCGTCAAGTGCAATTGCTCAATTCCAATGTCTATCTCCATCCGAGCTTCCAAATGTCCAAGATGTGGGATGTGACAGCACCCCTAACTCTCAACCTAGGGATATGTCTGTGCAATACACTGTGGCTAGCTCAACTAATGCTCGATCTACACAAGTGAATGCTCAAAGGGCAACAAAAGACACGACCACTTTCAATTTGCCTAAGGACTTGACATCGCAATCCAGCAATAGTAACCAGTCATTTGAACTAGCTGCTACTACTTCCAATTAGAAATTGCGGCAGTCACAGCTTTTGGCCGTGCGACAATGCCCCTTGCGGAACATGTCCTTAGCAATTCACATGCAGAAGAGGTGTCAGAACCAACATCCTGGACACCTCCAGCACCTCCGAAGCACCTAAAGCCTAGGCTTGAGGAGAAATGTCTCGAAGATTTAGCCAAGGAGATGGCACATTTGACCAATGAACCAGAGATGAAGTGCCTGATGAAGCTTGATCACAAGCTAACAGCCATCACATGTGCATACGTCCATGTGGACATTGGAAGGCCAACATCAGAGCATACAAAGCTCATAGCTGAACCCCTAACTTGGGATGAGCAACAACATGTTTGCTCCCGCTATGTAGCTATCACCAAGGAAGTCATACAAGACATCCCAAAGGCCACAGATAGAGAATTGCACTTGATATCCTCACTCTATACTACTCAATGTGAGACAAACAAGGAAAAGCTCAAAGCAATCAACCGAAAAGGGAAAGGACAAGGTAACTTTGTGCAAAAATGGTACTCCAATTAGAGTTTGGCAGCCAGAATTGGCCACTGACTAATGACACTCGCTAAGCAAAGGAAAGCCCTTTGGACATCAAGACATGATCCCATGTACGTTGCCCCAAACTCATAACGAGTGTTGGCAATGGTCAATCAAGTCTAGCTTTCAACCACTTTCCAAAAACATCCCTTGTATGATAAATTGCTTCTAGAAGAAGATCTATACGTGGCTAGTAGGCTAAGAGTAGGGAGCATGGTTCTCGATGTTAGTGCATATGGCTTTTGCCTCACTCAAGACCATGCAATCCTAGATCTCTATGCTTCCCATCAATACAACCCTGACTTCTTCAACTGGTTTCGTCCAAGCTTACATGACATGAATCCTGAACTGTCTCTTGGTTCTACACTAGAGTCACCCAAACCTCCTAAGCAAGAGAAAAATAGCTCTAAACGTAACACCTGCACTAATAAGAAGCAATGGAGGCATGCTCCAACAATGGGTAAGGACAAGAGCCTAGAGAAAATGCCCCCTGACCCAGAGCAACTACCAATGCAATTGGATGAGAAGCTAAACAAGGGGGAATCAGTTGAAGAGCTAGACTCTCCAAAAAGAGAGGTAGATGTATCCTCACAACCTAGCGAGGCTGTCCAGTAGGCTGCAACTATGTCCCATGAGGGCACACGAGAGAAAGAGAATGCTGAGGCCCAACTAAGCACATCAACGTTTGACCCAGTTCAGGGTCCCGAGTCTTCAAGAGATACGCCTCAATTGCCTAAGAAACCCAACCTATGTGGTGCCAACTTCCTTTTGAGTACTGACAGCCATGCAAGGTAGGGACTTGATTAGAACTGGCCAAGAAAACTCTCTGGTTGATAAGATTCTCATTGAGGAGGAGCTACATCTTGTGAGTAGACTCGGACATGGTACCATGCTACTCAATGTTGCAAAATTTTTGTTGTTATTGAGTAAGCTGCCGCGAGTACTAGATGCGTGTGCCACACTCCAGTACAATCATGAGTCCTAGAAATGGTTTTTATCCTCACGAAGTTACATGGATGCATAAATTGTACATAAATAAACAATGAGTTTTGTGATTGTGTATAAATGATACTAGCACACACAAGGAAGGATAGTCAAGCGTAGGAAGAAAATTTTGGGTTTGACAGGTTGAGCTCCTCAGGTCCTTCCCTCACCACGTGTTTAGAAGTTGTGAACATTTTCGCCTCCAGGTGGAGGGCATGTAGTCCTCATTGCCACCATGGGAAGCCTTGGCCAACATCTCTGAGGGTGTAGACGGGGCGGGGCGTTGTCCCCTCTACAGGCTTTCCCCCATTTCAATCTATCCTTCTAGGGACGAGCCCTGCCCCTTTCCATCACAACCAGGCTGTGCAACTTGGTGTGAGCAAAGAGCTACTATTAGCTGGAATAGGCCCCGCATTCGAGGCATGATGAACATCATCACAGGGACCTTCCCTCTACAGCAAACATTGCATGCCTCATCTCACCCCTCCTCGTCATATGGGCTTGATAATCCACTATTTAATCCTTCTCATGTAAACAACTCTATCCTACCTTAGGGCCTAACCCTTGGTTCACATTTTGCAGGTTCCTCCATAGTAGCCCGGCATGGAGCACACAATGCAGCTGGCCTGCAAAGAAGCTCTCCTCCGTAGAAGGGAGCATATGGCACAAGCTCCTCCACTAGAATGCTACGTGCCTGTCCTCAAGCGATATGTGCTGAGACGAGACCCAAAGCGACACCGCCCAGGACACACGCTGAAAACTCTCCAGGATAGGAGGAGGAAGGCACAAAGGAACGCTCGGGGGGTAGTGACCCTTATCGTGTAGGCCCTCCCCAAATGCTCGAGCACCAGGGGCTCAAAAGAAGAAAATGAAGCAAAAAACAAAAAGGAATTTGCTAAACTATTTCAAAGCATTCTTGATACGATAGTGGCCAAGGACTACACCATTTGGGTCCAAGCCAATATCTCCCATGCCAAGCCTAATAGGAGCCCCCCATCGGAAATGCCCCAATCGTCTGGTCACCCAAACTCATCCTGCCTCATACAAATAGAATAGCCCCTATTTTGTACAAAATGCTTATCTAGTGCTATCTGCCCGTGACTTTTTATCATTAGATGGTTAAAAGGGGCAGATTCTCCACTTGTGCAAAATTTTTGTATCTATGTTTAATATATTTCACACCTTTAATAAAAATCAAGCACATGTGATATGCATCTAAGTCAACACCATGGGATTTAGATAAGTGATGTCTCTTTGCATTGCACCTGTTCATTATGATTGAAATGTATGACTTGCATGTTCCCTCATGAGTTGTCAAGTGGATACAGGACGACACATCTATACGAAAGCATCCGATGTCCAAGGTACCACAAGACCACCAATACCACAAAGAGCCATGACAGAAGCCTCACTATTGAAAGTGAAAATCAACCTTGTAGCCCGCCCGCATCACATGGCCCGAATCATAGTCATTGACTACTCTCTCTTTCTAGGTCAAACCCTACATTTGACTCATGGCAGTTGTTACCTCAATTGTATCAACATCGCATGTTACAAAGAGGTTTTGCAAAATCTCAAGTGTATCTCCCATTCTCGACAATGGTTCCCCTAGCAACGAGGCCAGTAACACAATCATCGTTGTAATATCCATTTTCACAGGCTTTGAATCTCGACATTTCCTAGTCCAAATGAAAGGCTGATGGCCTCAATGTATTGCAATGGTTGTATTCCAAAAAAGAAAGAAAGACAGAAAGAAAGAAAAAGAGAAAACAAAAAGAAAATACAATAAAAGAAAAGAAAGAAAGAAACAATGAAAGAAAAACGAAAAAGCACTCACAATCGCAGCACAACACCTCGGGGTCTTCAAAATTAGGTGCGTCTAGTGACCTTAATCGACTGGCTCCATCCCTAGTCCCCTAGCCCTTTTCACTTTTCCAAAGATTTTTTAGGGCATGTCAAGGGCGGGACATACCTAGGGAGCTTGTCTCGCCTATGGTTAAACCTATCACCCTGACGACCCATTTGCACGACTCATTTTTTGCACTCCACTTCAGTACCATTGCAATCGATCGTGGTAAGAAACTCACGAACGACCATGGAAAGTACATCGTACTCGTCAAGTAATACAAGTAGCTACTAGCTACCAAAAGTTAAGGTGTTGATGAGTTCAATTATGCTACAGTATGTCGTCACACAGCACAAATGGTGTCTCATCCACCATCATGTGTACTTCTCCTCAACCTTGACAACTTTTTCCACCCCATTGAACCCTTGCTTCATCCACATCTTGCTATGAGGCACCAGACTAGCAGTCTTCTAACTACGTAATATCTAAGTATGCACAGGCACTTACAACATATCTAAACCACACTCTATACATAGTTTGGGTCCTCAAGTGTAGTGTAGGACATTACTCTCACCTCGCTTAGAGTTCGACCTGTCTCCCAAACTAATCAAACTACATCTTGTGCACAATAAGAGGACTAGCACTAATCCCACGGAGAGACCACATCTGCGAGGTTTCCACTTGTAGGTATTGAAGACTCCAATGAAAGTGTCATCCACTCTTCATCAACACTCAACTCTAAACTCTTGTCCATTTTCATCATGCATATCTTGTCCTGTGCAGAATCCCCACACACTACCACCTGTGCCAGCCACAAGTGCAATTCCCAACACCGACAACCCTATCCCCAACTACAATAACCCTACCACCAGCCATCCACGCCAACAACATGTCCCCATCAACCTTCATCCGCACCACCACTAAAACTCCTCTAAGGCAAACCACAGTTGTCCCTTCCACCCACGTCTTCGGTGCATGCTAAAGCCTGCTACCTACGATGGTGAGTGCCATGGGACTGGCACTTGTCTAGGAGGGGGGTAATGTTAACCCTCAAACGAACAAGGTGGAAAATCCGAAAAATCTAAAGCAGAAGACAAGGCCAAGGAAAAAATGAAATGGAAGGTGAAGGCGTGCTAGGAAGAACCTGGAAACACAAGAAGTGCAGAAAAGTCCTAAATTAAGGAGAATGGTGCACATGAAAAAGTGCATGTCAACACTTTTGTAAAAGAGTACAAGGCGCACAATGATTTATTTTAAGAGTGCCGAGCTCTCACCCGTGCAAATTGTAAAAGTAGATGGGCGATAGGAAGGAAGCTAAGAAGATAGGAGGACAATGGGAAAAAGGGTAGGCTATGGCCGGCCATGTAAAAAAAGGGATACGCCCAAAAGGGATTTAGGGTTTTGTATATAAAGTTGAAAAGTGAATGAGAAGCTCATTCTTGTGTGTGGCCAAAAGTGGCTCTCCTCCTCTTCTTCTTCTTCTTCTTCTTGCTTGCTTGAGCTTGTGCTTGAGAGAGGGAGTGTGAGAGTGTGAGGGAGTGAGTGTGTGAGAGTGAGGGACTGGGGAGGAGAAGCTCTCCATCTTCTCCTCTCTTCTTATCTTCTCTTCGCTTCTCTTGTCTTGCTTGCGGTAATGGAGCTTGGAGCGTGGAGCTTGAGGATGGAGCTTTCTTGAAGTTTGCACTTGGATCATGGAGCTACTGGAGTGTTCGGGAGAGGAGGCAACTCGATCGGGGTGTGTAGGTAAGCTCATTACACTCAAAGGGACAGATAGTGCGTTGGCTATGTGAGAGGTAGCCATTAGTGCTCGGCTTGGAATGCTTGAAACAATAAGCAGTCCGTGGGTCTTGGCAGTTGATCGCCTATACAATCCATTTGAAATTTAAATCTATTTTAAAAATCAAAGTTAGGGTTTTTAGAAAGATAGACTATATTAGAGATGCTCAAAGATAGCCTCTTAGTCATATTTGCATTCTTGCATAGAGCATCCTATCTAGTCATTTTTAAGCATTAATTTGATTAATTTTTACTTTCTTTTAGAGCATGCTTAGTAAAATATATTTTATTAGAGCATTGTGGTATTTTTCAAGTTAAATTGATAAGTACTTTCCAATTCTTAGTGCCCATAGACTAAATCAAACTTGAACAACCAAATTATTAGGTTTTGACCATCTTTAGGCTCTAAATTGATGCACTTATGCTTAGAATTAGCTTATACCCTCAATAGTTTATGTTCTATAGAATTTCGTACAAGTTACAACTCCTTAGCTATGACCTTTGAACCATTAAAAATTTATATGTACTCAAAGCACACATTTCATCTTAATTCAGATAGCCAACTTTCTATATTTCTACTCTACTTTTTGAGTATATACATAGTACACAACTAGTTAATTTCTAGCATATGAATCTAATAATAGGATTTGAATTAAGATAAATAAATCATCATGCATTAAGTGTATCTATTGTTTTTATTCATGAAGGAGAATTAGAGCCTTGGAATATGTTGTAGATAAAATGTAGTTATTATGAATCATTTAGTAATATAACTTTAGCTTACATACAAATATATTTAGGATGTTGATCCTTTTTTTAAAATTATATCCAAACCTATCACAATTCTTTTGCTTAGTAGATTCCTCAAGCCAGTGCATCTCCTATATTGAAAGATACAATTTACTTTACTTTTTTTCATACCATCATTTTGAGAATATTTTGTCTTTTAGCAAGCCTAAATCATTGTTCTTACATATGCTTCTAATCATATATGCATTTATTCTAATATAAGATGTGCATACAGAGGACATATATATGTATAAAGTTTTGAATTTAAAAGCTACTAATATTTGTAATATCTTTTGTGATATTAATCTTCTTATATATTTATATCATATAGATATTATTTGTTTCATGTATCTATAACATCACCATGAAATAAGTCATTGAATTATTCTTTATTTCAAGTTATCTATGACATCGTGCCTTCCTAGGATACTAAGCTATTACAGTTGAAATCATTCATGTTAGATATCTCATTGTATAATACCCTTTAACTCTTCTAGCTTAAGTCCCAAGTTCAGACGAGATTACTAAAGCCAAACAATCATACATTACTCAAGCCAATAAGAAAATAAAGTCTATGGAATCTAAGGAAGATGATATTGTTTGCTTGAGAATTGAAGAAATGAAAAATATAGATTGAAAAGTGTAGTGAAGCACGCTAATGTTAAACTTGCTCCTAGATTCTACGAATGCTTTAGAAAACTTTAGAAAGATCATGAATGGTAGTACCTTTAAACTTGATCTTCTATCTCATTGGAATATTTGTAACACTTTCCATATGAGTCTTCCTTGATCTTCTAAGGGAACATTGCCTATTCACCTGATTCATGACCCTCCTTTGATTGATGATGAAGATATTGGAATTTTAGAACTTAAGGTTATCATATAATAGCTATCCAATTGAAGAATCACAATGGATGGTAGCCCATGCATTGGACTCTTATCTTGCTCACATCCTATCACTAGTAATTGATGACAATTTCTTACCCATCCCAAGGGTATATCACCAAGAAGTACTATTTTTTCCTATAAGAAGCACATTTTAATTTTTTTTTGAGATGTTGATATGAGCTGCATAAAAAAAGTAGCATTTTTGTATGTAGTTACCAGTGATTATGCCAACACTTATACCAATGTAATTTGAAACATTCCTTGATGGAAATAATGACAATCTTATTGGTGTATATTGTGACATCAGTAAAAATTACTTAGAGATAAAAATTTCCTTTCTTTCCTCCTTTTTGCACCATCAAGCTTGAAGATAAGTTTATAAATCCTATTGCATTATTTTCCTCATTTTCTTTGTGTCCTTTGAGGTAGATTAATGCATCTAAGTGCAACATAGATAATACAGAGTATAAATTTTCATTTTTAATGTGTTTTTTGGAGAGTGTGTGTGTGTAGGCACAACAAAGCAAATCAATGGAGAGATTAGGACCTCAAGAGAAAGAAATATATAAGGACTATCCATGAGGAATTTCCACAACCATCTACAACTAATATATCCTTAATGATTACAGTAAACATATATTATGAAACACTTATCTCACCTTTTTCAAGAGGCATATGATACCACCAACAATGATCTACTAGGATATCCTAGCTAGCTTGATCATTTTGACAGTGGAAAGAGCAAAAGCAAAAATGAGAAAATCTTGACAAGTTGAAAATGTAACATGCCCAATTGAGGAGCCCTTAGTAACACGATTTAGTGATCCATCAAGAGACTTTTCCTAAGTGATGCTACTAAGTACTCCTTAGAATAACACGGGGTTTGTTTCATAGGATTTCTTGAGTCCACTTCACAATGGAAGGTTTTGGTCATAACATGTAAGGATCAACCTAAATTCAGGTTTCTAGTTTGGCACTAAGGTCACTTAACAGCTTAACTAGCACTGATATTTGAGCCACTACATTCATAAGTCAACTCAAACTAGAATAGATTAATGTTGCACTTGGTTTATAGTGAGTGAGAAATGAGTGGGACTGATACATGTCAACCCCTCTACCCATAGGGTATATTCTTGACTCCATTCCCCTAGAACAACTTTGATCAAGGTTTACACTAGATAATCACGTATTCGGCCACTTCTTAAATCTAGTGCCTTGAAGCAAAGCTCTCAGCTTACTAAGACCACCTATTTATAGGACAGACCCATCAGGGATCCCGCCCTCTCACTTTCCTCGAGGGTGTATTTTAGTTATCTAATTATCATAGTATATTTATGTTTGATATCCTATTTTTCATGTATATTTTGATGAAGTGATATTGAAGATTTCGTCAATGCATATTTCGGTGGTGTAGATTGACATTTTAGAATATTTTTGCATGTACTTTGATTGTAGATTTTGTCGATATACTTGTCATACATTGTAGTGTTTGTTATTAGAGGGATGATAGCCTTAAATGGTTCTTGGCTATGTATAAATATAGATTCTCTAGTGGATGATGACCTTAAAGTTAATGAAACTAATTATCATTTTTGAGTGTGACAATCAGTCTTGTGTATGTGGGTGATTCCACTAGCAGTAGTAGCATATGATTTCATAGTATAGGCATTAGTCATTATTAGTGTTTAGAAGTCATTACAATATTCTTTTTAAGGCAATGCTCGTGGAGCATCCCTTAACTATTTATTTTTGTAAGTAATATTTAAATATTAATCAATATTTTAGCATTAATGAAAATGATTTATTTTATTGATTCTTACACTAATTATGTTTGTTTTTAGACTCCTTGATGTGTAGAGACATATGAAGGATATGTTCACGGTGTTGGGCTAAACACTTATTACCTATATTTGATTATTCTATATTTACTTACATTTTTTGATACTATTAGGATGATTTCTTTTGAAGATGTGCCAACGAGTTCAATTTTGCACTCTCGATTATTGATTTTACAAGGCGCCTAGCAATAGGTTCTTATTAACGATAGACCAATATCCAAATGATTTAATTATTTGTTTGATATTTAATCTGAAGATTCTGTACCTTAATTTTCTTAATTTTCTTTGCAAGCAAGATTAGAAGAATCTTGCTTACTATTTTTTCTACAAAGGGCTATTTGCACATAAGATCTTTTAATACATAAATGAATGTATTGAAGAGAGCCATCTCAATGCATGCAGGAACATTGCACCCAATTTGTATTGTAATCTTGTCTTTTTAATTCAATTTTTGATATTAAGTGATAGAGAGGTGAGAGGAAGGCTCAATTTTGGCTTTTGGCATTGCTACGCTCACATTTCATGTTTGATCTTTGCAATACACATAGGCAAAAGAGTGCAAGGTTTTTAGAGTCTGCAACATAGTCTCCCAAAAGCAAAGATGGCACTAGGTAATGGCTAGGATAAAGAAGACGTCAAACTAATGGAAGGTATTCCAAAGTAGGCTAGAAGAGCAATGTGCTAAAACATATTGTCATCCTTGAGATAATTTACTACCTCTATCACCAAACAAGATTTTAGATTTCACCAAGTTGGGGCTCCAAATATTTAGGCTAGACACTATTCTCCCCTTGCTCACCGACCTTCCCTTCGTTTTAAGTCTTGTAGGAAAATTAAATCAAAGGTGAAATATGAACTAGAATGAAGCCCAATGGTATTCTAGATTTCACCAAGCCAAGGCTCCAACTATTTAGGCTAAACACTCTGTCCTCCTTTGGTTAAATATTGCATAATCTAGTATGAACTTAAGGAGAGGGCTACTAAGCTAGGACTTGGCAATGGATTATGTGTAAGGTGTAAAACAAAAATTGAAATGCTACTAGATCTTTTTTGAATCATGAATAAAATGCAAAACTTTTATTATTGTTACAAAATATCATCATGCATTCCACTCCTTGAAAGTCCATTGGAAGGAATTTCTCTTGGGAGGAGCTAATGGTCTACCAACTATCCTATAGAACTAGCTAGGAGTCAATATCCTCTATTCTATTTGACGTAGGAGGAATATAGTTGCATTTGATAGCAAATACATTTCAAAATCCATGATCTTACTTTCTCTCTTTTGTCATAGGCACAAGAAAATCTTGTGCTAGTCCTTGAGTTTGAATTGTCTTACTAGTTTCTCCATAGGGTGCAACTACATCTTCTTGAAATCCCATACATTGGTCCATTTAAGTTAGGCCTTTATAGCTCATGTATCTTCCATTTTGGGACCTCTAACGGCTAGTACTTTGATGTATTCAAAGGCATAGGGGAATGTGCATAATGATTATAGTCATCATCAGTCACCTTTATAGTTATCGTCAAAGCTCAACTTGATTTCCTCGAGGAGAGAGTCCCAATTGTTGATCAGCTTCAAATCTACTCTTGATTGGGGAGATTGATGGGCAAGTTAATGGCAATAGGTGCATCTCCCCAATTCAAATTCTTCTATAGCCCCCTAAAATTTGCAATTTTTCAACTATATGTGTAGGATCTCCCTAAAAGTGCATTTCTTGGACTTATATTAAGAAGTATAGGGAGAAAAAATTACTTTTGGCCTTAAGATCTTCCAACCTAGTGCTGAGATATCGAGCTCCACTTGTGATATGCCAGGGTGACCGTTGTGCATTTATGTCACCGACTTGTCAGTTGAAGATGCGGTTGGTACACCGCCCATGAATAATAGCTAGATGATAGCTATCCTTATCTACTCTAGTTCGTGGCTCAGTTAGTATGCCACCTTAGTTAGTTGAGTTTGGTTTGAGACCCATATATAGGGTTCTTCTATTTCTATGTACTAGAGTTCTTTTGGCTTATACAACTAAGAAGAGGAAAACTGTTTCAGCCTCCACCCTTGTGTGTATTCCCCTATTGTGCAAGCAAGAAAGCTACAAGTGAGACTCCTTCCTTCTCTCCCACAATCTTGACATGGTATCAGAGCCTTGTTCGTGGTAAGGAGCCCAAGAAAACAAGCCATGTTTGCGGTGTTCTGGTAAGAGGACCAGTGTTGCTTTCATTTTTTTGTTCTGGGAGCAAGTCTCTACAGGTAGCACAGCCGGAAAGTGCAAGAGTGCATTGTCTTAGATTGAGACGTCCTTCGCGGTGTAGCAGGAGGGCAATATATGCTGCGAGACATGGGCTTTAGCCCTTGGTTGCTCTGTTTTTTTGATTTGAGGCCATTTCGGGACCCGTTTTGGAGGCGGAAGTTTTCTGCACGCACTCAGGAAAAGGCCTAGTTTTATGCTGTGCGACCACTGTTCTACAAGTCGGTGAAAAGTTATTGTAGAAATTGCATCGTATGCTTGTGCGCAGAGACATTGGGAGTTACAGAATCATCCTTGTTGCCTGTTGATGCAAAATCGTCACTAGGAAGTGACTGTGTGGTCAAATACCACTTTCGTCAGTTTTGCAGATTTGCCCTTGTGAGGCTGAAGCTGTGTTCTTTGCAGTCACAGAATTTTTTACAGTGTTCTGTAATGGCGTCTGATTCTCTTTCACAGATTGTCACTGAAAAGCTTGATAAGAACAACTTCTAAGTATGGAAGTTTAGAATGACGAATTTCCTTATGGGAAAAGGATATTGGGAATTTGTTGCAGGAAATGAAGAAGAACCAGTTCTTCCTGATGTTCCCAATCAATAGCAAATGCAGGCATTTAAAGCATGGCATGAGAGAGCCAGGAAAGTTATGTATTGGCTGTCTATCAGCATTTCAGACTCTATGATTGTGCATATTCAAGATGCAAGTATGCCAAAGGAGGCATGGGATACTTTGTCAAAAATGTATAGCACAAATACGCAAGCCAAGAAAATGCAGCTCAAGCAAGAGTTGTACAATGTGCAAAGAGAAAGTATGAGCATCAATGACTACCACATGAAGGTGAAGAAGATTGCAGATGCACTTGCTTCCATTGGGTCGCCAGTGGAAGATGATGATTTAGTTTCTGTGACCTTGAATGGTCTAGGAAAGGATTATGCACAGTTTCGAATATCCATTTCCATCCGTGAAAGATTTCCTGATTTTGAGGAGTTGATTGCTCTTCTAATTTCTGAGGAGCAAAGAAATGGTGGTGCATCCTCTTCAGGAGGAACTTCAAAAGAAACTATCTTCTACTCAAATGCTGGAAGAGGTAGAGGCAGAGGTAGAGGAGGCCGATTTGGAGGCCGTGGTAGAAATCAGAATATGTAGCAAACTCAAGAAAACCAGTCCTATGGAGGAGGACGTGGTAACTCTAGAGGCAGGGGGAGCCAAAGAGGTCGTGGTGAATGGGAAAGAGGCCAAAATGCAAACAGTAATGTTGAATGCTACTATTGTGGTAAAATGGGTCATATGGCTAAAGACTGCTATAAAAAGCAAAATGACATCATGAATGGAAAATTGCAACAAGGGAATTATGTATCTTCTAGTAGACAGGGTGATGACAGAAATGAGCATTTGTTTATGGTGCAGCACATGAACAATTCTGTGACAAGTGCAGAAGAAAGCAACGATGTATGGTATGTTGACTCAGGTGCATCAAACCACATGACAGGTCATGCAGAATGGATGGAGGATGCAAGGAAAATGGAAAAACCAGGATTTGTGGAGACTGGTGATGATACTGCACATCCTATTGTGCAGATTGGAAAATTTCCTTTGTCTATGCAGGATGGGAAAAAAAAATACCTATCCAATGTATTTCATGTCCTGAATATCACCAAGAATCTGGTTTCTGTTGGTCAAATGGTTGAGCAGGGCTTGCAGGTCAGATTTAATCCTCATGGATGCTTTGTTGAGGATATGAAAAATAAAGGTCGCTTGATAGCAAAAGGAAAGAAGAAGGGCAGAATGTTTACGTTGGATGCAGACATGCCTGAATTGAGTGCAGCAATGTTTGCACATGGGACCGATGTAGTTGCAGATATTGATATCTAAACCCATTGGTCATGTTAATGTACAATGACTTAAATCAATGCAGGCCCAAAATATTGTTGCAGGATTGCCGAAATTCAAGGTTGCAGAAATGCATAAGGTATGTGAAGCCTATCAATTTGGAAAACAGGCAAGGAAACCATTTCCTAGACATGTTCAAGAGAGTAAAAAGCCATTGGAATTAATCCACTCTGATGTGTGGACTACTAAAGCTGCATCTCTTGGAGGCTGTCATTGTTTTGTCACTTTTATTGATGACTATAGCAGAAAAGTTTGGGTGTATTTTATGAAAAAGAAAAGTGAAGTTTTTGGGCATTTCAAAACTCTTAAAGCTATGGTTGAAAAAGAAACAGGCCTACAAATAAAATGCCTAAGGTCAGATGGAGGGGGAGAGTACCTCTCAAATAAGTTTACAAGGTTCCTGCAGGAGCATGGCATAAAGCAACAATATTCATGTAGTCATAAACCACAACAAAATGGAATTGCAGAAATGAAAAACAGGCATATTGGAGAGGTATCTCGTGCCATGCTCAATGAAAAAGACTTGCCAGATTTTTACTGGGCTGAAGTAGTTGCTACAGCAGTCTACATAATGAACAGGACTCCCACTGCAGCAGTACATGGGATGACTCCAGAGGAGAGGTATACTGGTAAGAAACCAGATATTTCTCATTTGAACATTTTTGGTTGCATTGCCTATGTTCATGTGCTAGATGAGTTGAGATCCAAGTTGGATCCAAAAGCTGAGAAGTGCATCTTTATTTGTTACTCTCTGCAGGCAGAAAGGGTATAGATGCTATAACCCTTCTACTCGTAAGTTTATATTGAGCGGAGATGTTGTTTTTGATGAGATGAGTAGCTGGTATAAACCAGTAAATGTGATTGATGATGTAGATGCACAAAATGGTAATGTTGCACAGAATTCACAGCAGCAGTCACAAAATATTAGTGGACCTGGAGCGTCCTCTAGTAGTGGTTCACATTCTTCGCCATGGACAGGCAGATTGAGATCAGGAAAATCTTCTCAAAGCAATGCAGATAGTGGTATTCAGGTATCACGAAAAGGAAAAGAGAAGGTAGATCAGCCCATGTTTGATGTGAATGCAGGTCACTCTTATGTGGATGGTGAATCTAGTGGCTCAGAACAGAGCATTGATGATGAGTTGGGTATTCCTTCTATTGTTACACCTGGAGTAAGGAAGACCAGGGATGTTTTGAGAGCACCTGGGACCCACTTCTTTTGAGCAAGCCATGGGAAAAGAAAAATGGGAGAAAGCCATGGATGAAGAAATGATGCCTTGGAAGCAAATACTACATGGGAATTGGTACCTTTGCCTAAAGGTAAGAATGCAATTGGCTGTAAGTGGGTTTATAAGGTGAAGCACAATGTAGATGGTTCTGTGAACAGATACAAGGCAAGATTAGTAGTCAAGGGGTATGCACAAACATATGGCATTGATTATGAAGAAACATTCAGTCCGATTGCAAGGATGGCAACCGTAAGAGCAGTCATTGCTATGGCTGCATCAAAGGGATGGTCTTTACATCAGATGGATGTAAAGAATGCCTTCTTGCATAGTGATTTGCAAGAAGAGGTCTATATGGAGCAGCCACCAGGTTATGTGCATACTGTTCATCCTGAGTTTGTTTGCAGGTTGAAGAAAGCCTTGTATGGCTTGAAGCAAGTACCTAGAGCATGGTCTGACAAGATAGGACAGTATCTTATCACTATTGGCTTTCAGATTTCCAAGGCAGATTTCTCACTTTATGTAAGAAAAACAGAGAAAGGTATTATGCGACTTGTCATTTATGTTGATGATTTGATTATGACAGGTGACAGTGATGAAGATATCCTTCATGTGAAAATGCTATTGAAGCAGAAGTTTGAGATGAAGGATTTGGGAGAGTTGCGTATTTCTTGGGCATTGAGGTGATTAGATCACCAAGTGGGATACGGCTCTTGCAGAGGCAGTATGGATTGGACATGCTGTCCAAATATGGGATGACAGGCTGTAAGCCTA
This sequence comes from Lygodium microphyllum, assembly GCF_053477565.2. Lineage (NCBI taxonomy): Eukaryota > Viridiplantae > Streptophyta > Polypodiopsida > Schizaeales > Lygodiaceae > Lygodium > Lygodium microphyllum. The sequence goes on along the minus strand of NC_141159.1, from coordinate 10,573,339 downwards.
TTTCAGTTCCTTTGGAGCAGAATGTGAAGCTGAGCGCAGATGCAGGTGAGCTTCTGGAAGACCCTACTATGTACAGACGCATAATAGGAAGTTTGATTTATATGACTATTACCAGGCCAGATTTGAGCTATGCTGTTGGATTGGTAAGTCAGTTTATGCAGGCTCCAAGGAAACCACATTTGGATGCGGCTAGATGCATACTCAGGTATGTGAAGTCCACATTGCAGTATGGACTACTTTATGAGACTGGGGCTCAGATACAGTTGCATGGATACACTGATGCTGATTGGGCTGGCAGTATTTCTGATAGACGATCTACCAATGGATATGTGTTCTTTTTTGGGAGTGCTGCAGTCACTTGGAGCAGCAAGAAACAGCCTACAGTTGCCTCGTCGAGCAGTACAGAGGTTGAGTATAGGGGTGCAGCAATGGCTGCATGTGAGGTAGCTTGGTTGCATAAGCTACTTTATGATATGCATCAGCCTATAGATGGGCCAGTTGTCATTTATTACATGAGCAGTATACACTTGGCAAATAACCCAGTCTATCATGCTTGAACAAAGCACATTGAGGTGCATTATCACTATGTGCGGGAGAGGGTTTTACTAGGTCTTATTGATCTAGTTTATGTCAGCACAGAGGATCAGGTAGCTGACATATTTACGAAGGCATTGGGAGCAGAGAAGCTGTGCAAGTTCAGAGACCTGCTTGGTGTGCATGAATTGGGATTGAGCTCGAGGGGGAGTGTTGAGATATCGAGCTCCACTCGTGATATGCGAGGGTGACCGTTATGCATTTATGTCACCGACTTGTCAGTTGCAGATGCGGTTGGTACACCGCCCATGAATAATAGCTAGATGACAGCTATCCTTATCTACTTTAGTTCGTGGCTCAGTTAGTATGCCACCTTAGTTAGTTGAGTTTGGTTTGAGACCCATATATAGGGTTCTTCTATTTCTATGTACTAGAGTTCTTTTGGCTTATACAACCAAGAAGAGGAAAACTGTTTTCAGCCTCCACCCTTGTGTGTATTCCCCCATTGTGCAAGCAAGAAAGCTACAAGTGAGACTCCTTCCTTCTCTCCCACAATCTTAACACCTAGCCCTCCCCACTCCTTGGGTGGTGTGAGGATCTCCCAAAAAGAAACGGTGTGCCAAAACTCCAAACAAATTCCAGGCTCAATTTATCTATTTGCCTCCACTTTGACTTAGACAAAGAACACATCATTGAGATAAAAAGGATTGAGGGACCCAAAAAGCTCGTGAAAATGGTCATCTCACCCAATGTGTTGATAGGTAAGGTCTTGAATTTAGCTAGATTTTGTTGAAGCTTCTCAATAATCCACCCAAATCTTTGCATATAGAAGTGACACCCACCCCCATTGGATACCTTAGGTATCGAATGATAGCTCCTTGGGATCACCTTGAAGTTGTAGTGGTGTAGCTAATTGTCCATTTCATTATTGGAAAGAGAGACCAACTTTGTCTTAGGCTTGCTAATACTTGATACTTTAGTAAAGCTTTCATAAATATGTAAAACCTTATCAACATTTTCTTTGTTAGTAACCACTACATTAGGGTTGTCATTGGCAAATAGGTCTATGCAAAATTGGCTTCCATTAGGGAGTGGTAGCCCTTTGAGATCATCAATCTACATTATATTCAATCATTTTTAGCAATGGATCTATAGCATTAGGGGATATTTGGACTCAAGTTTGGTAATGGCAAGAAATTCCACCTTACCATAGAGAGAAGTAAATCACAAATCATTAAAAATAACCTGACATTTAGTTTAATTGAAAATTTTCATTTTCTTAAAAAATGCATAAATTAGCACAAAGGTTTGAAGTTGTCAATTAGCCTTAATTAAGAGTCTAAAGGTCAATAAACTCAAAATAGACTACTTAGGACTCGAAATTTGATGGTTCATATTTAGATCAATTTGAATAATGGTACTTTCTTTTCAACGAAGCTTGAGCTAAAATACCACGCCAAGGCTTGAGTTATGTTTTGACATGGTATGTTTCAATACATTCCCATTTCTTAGAGGCAACTTCAAAAAACAAAGAGAAGCCTATGAGGATGGCTTAGGCTGAATCAATATCACAAAGGGAGATGGATGGGGCTTAAACATCAAAGAGGTATTAGAGAGATGTACATCACCTCCATATTAAGCTTGATATATACAAATATTTGAGGAGATGACTGGATCTATATCAGAGAGGCATAGGTGAGATTGTAATAAATCAATTTTCATGTTGCTTTAATTAGAAAATTAGTCTATTTTGGATTGGAGTATAAAAGGCAAGAGGGTGCCAATGTAAATCATCTTTGAATCATTTTACAAATCTCCACTTCTTGGAGAGCTTGAAGGTATTTCCTTCCCCACCATTGTAAGGGGTGAGTTCCTTGTAACAGCCTTCATAAATTGATTCTCAAGCTTCCATGGCTTCAACATTTCTTGTAGTTCTTGGTTGTGAGACATATTGGATTAAGAAATGGCAAGCTATGGTTTCCAGCATTTCTTGTTAATTCAACATTTCCTATTAGTTCTGTGTTAATTTCCATTTAAGTGGCAACCTTCATTTCATTGGTATCAGAGCATGGACTTTGATCCATGGGAAGGGTCATTTTCATGGTGGATCTAGTCACATGCTTGGTATAGGGTAACTGGTAGGACAAAATTTGGTCACAGGACTAGTTACAATTCAAACCGTGACTAGCCATGGCTATCTGCATCAAGTCGTCACTATTTTGGAGGTTCTTGGAGATTATATAGTGAAAATAACAGCTCGTGGCTAATCCATAGGTCATTTTGGAGGGAGATTAGACTAACTGGAGTTAAACAGGAATTATGGAAGACTAAACATGGTTACTTTTTGTTAAGCAAGGGTTTCTTCTTCTCTTTTCTCTTTCTCTCAAGCTTCCTTACAATCTGCCATGGAGATTTCTTCTCAGATCTTCTTCCCATGAACTCCAATGGACAAAAGGCTTACATAGGACTTTTCTATGGATCATGAGCTTTCTATTGAGTACTCCTATGGCATAGTTTGCCTATCATTTCTTCACGAGATAGAGGAGTGTGTCTTCAGCTTGTTTGTGCCATTTTCTCATCAACATACTCCTACCTCACGTGTTTAAAAATGAGCCGTAGAAGCTCATAGTAAGCAAGCTATGGTCTCTACAATTCTTTGCAATGATCCTCCTTCATCAATTTGGCAAGATTTCAAAGCATTTGTGGACTCCTCTTCTCTCTTGAAACCCTAGAGCTCATTGTTTTGGACAACATGAAGATTCTTGCAATTTCTTGAAGTATGGAGAGGGCTTTCATGATCTATGGCTTCCTGGAGATGAAGAAAAGCTTCTATGCTTGAAATAGAACTGACATTGAAGCATTTTGAAGAGATTTGAAGCATCCTTTTTCTCTTTATGAAGGGGAAAACAGGGCAGCCATGTATTTCATGAAATTTTTGGTCAAATGAAGCTTTATTCACGGGGCTTTTGATCTTTCTTGCTTCTTGAAGCTTCCCTACACATCAAGGACCCAACATTGAAGGCTTTTGTCAAGATTGGAGCAACTCTTCTTCTCAAATTTGGGGAAAAACAGGGTAGCCACTCAATTCTTCAAAATTTTTGGTCTTACAAGGTTCAAATCATAGGGCTTTTGTATTCTTCAGATTCAAGAAGGTTTCATTAAATCTACTACATCAAAGGAGGGCAACGTTGGAGCAATCTATCAAGAATTGAAGGCATTTTCTCTTCATGAAGGCAAGACGGTCCTGAATTCTCATAAATTCTTGATTCTAATCAAGAATTGATGCTTCTTCAAGATTCTTGGATTATCTACAACCCTTTCTTGAAGACATTCAATCAATGATGGCATTCCCATAATCATTTGGAGCTTCTTGATTGCTTGGAGTTGGAGCAAGCATTATGGGGTTAATCTTCTCTTGAAGCTGAGCTTATATCCTTCAATTTGGATCAATTTGATGGTGGATTTTATAGAGTATTGATCGATTGTGATTCATCTACCATTCTTCAACATCAATCAAGAGGTAATTCTTGTTTCCTACTCTTAATTTCCATATTAATCCACTTGTTCAAGCTTTCCAATTGCTGAAAGGGAACAAATTAAGAGTAAATCATTGATGTCATGATCATATAGTACCTTACCTAGGGATTGATTGATGTTGTTTACTGATTTCCAGCTTAGTCCATTCATAAATTGATGTCCAAATGATTGCATAGATTGATTCATTACTCCTTGCTTTGTTGCTTGATTAACCCATAATACAAACTCATGCAATTTCCTTTCATTATTGCTTAAGAATTTCTTAACCTCTAACTTTGGGGTTTTTGTGATTCAATCCATTAAGAATATCCAATAAATTGTAAAAGGTGAGCATAGTAAATCAGTGAGTCACTAATTACTATTGGTAAGCATTTCTCATCTTTAGTTTTCATACATTTTAGCCTTCAATTCTTGCATACCATGAAATGAAAAAATTGTAATTTAGCCATGCATTGCATTCCTTGATTGTTAGAACACTAGCTCTGCCATGTATATTCCGATTGAGGAAAAAGGTCGAAGCCGGACGAGATAGCAAGACAAAAGAGAGGTGACCCTCCCTTGCTATTTAAGACTTCGTGGGGGTGCACAACCTGGCCCAAAAGGAACTTTGCACACCTTCCGGAGTTTTAGAGCCCATGTAGGTGCCTGTCCTACGGTTTTATCCCTCACCACAGGTGGTGGACCACGGAAGACCACTTGGGAAAGAGTGGATGAAGATTGGAAGACTCATGGTACCAAACAGAGCAAAATAGGAGAGTCAGTGACATTTTGATCAGAAATACAGGTCTATAGGTACTTTGAAGTTGACTCTAGGTGAATGAATGAGATTCCAGGTCATACTTCAGTGCCCACAAGTGGTTATTGATGATCCATGACAAAAGGGTTTGAAACAGGGTCCAAATAGTGAATTTACAGGCTATTACAGGTTGTTGTCTAATCCTGAACAATCATATAGAATCAATTACAAAAATGGGATATTTCACTTTGAAATATTGGTTCTTATACTCAATGCGTAGAGGACAAAGTTAGCTTTGACCCTAGCTATAGAACACTTCATTTGGACCAATAGATCAAAAATTTTGGCCACTTTAGTGATAGGTGGTTACTATAGACAGCACTAGGACTGGTTGACAGGGTACACTGTTTTGATCCAAAGCAACCACATACCTCTTCCAAAGTTGTTATTTCAGTAAATCTACTATATCTACCTGTTATTAGCTTTGTGTGGAGCTATCAAGCACTTATATTGGAGGGGAATAGCTTTGGATATTGACCATTCTTTATCAGGCAGTCTTGAAATTGTCACAGTTTGCATGATGGCAAGGAACAAGAAGAAAGATAAGGTATTGAAGCCCATTAATGAAGGATTAGAAGATTACCATACTGAAGCTAATCCTACCATTGGAGCCACATATTAGGGACAATAATTTATGGGTAACAGTACAACAAATGAAGAGGCCCATTGGCCAAGGATTCCTTTTGACAATGAGCCTAGAATTGAAGCAAATGTTACCCTACTCATGATCATTGTAAAGAGGACATATATATCTGAAATGAAGGTTGCCACTTAAATGGAAATTAACATAGAACTAATAGGAAATGTTGAATTAACAAGAAATGCTGGAAACCATAGCTTTCCATTTCTTAATTCAAGATGTCTCACAACCAAGAACCATAAGAAATGTTGAAGCCATGGAAGCTTGAGAATCAATTAAAATGATTCAAAGATGATTTACATTGGCACCCTCTTGCCTTTTATACTCCAGTTCCAAATAGACTAATTTCCTAATTAAAGCAACATGAAAATTGCTTTATTACAATCCATCCCTGCCCAAAAGTTTTGTCCTCAAAACTTTGAAGAGTGAAAGGATATATGAATGATAAGTATGAAGAAATGAGAGGCCAATGTTGAATATCCTTGTTGAAATTGTCCATTGAAGAAGATAATCTTCCATTGAGAAGAATCTCCAAAGTAAGCTCAAAACAGTGGAAATCTGGAATGCTATCCTGAACAGGGTAGTGACAGTAAATGACCCATAACTTTGGATAGAAATGTCATATTGTCGCATATGAGATATAGAAATGAAGTACACTTCATAAGATATCCATCCATATCATCAAAATCCAATTTTTATGTTGATAGGTCAATTATTTTCATGATAGAAAATGAATACAACAACTGTCCACTGTACAATGAACTAACCATCTTCTTGAAGAAGCCATGGAAACTGATCCAAATAAGTAGCATCTTGCCAAGATGATTCTTCCATAGGCAATCCCTTCCAGTTGACAAGGTATTCCATAACAATATGGTTAGTTAGAACCTTCTCTCTCTTGCCAACAATTCTTTTGGGCTCATAGATGATTAAACCATCTTCATCAAGAGGAGGTAATTCTTCAAGAACTTGTATGTTAGGCCCAATGTATTTCTTGAGTTGAGACACACGAGAAACATTGTGAATGCGTGTGGTAGGAGGTAGATCAAGTTGGTAAGCAAGATCCCCAAATTTCTTTATGATTTGATATGGACCATAATAGCGATGAGCAAGCTTATTATGTCCACTTGAGAGAAGCATAACGAGACTTAGGTACTTTCAAAAATACCTATTCTCCTTCTTCAAAATCCACATGCCTTCTTTTATTGTCTGCATATGATTTCATTGTCTCTTGTGCCTTGCTGATATTTCCTTTGCACTGCTTCATTAAGGCTTCCATCTTTTCTAACTCTTCTCGAGCAAGAGGATTCACTTCATCATGAAACAATGCTGAAGGTACTTGGACTTTATATCCATATAATGCCTCAAATGGTGGCATACCAATACTCATGTGATGAGTATTATTATAACAGAACTCCGCCAGATGAATCCAATGATCCCATGCATTCTGTGTATCATGACAAAAGTGTCTGAGGTAGATTTCTAACCATTTATTGACCCTTTCAGTTTGGCCATCTATTTGTGGATGATAGACAATACTTGGAGTTAGTTTTGTACCCATGGAAGTAAAAAGACTTTTCCAAAAATTCCCCATGAACTTGGAATCCCTATCAGAAACAATCTTCATAGGTAATCCATGAAGTGTGAAAATCCCTTCCATGAATTGATCTGCCACCTATTTGGCTGAATATTGGACTTTGGTAGGTATGAAGTGGGCTAATTTTGTAAGACGATCAACCATAACAAAAATGCTATTCCAGCCCTGCTTAGTGGTAGGAAGCCATGTAATAAAATCCATGCTAATATTAGTCCATTTACCATGTGGAATAGGCAAAGGCTGAAGTAAACCACTAGGCAATAGACTTGAATCTTTATTTTGTTGGCATGGTAAGCACTGCATCACATATTCCTTGACATCTTTCCAAAGTCCCTTGTTGGGTAAGGTTTCATTGAGTAAGAAAAATAAACATTATCTTTTGTCTTCTACTTCTAAAGAAAATTTAGGGTCTCTTAATGTAACAAAAAGCCTCAAGATATGTAGGATATGAAGTTACAATAGGGTGGTATAAAAAAGAGGATATATGTAATGAAGCTATATATTTTCTAAACATATGTTGGTGCTCAATATGTCTATATCTTAAATAATATTCCATTGCTTTATTTAAAGTGACTATGGAATTTTAAAGTAGATCTATCCATTTAATCAAGGAAATTTAGGTGCACATGTTAGAATCTTATTGAATTTGTCAAAATAACAAATGCTTTGAGATGGAAATCTTATTTATTGGAGATTTTCTCATAAAAAAGTTTTAATTGTATCAAGCAAAGAGTGTCATATACTTAACTAGTTTAACCTTGGGTTTTAAAGCGATTTAATATTTGGAAATTTATTGAATTCTTTGATAGCATAGTAATATATCACATCCTTCAGCTTCCAAAAGAATATAATAGTATATCGATTTGGTCAACTCAAGGGATAAAGAAACAATGGTATTAAGCTCATTCATATTATTTACCCGTACAAGATGCAATGGAATGGAGAAAGCTAATATTCTAGAGGAATAATATTAGTGAATATGTATAAAGATTATTCTATAGAGCTAACCCAAAATAAAGTAATGTAGCATTTAAAGAGATGATCAATGAGAGAATCATGGTACAAATCTAATGTAGTAATTAAACATCCTTAATAAATTGTGGGAATATAATATCTGTACTTAAACCTCCCTTCCATTTGTCAATTCCATATCCAATAAAGGTATCATAATATACCATGAGTACATAATCATAATACAATTAATTATACTAAAAATCTTATGAGGTTCTCATAAGTTTCATGGACACTAAAATATTTACAATTAATTATACCGTGGATAGTTTTTGAGGCCTACTGTTAACCCTCAAATGAATGAAGGTGGAAAATCCGGAAAAGCTAAAGCAGAAGACAAAGGCCAAGGCAAAGTGAAATGGAAGACAAAGACGCACAAGGAGAAAAGTCCTAAATAGGGGAGAAAGGCACACAAGGAAAAGCGCAAGTCAATACTTTTGTAAAAGAGCGCAATCGCATCATGGTTTAATTCAAGGAGCGTCGGGCTCTCACCCATGCAATTTGTAAATGTAGACGGGCGATGGAAAGGAAGCTATGAAGATAGAAAGACAATGGGAAAAGGGCCTAGGACACGGCCGGCCATGTAAAAAAGGGAATAAGGGAATGACCGCCCAAAAAGGGATTTAGGGTTTTGTATATAAAGTTGAAAAGTGAATGAGAAGCTCATTCTTGTGTGTGGCCAAAAGTGGCTCTCCTCCTCTTCTTCTTCTTCTTGTTCTTACTTGCTTGAGCTTGTGCTTTAGAGAGGGAGTGTGAGAGTGTGAGGGAGTGAGTGTGTGAGGGTGAGGGACTGGGGAGGAGAAGCTCTCCATCTTCTCCTCTCTTTTTCTCTTCTCTTCTCTTCTCTTCTCTTGCTCACGGTGATGGAGCTTGGAGCGTGGAGCTTGCTTGAAGCTTGCACTTGGATCATGGAGCTACCGGAGTGTGCGAGAGAGGAGGTAACTCGATCGGCATGGAGGTAAGCTCACTACACCCATAGATATGGATGGCGCGTCGGCTATGTGAGAGGTAGCCATTAGTACTTGGCTTGGAATGCTTGAAACAATAAGCAGTCCGTGGGTCTTGGCGGTTGAGTGAAAGCTCCCACATTTTGGTTCCATTGCCGGGACCAACGGATTCAAGCCTTGAGCGCTTACATGCTTTGAATCGAGCATTGAAGTAGGGTTTTCCCCTGCTTGAAGTAGATAGGTAGGAAGCGAGGGAGTTTGAAGAGGTATTCGATCTCCTTAGCAAGTAGCTTTTTGATTTGTTGTTGAATATTAGAGTAGGACCATCCATCTCCATCTCTGGTTTTGATTTTTGTTGCACAAGGTTAAGATTAGGATAGGAAAAAAGAAGGAAAACAGTAGGGTTTTCTGTTGCTGTATAACAGGCTGAAACAGGGAAATAGGGGCACAGATTCAGATTTCTGGCTGGAAGAGTATGAGGGACTAACTTCTGAGGTCACAACAAGCTGGGATGGGGCAATAAGAGGCCCAGGGATTCAGGAAATACCACATTTGACACCTTGCCTTCTGAGAAGAGAGTGAGCTTGAGAGCCAGGGAGAGAGCGCGAGAGAGAGAGAGAGAGAGAGAGAGAGAGAGAGAGAGAGAGAGAGAGAGAGAGAGAGAGAGAGAGAGAGAGAGAGAGAGAGAGAGAGAGAGAGAGAGAGAGAGGGAGAGAGAGGGAGAGAGAGGGAGAGAGAGAGAGAGAGAGAGAGAGAGAAAGAGAGAGAGCTGCGGGGAGATTGTTGACGTGCTGATCGATTCGAGCACTGCACTGTTTCCAGGTATGCAAGGCATTTCCCTCTGATTGCTTTGCATCTAATTAGATGGCATGGCACGATTCGCTGAACTAGACATTAGCCTAGAGGCATCGCATGCAACGCGCGGGCCGTCGGCCGCACCGTCGGACCAGTTCGTCCGAGTCCCAGAATAGGATTGCTCGATCTTTGGAGTCGGACAGTCCGACTCCGAAAATCGGACCTCTCTGAAAATCGAACCATTTTTTTGATCCGAGTCCCAGAATCGGACCACCGTTGCTTGTCTGATCGGACACTCGACCATCCGATTTTGAAAATCGGACACTCGGACCCTGGAAATTGGACACAAGGAATCGGACCACTCAGAATCGGATGCCTGTCAAAATTAGACGTCCGATCCAGAAATTGGACATGACCAAAATCGGACCACTGGACTGATCGGACCAACCAAAATTGGACGTCCGATTCTGATAATCGGACTCCTGAAAAGCCATTGAGCATGCACAAAAGCCATTAGTGCCCAAAAAGCCTTTGATTTCCCAAGAGGATAACAGGCATCATGGGCACAAAATTGCTCATGGCAAGGCTGATTGCTCAACAAAGCAAATGGCACAATCATCTAATAGCCTCGAGCAAATCATTCACCTAGTGCCAAGTCCACCTAAGAGTCCTAGATCTCCTACACCCTCTTTTTCCAAACGGACACATGAAGCACAGCAGCGGTCGTCAAGGGCGGCTGCTCACTCCCAATCTCTATCTCCATCTAAGCTTCCAAATGTCCAAGAGGTGGGACATGACTCTAGCCGTAGCTCTCGGCCCAAGGATATGCCTGTGCAACCTAATGTGACTAGATCAACTCATGCTCAATCTACACAGATGAATGCTCAAAGGGCAACAAAAGACACGACCACTTCCAATCGACCTAAGGACCAAGATAATCAATGGAATAAATACTCAACATAGAGGATGGTATTACCACTTCAATAAAATACTCCTATGTTGGTGTAGATATTGGCCTTTGTGAAGCTCTTCTAAAGATAGATAACCACAAATGAATATTACCACCTTGTGATTCTAGGATAAACATAGCTTGCAATTGTACCCAATATTGATGAAATTTAATGTAGAAATGCTCCTTGAAGTAGATCTCCTTGGGATGAAATCTCTACTGTGAATTTCCAAAATGAAAAGCACTTTCTAGTTGATGTAGAAACCTTGTTGTTGCTTAATAAAAACTCCTCCTTGAAGCTCTTAATATAGAAGTAACTTTATGATGAAGAAAACCTCCTAATAATCTAATGCAAACTCAATGAGTGAGAAAATTAAGATGTAGACTAGTGCTTGTTTAATGAGAAGCCTATCATGAGGGCACTACATTAGGCAATGCAACAATTAGATAAGGTGAGTTCTAAGATACATGCAAAGCCTATTAACCTAGGGCCAACTCTAAGGTTGTAGATGATGGAGGATGCTAGGCCATCAAGAGCTTGTTGCACTTTCATACCATGTAGTGAAAGTGATGGTGAGAGAAAGAGAGAGACAATGAGACATGAGATGGAGAATGAGTCACACACTTGTATTGCTCACTTACATTGCAATAGCGGAGAGTATATATATATATATATATATAAAGGTATGGATGTGGTAGGTTCTCTTAGTGAAGTTTCCTCCACATGTTCTAGATCCATCTTATCTAGTCCCAAATATCGAGATATTCTCTAATACATATTCATATGAGTACATATCATCATTCTAACAGGTCCTACTTGAATGAACTTTCAAGTGTGCAACTAACTATGAAGTTGACAATCAAGCAAATTGGATACACTTGAACTTACCAAGCATAATGATAATACATATTCATATGAGTACATATCATCATTCTAACGGTCCTACTTGAATGAACTTTCAAGTGTGCAACTAACTGTCAAGTTGACAATCAAGCAAATTGGATACACTTGAACTTAGCAAGCATAGCGATAATCACTACTTCTAGTAAAAAAAACCTTGCCTCTTCCCAAGAGAAAGGCAAGAAGCCAATCTCAAAGACATACTAGAGCCCTAGTGAGGATAGTAAGGAAGGGCACAAGAGAAGAAGAGGGAATTGCTAAGCACAAATCCTCCTAGTCAAGAAGAGAAAATCCAAGATCCTAGAGACAACACAATTGCTTCTATAGCTACCAAGAGAATAACTTTATCAAGAAGGAAGAAAATATTAGGGGTATATGATCATAAGCATTCCTGGAGAGTTAGCACAAAGCCAAGATGGCTTCTCAAAGCCCTATTGGATGCTCAAGGATATTATACAGAAATTGATGGATGTAGTTGCTGAAATGAGTTAGACAACCACCTCCATTGACCATAGCACAAGTGCCACCAAAATTTAGGAGAAAAAGAAAGAGGCTTAAATGTAGATCTAGCTTGAGGACCACAACAATTGAGGAGACAAGAACAAAAAAACAACTAATAGAGACTAGAGCCTATAAGTATCAAGGTGCAATAATCAAATGAAGTTGCTACTCCACCATGAACACCAATGGTATTCAAGGAGTCATTACCTCAAAATGAGAAAAAAAAGTAGTCGCATCCCTATGGTGATGCTCAAACTGGAAGAGACAATCCAAAGGAGACACGAGAATCATTAACTATTGACAAGCAACAACCAAAGGAAGCTACTGGTACTTCTAAACATCCAAAGAACCTTTGTCTCCTAAATAGAAAAGGGACATAGAGGACTAGTAGCCTATTGTAGCTACTAAATCCAAGGTAGTGGATCCACAAGGGGACAATAAGGAAATGACAATCTTTCCCTAAGAGTATTGGTATAAGCACATTTGAAAATGTGAAGACCAAAACTACTTCCAATTACTCCAAGGATCCGAGCAAGAAGTCATCTTTGTTTGCTAAGATTGACCAATCCATTGAATCAATAGTTGCTACTTCCAAATCCAACATGGAATAGTCAACTTAACCCTTGGGTGTGACCAAAGTTGCTTCAATTGAGGAACAAGCCTCTAGTCCTACAACACCACATGAGGATACAATCCCTACAACAAAGAGCGCAATGAGTATAATGATTTGCAAGACATGTTCTTCTCAACTAAAAGCTCCAGCAAGCAAACTTGAAGCCTAAGTTGATCAAGAGATATGCTGCAAAGATGACACAATATATTGTGTAGCAAGACAATCAATTGGCAATGGAGTGTCTCATAAAACTAGATGATACAATGACATCACTTGCTCATGCATTTGTTCGTGCCACCATTGGAGTTTCAATTGAAGAACATAAGAAGCTCTTTGAACAGCCATTGATGTGGGAAGAACAAGAACACATATGCTTGCATTATCCAACAATCATGGGAGAAGTTATGAAACATACTCCCAAAGCTCAAATGGAAGAGGTTTGCTTGATTTTCTCATTCTACATTACGGACAAGCAAAGAGACAATAGAAGCACTTGGACAAAAAGGAGAAGCACATAGTGTATTTGAACAAAAATGGTATTCTAGTCAGGGTATAATAGCCAAAATTGGCAGTTGCTAATGACTATTGCTAAAAAAGACAAGCTCTCTAGAATCCCATGCACAATCCAACATACATTGCCCCTATATCCCTAAGAGTACTTGCAGCTAACTATAGTCTTAAACTGTTAAACTTTTCCAAAAAACACCATTTGTGTGACAAACTTCTTGAAGAACTACATATTGCTAATAGGTTGATCTCTCTTTTGCCTTGCCCTAGACCCACAATTTCTTGATGATTATGCTCTACAATAATAAATTCCAATTTACTTGATTGGTTCATTCCAAGGAGGAGTGACATGGAAGACTAATTTTCCTTTACTTCCACTGCCTAACAGAATGGACCTTCACTGAATGTTGTGAATCAAAGTGATGTATATAAAACTTTTGCTAGCGAAGATATAGTAGTAGAAAGCAATGTGCTTAAGACTCTAGATCCTAAGCTAGAAGCTACTAAAGTACCTACTAACCTAAACCATCAATTAGACCACGCTAAGCAGGTTGAACCCCAAAATGCTCTCGAGGTTGCTTAGACTTCCTTGTAGATTAACTCCACTCAACATGGTCCTCCTACTAGTCTTAAACCTCTATGTGCTGATTTCTTATCATCATGGCCATTGATTTGGCTAAGAAGGACAATTCTCTTGAAATAGTGTGGTTACTATAGTTTGACTCCACAAACTACAAATACTAAGCTAGAACGTACTAAAGTATATATTAACCTAACCCACTAGTTAGACTAAGCTAAGTAGACTAAACCCACCCTAAAGTCCTCTCAAGGAGGTCACTCGGACTCATTTATAAATTAGCCCCACTAAACATGATCCTTCTACTAGTCTTAGACCTCTAGTAGTCTACCGATATTTTAGCATCGTGGCTTCTAATTTGACCAGGATGAACGATTCTCTTGAAAGAGATTGGTCATTTAGTACTTTTTCCAAGATGTTTGCAGTGATAGATTTAGATCTTGACGATAATGACATGATTCAATTTACTACAAAATGGCATCATGCAAAGAACAAGTCTCTCTTCCATAAAAGCATCCTTATCTAGGTTGAATTTTCAAAGACCTTCCCTCAAGAGTAATGATAGCCATATCGACTTATTATTTCATATGCTTCTTTTACAAAAAGTAAAGGTCAATCAATAATTGATGAGCTTAAGTAGAACTACAATTCCTCGAGCCCATTCTTATAGAAGTCATATTCCCATCAACTTGAGCTTGTTTCTATTGGTAGTTGCCTCATGTGGCTGTGCAATGATATACAATTTGTACACTTCAATCTGACTCAAATTATTATGCAACTTCTTCCCTTCATTCTATCATCCTTGTCTATAGCTGGATTTCACATCAAAGTTGCAACATCACCCATTTATTGAAGAATAAGATTAAAATTGAAGAGGAATTACATATAATCAATTGCTTTACAAGACCTCTCTTGCTTTGCAATTTGACTACTACTTATCTTTGTGGATTGAATAGAAATCAAATAAATCGGGTGCTTTTTTTTTGAATTGGAATACAATTCGAATTTCTATGACTAGTGGACTTCTAAAACTACAAAATATTAACTCTTGTATATAACTAACTGACAAGGTATTGTGCTTTCAATGTCTAGGCTTAGTATTCAATCTTCATTGTATGCACTTCAATGCACTCTCAGTTTCATGAGCCATGTTTACTATATGCAGTCAACTTTATGGTTCCTTCAATTTCTATTTCAAATTTTGTAAGGTTGCTAACCGAGTTTTATGGTATTGAATTTATTCAAAAAAAAAGAGAAAAGAACAAAAAGATTTGAAAAATGAATAAAAGAAATAAGCACTTGCATGCACTACATCGCACCCTCAAGTTAGGCATGTTTGGTAGCCCCGGTTGGTTGGCTTCATCTCTAATCCCTAGCCCCTAATCCCAAATTCCCCCACATTTATTAAGGGCACATCAAGGTCATGATATATCTCAGGTGTGCTGACTCACCTTCATTAGACATGTCTCATTGGGTCACTTGCACTTTCTTCCTTTTCACTTGTTCATCCCAATGTTGGAAAATTAACTTTGCAGCAAGAAAATGTCAGAAGATTTAGTGCAAAAGGGTTCAAGACATTGGGCCTCAAAAGAAAGTTTAGAAGTAGGCAATTCAGATGCAAGATAGGAAGAAGAGGAGAGCAGTGGTATGGATAGTAGATAGGGTTTTGCTCAAGAAACCTACATTCACTTGCATACATTGTGCTCTACATCTATAATAGAAGACACAACTTTTACATATAATGCAAATAGTCCACAGAGTAGCTCCATTTGTATTCAGCCCAAAACATGAAGTAAACCCTACTCTTGATTAGCAAAAAATATCTATTTTCAGCCCACTTATTCAATCCTTTAATTAGGATAATAAACCAACAAGTATGCTTCAAAAAATATCCCTAGTACTCTTGATACAGAGCTTCAGCATATTATAACTATATTATGATAGCAATAGCCATGTTTCACTGCTATATACAATAGTATATTTTAGTACTAAACCCTCATACATTAGTCTCAAATATTGGAGAACTTCACCAACAAGTATAGCCCTCTCTTGTCCTATTTGTATGCACAAAAAGCATGTATTTAGTGCTCAAAGAGCTTGTATCTTTTGAGGGAATTTGATGTACAATAGTTCAGCCCTATTTAGGGCAACAAATACCTTGCTGATAATAGTACTTTAGTTTGCAAAAAGCATTAGAAAATACTCCTTCAAACTTTGCTTTTGCCTCTATTCTATCATAGAGATAAAGTTCTTTAACCTAGCAACCTTCTCTTTCTTTCCACAAATTCATGTAGTCCCCTCCAAGTTTGCATTAATTACTTCATGCCAATTTTCAACCCATTCTTCTTTCTAATCAACCCATGACAATTTGTATAAAAATTACTATATTAATCATTCAAAATAAACCCATTGCCTAAGGTATGAAAGCATACCAAGAACATTGGGCACTCCCAAATCTTGTTTATCTTGAGTGACACTTCTCATCTTCTAGGCATGTAGAACATATGTCACTACCTTCATATTATATATCTGAAGTGTCTCATGTAGACATGACAAATAATATCCCATACATGGTTATTAAAGTCTTCATGTAGATGAGCTTTCTTATGAATCTCAATCATTGGATGTGTAGCTTCACATAACTTGGGCAAATAATATATTGTAACCATAGAGATAAAATATCCAAGTAATTGGTCTTTTCTATGTTTTTCCCTTAGTGAGCCTATAGCCCCATGACATCTACCCCCTCTAAACATACACATCCTTTGGCATGTGCCACATATCTTAGTATTTAGCAAGTTTGACGTCTTCTTCATCATCCACAATATCATCCTCTTCATCTCCTTTAATATTGTCATGTGTAGTTCTAGTCTCATGCTCTCCCCTCTTCATAAGTATCAGATGCTCTTCTCTTGAATAGTTTGACATGTGGGAGCTTCTCGCTCAATTGACGAGACCCACGGACTACTTATTGTTTCAAGCATTTCAAGCCAAGTGCAATGGCTACCTCTCACATAGCCATACATGCTTTTCCACCTACCAGTGTAGTGAGCTTATCTCCATGCTCGATTGAGTTGCCTCCTCCCTCAAGCACTCCAATAGCTCCAC
Organism: Lygodium microphyllum; assembly: GCF_053477565.2. Classification (NCBI taxonomy): domain Eukaryota; kingdom Viridiplantae; phylum Streptophyta; class Polypodiopsida; order Schizaeales; family Lygodiaceae; genus Lygodium; species Lygodium microphyllum. The sequence continues at coordinate 10,556,326 of NC_141159.1, read as the reverse complement.
AATCAAGGTGCAAGCTTGATCCTCAAGCTCCATTGCCGCGCGCAAGACAAGAGAAGAGAAGAGAAGAAGAGAAGAGAGAAGAAGATGGAGAGCCTCTCTACCACGATCCCTCACCCTCACACACTCACTCCCTCACTCCTTTCACACTCCCTCTCTCAAGCACAAGCACAAGCAAGCAAAATAAGAAGAAGAAGAGAAGAGGAGAGCTAGTTTTGGCCACACACAAGAATGAGCTTCTTCATTCACTTTTTGCCTTTTATACAAAACCCTAACCCTAATCCCCTCTATTTTAGCCTAGGTCCTCTTTTCCTATTCTTTTCTATTTACATTATGGCTTCATCCATGCATGTATACTCTTTACAGATAGCACCGGAGGGAGCCTGGCACTCTTTTACAAAGATTTAGGGGTGCCTTTGCATTTTAAAATGCACCTCTTCCATTTTTGCACTTGCCTTGGGTTTTTAAGCCGTCTTTGTGATGTTAGCCTTTTTCCCTCTTATTTTTGTTGTCAGGTCACCTTTTTCCGCTTTGCCATGCATTTGGAAACTTTCTTTTGCTTCCTTTTTTTTTTGCCTTTCTTGCACTAGGGTTAACATTACCCCCCTCTTAGTCGAGTGCCAGTCCCATGGCACTTGGGGGCTTTGTTGATGAGGGCTCGGGTGGTTGAAGGGTTGTCATGGAGGTCGATGATGGGGCTTTGCGGTGATTGTACATGGAGAAGAAGCATATCAAAATGGTTGAGGTTGTGGAGGCCAAGAGTGGATTGAGTGGGTAATGGGGCCTCCAAAGTCAATGGGTTGTCGCGGTTGGTTGAATTCACTTGAAAAGGAAAAGAAGATGCACTACTGAGGGGTGTGTCTACCTTGCCGTATAGTGCATTGTGTCTGTGGAAGTGGAATTGGGAGTTGGGTCAAACAAGCTTGGGATGTTGTCCCACACTTGAAGACCCAGTTCGTGTAAAGGGGAGATGTGGTGGATGTAGCTCTTAGGGAGATAGGTCTAACCATAGGCGAGTGTGATCTCCCTAGGTGTGTGCTATCCTTGATGATCCCTAAGTGTGAAGTGGGGGAACAAAAGGGGCTAGGGGGTTAGACACCGAACGCACCTAACTTAAGAACCCCTAGGTGTAGTGGTTGTGGCACTTCGATGTTATAGTGGACTTCATTTATTCTTTCCCTTTTTCCTCATTTTCTCTTTTTTTTTTTCCTTTGTTTTCTTTTTCTTTTTCCTTTGTTTTCTTTTTCTTTTTTGGTATAAGTAGGAGGAGACAAGTTAGACGTCATCCTCATGCTCTTTAGGAGCTTCACGAGGGGGCCTGAGTGATTTGATAATGAATGTAGGGCTTAGCATGTGGCCCTTTGCTCTTTTGATTGTACTTGTAGCCAAAGAGGGGGCTTGGTTTCTGCTGCACTCGTTCTTTCTTTTGTTGATTTGATTTAGAATCAAGCCCTTCTTCCTGGATCAACTCTAGTGGTTCTTGTTGAGGTGGCTGCATTTGCTATTCTGGTTCCCCAAGCCCTAGTAGTAAGGAGAGTTTATGTGAGGTTCAACGAGTCGAGATTAGGGGAGCAGGTTGCTCCTCTATTCCCAAGCCAGTGCTAGGCTTGGGTGTCATGGCATGGAGTCCATGTTGCAGCACCCTCCTTGTTAGCTCTAGTTTTGTTTTTAGTTGTTCCAATATCTCTTCACCTCTTGGCTATGTGACATTCAATACTAGGCTCAAGAATGTGTGTTGCTGCTCCAACATTCCTATCTTGACAACCGTGCCTTTGCTTTCTACCAAGAGGCATTCACTCTTGAAATGGGCTAGCTTCTTTAGGTTAAATCTTTGATTCCATTTTCATTAGAGCAATCTTCTCCTCCTCTTGTTGCCTTAGTCGTTCTTCCTCCTCTTTTGGCATTTTTTGGCACTCTTTTTCTAGTCTCTTTGATTCCTCCTCCACCCTTTGTAGTTCTCTATTTCCCTTGGTGGTGGATCGAGTTCTTCTTATGGGGATTTTGAGAGTGATCTTTTCCTCTCCCCTTGACTTGACAATTTTGAGCCTTGTTGCTCATTGATTGTCCTCTCGCTTTTGCTGTTGAGATGGTTGGTCATTCTCCTTTTCATTAGTAACTCTCTCCATGTTGTCCTATTGTTCCTTGTGGACTTCGTCTCCCCCTTGTTCTCCTCATAAAAGTGAGATGCTTGAGCTTCATGGGGTGGAAAAGCGATGCTCCTCTTGGATTGGTAACGACTCTTGGGTCTCCTCTGCTACTATTCTTCCTGCCTCCCCCAGGAAACTGGAGCTTCTTGAATGATGGCAGTTAACACTCCTCCAAAGCCTAGAGTCAAAGCCTTGGAGGCATGTTTTTTTTTCCCTCTCGGACTTCACTGTGGTAGAGCCGAAGACTTCTTTTTTGCCACCCGTGGTGCTATGGGGTGGCTAGTACCTTTGCTGAGGTCTGTATTGTCTTTCGGACATAGGCATCTCAATTTTCCTTGTCTAAAGCATTGGGTGCAAGACTCTCTAGCAATGGTTCACCTATTTTTTTCATGAGAGCATTATATATCTATTTTTTTCATGAGAGCATTATATATCTAGCTTGAGAAAAGGACATGGACCATTTTAACCTCAGGTGAATGGTGGGGTGCTTGATGATCACCGTGCTAATGTTCCTTCTTACGTTGAAAGTTCTTAGGAAATTTGTGCATCTGATGTGGTCAATTTTTTGGCCAACCTTCTCCATGTATTTGTGGAGATTGCATTAGTTGACTATTTGTCTCATTGCGCCTTCCTTGTTCACCATCTCTCTCAAATTGTTGATATTGCGGTACTTCAGCTAGTTGTAGACTTGTGCTTCAGTGGGTAGGCCAGTCGGAACTTGTTGTGCTCTTCCTTTGAGAATGAAAGTTGGCATGCCATCTCGAGTTCTTATTATGGCACAAGAACTTAAAATTAGCTCCTTTGAGAGTACTTTTTGGAAAAATGGAAAAAGTTTAAGATTGAACATCATGGAATGGTGTGACATTTCAATAAGAAATGCTAAATTTTTATACTTTAAGCAATCCACACATTCCAAGCACGAATTTCATAAAATATTTTCTTAAAGTACAAGTTTCCTCTATTCATTCTTTTTTGCTTTAGAAATTCGGTTTGAAGTTTTGAAGTTTAAGTCATGTTTTCTTTTCCATCTTACCCTCTACCCCTAGGAATGATGAAAATCCTTCCTAGGATTGGGGGATGAAGGGTCAAGGGCATTTAAGTGCATGCTTACTACTGTGCTCTACTTGTCATGAGCCAATCGTAGAAGTTTGGGTTATACTCCAAGTGGGCATGATGGTCTATGTCACGAGGCTTTATGCTCATGTGTGTAATGTAAGTCAATACATCATTGAGAAAGTCATTGAAGTTCATCCTGCTAGCAATATTTAGTTCTTCATTGATCAACATTTGATCCAAATAGGGGTGGGCTATGATGTATTCCTCTAAAGGTCGTTTGCGCATGATGGCCAAGACTCTGGACGAGGTAGGAGCCACATAGGTAGGGTCGTACTCAACAGTTTTGATTACGTGTCTCTACTCAGTGTTGGTCATGATTTGGCAGCCCTCTTGTTCCCACTGGAGACATAGAGCATACCATTTCGTAGAAAGGAAGAGTCAAAGTCGGCTAGCTATGGTAGCTCTTCTAACTCATGGCTTGTTGTAGAGACTTTGCTCTTGCGATGTGATATGATCAACCATTGTGTGTAATCTTGCTCTTGAGAGATCTTGATATGTCAATCAATTCCTCAGCTACCTTGGGAATCTTGAAGAACAAGAATTCATAGTCCTCCTAAGTGCATGGCACGGAGCATACTTCCATTGCTAATGTCTCATCGAGAAGGCCTAAGTCCCCAGATGTTAATAGTTCTTGGCTAGCATGGTGAATGTGGCATCCAAGCATTTGATGCAGGTGACTAAGTCATCCCCCATATTCATGGCTAGGTCCATGGCCAATGTAAGGATAGATTTATGCTTATAGGAGGGTCTAAGGCCTGCGGGAAGTTGGAGCTAGATAGCTCAACTATTGATGCCTGTCTCATGGGTGGTTCAATAGGTTGTCTGTCGGTCACTTGTGCAATGGATTGGTCTTGTGGCTCAGTTAATGTGTTGCTCTTTGCTTGTGGAGCAATTGGGACACGGGAAGCGTTAGGTTGAGTTGGCCTAGGGGGTTGGCCTAGGGCCGACTGATTGTGGCTTTGGTTGATAGACTCATTGAGGTTCTATGGATTTGGTGCTTTTTGAGGCAATGGATACACCACTTTGTGGAGATGGGTTGGAGGGCTTGGATTGAGGAGCACACGTACCACTCCTAGTCTTAGGCAACCAAATCCAATTGTTGCCTTCGTAGTAGCCTTGAGTGCACAATAGGGCTTTAGGCACCCATCGTGGCTTGGCTGTTCGTTTGACTCTATACTACCAACTTTGTTTCCTAGGCTTAGGGCGTGGTGTTCAAGAATTATGGATCCATGTAGGTTGGCTTTTAGATGGATGTGATTGTCTTTTAGGTACTCATTTGAGCTGCGGCTTAGTGGTTTGGGCCATGTCTTCTTTGGGTTGTGATCGGTTTGTCTTGGTGGGGTGGGATGAGTCACGATCCTCCTCCTTAGACTTTGCACTAGGTTATCCTGCCGATGGCTTTGTGGGCTTAGATGGAGCCACATTGCCCTTGCTGAAAGCCATAACTATGTTATCCTACCGATGGCTCTGTGGGCTTAGATGGAGCCACATTGCCCTTGCTGAAAGCCATAACTATGCGAACACTGAGAACAACAAGGTGAATGCATTGTGAGTTGTAGTCAACGTTGCAATGGGCTTGCTTCTTGAATGCGCGACCTAGCAACAATTCCCTACCATCTACCTTAGTGTTAGGTAACACATAGAAGATCATAGGGATGCTTTTAATCTTGATAGAGACTGTCACTTTGCACTTTCCCAGTAGTGGGTAGGACTGACCCCCAAACGGGTTGAGTTTATAACATTGGTAGGCTACAGGTGAGGCTGACCAATAGGGATTCAATGATCGTGCATAAGGATATTATAGTTAGCTCCCTTGTCAATGAGTGTGTCAAAGATGTGTGTCTTTTGGGCAATCACTGATATGCGTAGGTAGGCAGGTGCTACCATTTTCTCATTCTCATCCTTTATCTTAATGATGGTGGCTATTCTTATGTTTACAGGCAGGTTTAGCAGCATTGAAGGCTTCTGTAGTGGGTGCACTAGTGTTGGTTGATTACTAGAGCTCCTGGCCATCATGCAGAGTGGTACTGATGGTGGGACCCTACTCTTCGATGATGGTAGCTGAGATGATGTGACTTTTTGGGACTCATTAGCTACCTTGGCAACCTACTTATAATCCACCTCTTCATATGAGAATGTAAGATCAATGGTGGGTAGCACATGCATCCAATCCCACTCGTCCTCTAGGGGGGCAAGGGATATACTTTGTTGGTGGTCCAAAGGGTTTGTTGACTGGTGAGTCTCCTTTCAATATAGCAAAGATGGCATCGGGTCAACCAAAGTAGTTTTCAAGTATCCATCTCGACTCTTACAGCCTCTGATTTGTTGTTGCATCCAAAGTCGGCCTAGCAGGACATCGTAATCCACTCCCTTCATGACTATAAAGTTCACTGAGAACTAGAATCCCGCTATCTTCAAAGGCAAGTCTTTTAGCACTCTAAACGATCTAACCTTCATTTTGTTAGCGAGCATGACATTGAACCTTGCTGTCTCCATGGGTGAGTCATCCCAAGCATGCAAGATTGCATGGCTTAGTACACTTACTTCAGCTCCTGTGCCTATAATTCCCTTTCTTTAGCATCTCCTAATGCATTGATAGGCAAGACTGCGTGCACCTCTGTGCTTTCCCCAAAATCATTCACATGCAAAGACTTAGGCACTGAGTTCAAGGTTAAGCTTAGTACGTATGTTACTGCATCATGGTCAGGCAAGTCAATCATGCCAAGCTGATCATGTCATTCTACCCATTGCTTCAACCCTTGACATAATGTTAGGTTTTGCCTAAGCAATTCTCCCAGAGGTAGGGTCATAGGGGCTGATATCGACGTCATGAGTAAGTTTCCAATCACTTGCTTTTTGTTAGCCTCCTCTACACTCTTTTGCCAATGATATTGGGAAATCTGCCCACCTATGGAATCTAGACTCTGTCTTCGTGGTTCTACATGGGGTGCGGATGCTTCTCTAGATTCTATGTGAGTAGGTGAGATGGGCATGCTCACATTAGAGAACTCATCGATGTCGTCTTCTTCTAGGATGGGCTTGGCATCTTTTAGGTGCTCTTGGGTCTCTCTCACCCACTCCTTGACCTTTCAACCACTTTTAATCGGTGCCTCAGATCGGGATATTCCCCAACCTTGGCACTCCCTTTCTCCATTGTCTAGGAGCAAATGTTTTATCCTCTACATCAGTGACTTATCCTTCGATAGTGTAGTGCACTATTAGTTTTGAGTGTGACTTTTGTCTAAGCTTTCTTCCTTCTCCTCCCACGACTCCTCTTCCCTATGGAGGTTGAGTCAAGGTTGATAGGTCCAAGTAATGAGATACTGGCATGCCTCGTCTTGGCCCTGGTCACATGACATTCAACGAGATGGAAGTGGCCTCGCCATCAAGTATCTTGACTCCAAATAGACCCAAAGGTACAGATGGCATGATAGCTGAACTAGTGGACGGTTTTCATCTAGGGTACTCAACATACAAATGAGTGATTCCACACTCAGGGCATCTCAAGTCAGCCTTTTCTCGATTAGCTTGCTCTCATTCAGGGAAACAAGATGAGATATGTCCTATGTGGTTGCAAGTCCAGCATGCGATTGGCTCTTGGTTTTGACCTCCTAGGCCTCTACCCCTTTCCTGACCTAATGCCATCATCGGTACTGGTCTAAAATCCATTAGAATGGGATTGCCCTCTTCATCGTAGGAGACATAAGGGCTTACGTATGCCTCTTCATTGTTTGGCTCCTTGATATAATGCAATGGAGCCTCACTCGTCATTGGTGGATGGGTCACGAAGGGTACATGTGGTTGAGGTATGCCTATATGGTTGATGTCCATTCTTGAAACAACTGGCTTGGCATCATTAAGTACTAGAAGAGCTAACAGAGCTCCCCTTCCAAATTGTGGTGGCCTATTTTCTAAGTAGTTTGGTTGGTTGTAAGGCTATGGGTATGGCAATCTCCTTGGTAAATGGAAATGCATGTCATCATGGCCAGACCTTGCGCTCGATCGGGAGGTGGTTCCCTCTGCAATGCACGCATTGCATGTGAGGTCGGTTAGGTCTCCTTATCATCTCTTGGATCTTGGCCAGCTCTAGCTTTACATCTGCCAATTCATGGCTTGGGTCAGTGCTCTTTCCTTTCTCTTGGGCACTCTGGCTTGATCTCTTGTTAGCGGTTGTGGCTCTCTCCAAGGTTCTAGAGATTGTGGTATCTCGGCTTGTGGTCCTTGAGCTTCTCTCTTTGAGCAAGTTGTCCACTCATATGGCTTCTTCAAAGACCCTAGCTAGCACATCCATCTGCAGGTTTGAATCGCCCACCAAGGCCTTCTAAAGCTCTTCACTTTTAATTCGACTTATGAATACGGTAGAGACCACTCGCTCACTAGGTCACTCTGCAACTAGGATTCTGTTGAAGAGACTCCGCATGTGGGTGACGTAGTCTCAAATATACTCTTTGTCCTTTTGATTGATGTTCATTAGTCAAATAATAAGATTATCTGAGTACCCTACCTCAGAGAATACTTTGATGAAGAGACTCTTGAGATTGTTGAAATTATTCTGTTCGACATTGTCTAGACTAGTATATCATGTCTGTCCTTTATCCCCAGGGCAAATACCAAAAGCATGTGCGTATTGAGCATGGTCCATTAGGGCATTGGCCTTGCATACCTACTCAAATTGCTCTACGAAACTATATGGGTCATTATGGGCCTGATACTCGTCGAGTTTCTTGGCAACTACGGGTATCTTCGTTTGGCTTTTTGAATTCAGAGTAATACCTAGTCCTGTTAGCAACAAAGTTGCTACGGTTTCTTTGCTCTGCTTTGCAGTTGTGTTATCTATGAGTCGCTTTGTGAGAAGCTTGCTCAACGTGAGGTTTGCTTTAAGTGCTCTTTCCTTATTAGTGTTGGGTCCTATCTGGGTTCTATTGGCGAGAGCTAAGACATGTTGAACCTTGCATATTTCTATGTCTTGTCTAAGCTTCTGAGCTCGTTGCTCTCGGTTGTAGGCAGCCATGCTTTGCAGCACTTTCCTTGCTTGTCTCTACTCTTCTTCAAGGTTCGTTGTAATGTCCTCGACTGGTCTACCATGGTGCTCCATTTTGTTTTGCAAATCGTACCGATTTATCATTTTTTGGATGTTGACTGGGAAGTCTCCTAAGTCGAGTTGCCTATGTTTCTTGATAAGAATGATTAGGTCTGTGGCTATCCCAAAATAACTTTTGATGAAAATCCAATATCGTCCAATGAGTCCTTGGAATAATATGATCTCCTTAATTGATGATGTTAGAGGTTGCCAATATAGAATATCCTTGATGGGGTCAAATGCAAAGGATCTACATTTGCTCTCCTTTGCATATGGTAGGTTTTACAAAGAATTTGTAGTGCTACTTGTAGCTAGCCTTAATGTTCTTCAAGTGGCTTTGTGTAGACTAGAATGTAATCAAAGAGAGCACTGGCAAATATTTTCTAAGAGGGATCAGAATATATCTTGCAAGAGTTGATTAGAGGGTGCCAAAGAATTGGTCAATCCAAAAGGCATCACTAGGAGCTCATAATGGCCATAACAAGTACTCAATGCACTCTTTGCGATGCCTTTGTCTTTGATTATAATATAATAGTATCTTAACCTTAAATCAATCTTTATAAAGACCTTAGCCCCATGAATCATATCTAAGAGTTGATCAACACTTGATATCTAGTACTTGTGCTTCCCTATCACTCGGTTTAGCCATCTAATGGCAATCTAGAACCTAAGGGATCTATCCATATTTTGGAAAGAGTATAAGTACTCCCCAAGGTGAAATATATGATTCTTACCTTCCTTTGGTTTCTCTAAATTATTAAATTGGATCATGAAGAGCAATTGTTCTTTCCTTATTCCATCCCAAATTGATTGCTTTAGCTAGTGTATCTTAGTTTGGCTCTTCATTGATATCTGATAATGTAGAGATGTTGAAAAATTATCTCTCCCTTATTGCACAAGATGTGAGATTTATTAAGCATGAGCCAGCCCATTTATAATGGAAATACTTGAAAATTTACTACTATTGTTTCTCCTCCTAGCCCAATTTCAACCCGATCCATAATTTTAGGACAACTTTTTCACTTGCTAACTCTACTATCATTTTTGTGGTTATCTTAAAGTTTCATTGTGACCTCCTTATAATTTTAGGATATAATAAAAAGTGAGTACTTCCACAATCTATGATAGACAGTTAGAAATAAGCAAACTTACATTGCAAATTATGCCTTTTATAGTTTTGGAGTTTATTGTCAGCTACTACTATATGCAGTAAGTGTTATCGCAAAGTAGAGACTCTAATGCATATGATGTAGCAATTCTTTAGCTATGTATATTGTTATATTGTCCATGTAGATTGTATTTATGGATGAGCAAGGAGACTATTTTGTGATGTATTACACTGGTCTCAGAGAGATCAATCTTTTGATGTAATTCTAAATAGTTGGATATTATTATACTGCTATATGTGTGAGAAAACATTGATAATGTAATAGCATGTGGGCTATATGGGGAAAAGTGGTGAGATGGTTTATCACCTTTGGAATCAATAAGCTAGAAAGTTTGTTCATTGTAAAATGATGTAATCTTCAATGAGAAGAATATACATAAGTAGCCTCTTAAGGAAGTGGAAGCAAGAAAGATTACTTTCTAGGATCCAGTGCGATCTACTATTTTTCCATGTAGAGCAAGTGCTAGTGTAGCAAGTGTGTAGATAGAGGGCACAAATGATGCTTCAACTAGTGAACAAGAAGCATGGAGATTCATGGAGCAGTAGGTTGAGAGCCCTATGGCACCTCATGAAGGAAGAGTGTAGGCTGAACTTTCCACTCTAAGTCAGATCCCATTGTGGTATGAAGATCTACTTACATCTCTCTTTTCCTCCATGAGAGATTTCAATTTGGGGTTGATCATGTGATGTTGATAGATTGTGGGGAGCCATGTTGTTAATAAAGAGAACATGACTCATGACAATAAGATTAAGTGGAAACTAGCTATGTAGTTTGAAATGGATTCAATTATGAAGATTTAGACTTGGGAGTTGCTTCCTTTGCTAGAGAGTAAATATTCATTGCCATCAAAGTGGATCTATAAGTTGAAGGTTACGAGGGATGCTAAACCAAAATACAAGGTAAATAGTCAAGGATTTAAGTAAGAGAAAGGTGGGGACTTTTGATGAAATCTTTTAATCTATGGTGAAATTGACTACCCTTCGCACTATGCTTGCATTGGTGGCTAAGGATGGCATGCACTTGTACAATTGGATGTCAAGACAACATTTTTGCATGCTAATGTTCATAATGAGGTCTATATGCATTAGTTAGAGGGTTTTGTGAAACATGGTAAAGAAAAGCTTATTTGTAAGCTAAAAAAGAGTATTTATGGATTAAACCAAGCTATGTGAAAATGGTACAATAAGCTTGATGCCTTTATGAAATCTCAAGGCTACAAGTAAGATAGACAATTGCTTCTACACTAGAATGACTAAAGATGACAACTTGATAGTATTGATTCTTTATGTCGATGATGTGTTGATTGGCAAAGCCTGAGCAAAAGCACATAGAAAGAAGCACGAGAAAAGCAAGAGATATGGCAAATGGGGAGAGAGAGAGAGAGAGAGAGAGAGAGAGAGAGAGAGAGAGAGAGAGAGAGAGAGAGAGAGAGAGAGAGAGAGAGAGAGAGAGAGAGAGAGAGAGAGAGAGAGAGAGAGAGAGAGAGAGAGAGAGAGAGAGAGAGAGAGAGAGAGAGAGAGAGTGGGAACTCCAATGGTCACAATGTGTGATGGGCCTTCACTTATTCAATAGTCACTAAAAAAAATAAAGAATAAAGTAATAATGATGGGCACTTGCCACCTTAAGTGTACAGATATGCAATCACTTGATTGAGAAGAGAACAAAAAAAAGTGTAAAAGTAGAAACATATTTAAAGTACAATACAATGAATAATAGATGTGATCCATCATATGCCCATCATCTTTTTGTCAAAGATGTGGATCTAGAGCATGGCTATGGCAGCTTGAAGGCATAGACTGAACTCATGATGACATTGACCAAGGGCTGAAGACCGACTGTTACACAAGTGAATTAGGTTCCAAGATGGAAGCTTGGACTCATAAAGACATTCTTGTGTAAGGAGACAATGACACAGATACTTTACTGGGAAGAAAAGAGTACTATCATTGCATTATCATATTGTGTGAAAGTGACAATCAAATACATCATTTTATAGAGTAGCTTGGTAGCACTTTATATCCAATGTGCCTATGGGATATGTCTCGCTTCCTGGAATAAACTGCATCTTCCTAGCCTAGTTGTTCCATACAAAGGGGCATACATACGGTGTGATTGGCAGATTCTCAACACCCCTCCTCAATCGCAACTGTGAAAAGCACTAAGTGTACATAGGCTGTCATGAGTAGAATCTTGGTAAGTGTGGGCATGCCACAAATAGGTGAAGCATCCAGAGGCTATCACAAAAAAGGCTAAGTGTGGGTAGCGCCCAAACATGGTAGACATCCAGGGGCTGTTACAAGGGCTCATTAAGTGTGTAGAGGCTGTTATGCATAGGCTACATGAGGAGTTTACAAAGATTATGAAAGGTTAAGGCAGTTATAATGCTTTTTAAAACAAAAAATGAGAGACAAGGACCGATAGGCCCTTGTGGTCTTTTTTAGCATAAACATTCTCTTTGTCAGCATGGAAAATCTTCTTGTCTTTCATCTTTGGTTCTTCTTCTTTAGCTTTGAATGATGTGGTCTTTTGGTCTTTATGGTTGATCTTCTTCTCTTCTTCTCATGGTCTTTTTGGTCTTCTTCTTTATGATGAACTTTGCTTGTACTGATCTTCATGTTCATGTCTATGTCCCCCTCAAGCAAAGACATCATCATCTTTGAGTTTTGCACGATGATCAAAGCAGCTGGAGTGTTTTCAAAATCTTCTAATAGATTCATTGATAGCTCTTTAGAACAAGGAAATCCATCCATCCATGCAGGTAGTACAAATAAGTCTTCCATATAGTGTTGATAAGCAACATGAGTCATGCTACTGTTCATGAAGTGTATCCATATAGAAATCTTCTTGCTTGTCATTGACATGACCAGAAATTAGTACCCACAACCTAAGAATAACCAACAATGAGTTGATCTTTGTATGTGTCAAAGGACACAAGCAATGGTAGTGTAGTATCAAAAGATACTAGTTTGAAGTTTGATGTTTGTTGCTTGAGTTTAACTTGATGATCTTCAAAAAATCTTAACAACTTCCCTTTCTTGCTGATTTGAGTGAGGAATCTTGTTGAGTTTTTAGTGTGATAATAGATCACAGTGACAGTAAGTTTCTTGGACTAAGAGGAATAAAGAAATGATAACAATTATGAGCTTTTGGTGCTTGTGGCTATGGAGGACTAGGTCTTCGGACAAACAGGCGACTGATCTTTTGTTTATAGCAGCATGTACAAGCGATCATTGTGGAAGATCTCTGTTGGTGAGTAGAAGGCTTATGAGGTGAGCTTCAAAAGCCCTAACATTGCAGAGAGTATCGCATCGCGTAGAGGGAGATCTAGCTATAAGAACATAACATGCACAAAAACAAGCACAACGACGTCCAATTTCCAAAATGCTGGCTTGAATGATCACCAATGTTTAACTATGATGTACCAGGGAGTTGCACCCTGAAGTGATGAAGAGATCCTTAGAAGACATCGTGAGCTGAAATGGCCTCTATAAAGAGATCCAAGGGTTCAAAGGAGGCAGGGTGCAGACTTGCCTATGGCTGCCACAAGCTTTGATTGAGGATGAAGTTGAAAAATGAAGTCATACATTGATCCTGAGCTATCCAGGGATGAAGAGGAGCTAAAGGAGTAGAGAGAGACCTGAGACATGCTAATCCATTCTCAGCTGAGCTCTCCTACCATGTCAAAGATGTGGATCTAGAGCATGGCTATGGCGGGTTGTAGGCATAGACTAAACTCATGATGACATTGACCAAGGACTGAAGACCAACTGTTACACAAGTGAATTAGGTTCCAAGATGGAAGCTTTGACTCATAAAGACATTCTTGTGTAAGGAGACAATGACACAGATAATTTATTGGAAAGAAAAGAGTACTATCATTGCATTATCATATTGTGTGAAAGTGATAGTCAAGTACATCATTTTATAGAGTAGCTTGGTAGCACTTTATATCCACTATGCTTATGGGATTTGTCTCTCTTCCTAGAATAAACTGCATCTTCCTAGCCTAACTGTTTCATACAAAGGGGCATACACAAGGTGTGACTGGCAGATTCTCAACACTTTTTAAGGAATGCAAAATATTCCACTAAGAGACTTTTAGTGAATGGAACTGCACGATTCTTGTTAGTTGAAGCTCAACAAACTTGTCCTCTACGACTATCACCTCCCCAATGAAGTGAGAGCATACCTCAATGAGCTTTTTCTTTGCATGGAAGATTAGATTCTTGGCCATTTGAATAGCACTCATAGAATCCAAGTGTAGTGTAGGAGCAATAGTCATACCAAGGTTTACCACCAAATATCCTAACCATATAGCCTTCTTACAAGCCTCAGTGGGGGCTGCAATATACTATGTCTTAGTATGAGATAACACAACACATTTTTATACCCAAGATATCCAAGAAATAGTACCTCTAGCAAAGGTGAAGACATACTCAAAGGTGGACTTCCTACTAACTACATGTACTGTATAGTTGGAGTTAGTGTAACCCACAACTAAAGTATCTATGTCACCATAGAAAATGCACATATTTGCAGTGTCTTTTAGATACCTCGTGATACCCTTCATGATGTCCCAATGTCATTGCCTAAGTGGATCCATATAGCATGCCAAAACTCCCACTACAAATGCTATGTTAGGATGAATTGCTATTATGGCATACATCAAATTGCCCACTGCAGATGCATAAGGAATCTTGGCCATCTCGGCCTTCTGCTCATTTGGTTGGGGACCAAATCGCTTGACTAACCTTCACATGGAAAGGGAAAGAACAGACAATAGGCTTAATATCCTTCATACGAAAGTGCTCAAGGATCTTTTGTATATACTCCTTTTGTGATAAGTAAAGGAGTCCCTGAGAGCAATTGTGCAACATGTATCCCAAGAATATGTGAGGCTTGCCCTATGTCCTTCATCTTAAAGCTCTTCTTAAGCTAAGTTTTCAAAGCATCCAACTCATCATGATCTCTCCCATCAATCAACATATAATCCACATAAAGTACTAAGATAATAAGACTACCATTATGAGCCTTCTTCATATAGAGATATGGATCTATATAACTACGAGAGTAAGATTGTGACTGCATAAATGCATCAAACTTATGATACCATTCCCTAGGTGCCTACTTAAGACCATAAATGCTCTTTCTTAACTTGCACACTAGGTGTTCTCTACCCTTTTCCTAAAAGCCCTTAGGCTACTATTTATAATGAGTCCTACTCTAACTACATGGCCCTCTCTAAGAGTGACTATCACCTTTGCACATGGCCTCTCATAAGTAAGAGGCTCACCACAATCAAATGCCATAACATAGTCCATGGAGGGATCAAACTAATGAAGTTGATCAACAATGTGACCCATGATCAAGCTAAAGAAAATTGTAGTCTAATATCAACAATGCAAATAATATCCAATATCAAGTTATTTTCTAGTCTCACAGAACCTGTCATGCTGTGATAGGAATAAAACCAATTTCTATGCAAGATAATATGAAAAGAAGCCCCCAAATCAAGTAGCCAATATTGAGAAAAAGTGAATGAGACATCAACTAGCTGAGTAGCATCAAGAGGAATTTGCTAAGATGTAATCATAATCAAACTCAAGCTCCAAGGCATTTATCTTCTTAATTTCACATTGGATGTACTAGGAAAAATACTACGATCATTAGACTCATCCTACACTTTGTCCTTGTATTTCTGTTTGCACTTATCTCATTGCACATCTTATGGCCTTGTGGCTTAATTTGACCTTGCTTTCCACAATAATGCCATGTAAGAGAAGCCTTATGATGATGGGACTTATTGTGAGACTGGCCCCGCCACAAGAGTAAGACCTTTGTGAGTCTCTACCATAGTGGTCATTATTGCTCTTACCATCACGTATATCCCTAACAGTTAATGCATGATAAGTATAGGGCTACATTGTCAAAAGATGCGGATCTAGAGCATGGAAAATGCTATGGTGGATGGAAGATGAAGACCAAACTCATGATGACATAGACAAGTAGAGACAAACTGTTACACAAGTGAATTAGGTTCCAAGTTGGCAGCTTGGACTCATAAACACAATCTTGTGTAGGACTAGCAAAGACAAGACACTTAACTGAAAGTACAAAGCATCATGACATTGTATTCATTCCATATGAAAAGTGGTAGTCAAGTACAATGCTTTATAGTTGTTGGATGGTAGCAATTTTCCCTCTCTATGCATATGGGATTCAGTCTTGCCTACATGTCCTAAGCTCAGAATTGCCTCATACAAAGAGGCTACAATAGGTGTGATTGCAAATATCTCAACATACATTCCCATTCTTTTTGTTTATCTCCTTTGTAAGTAAGGCGCCCTCAACATCCTAAAGTTTCAAACCATCCTTAGGCATATTAGCACACATGGCAATATAGAAAGTATCCCATGAATTAGGAGTGTTACAAGCAAGAACAAGGGAGGGAGATTATTCTTGAACTCAATGCCCGACAAAGTTAGTTGGTTGAAAATAGAATGAAATTCATTCAAATGTGCAGACACACTAGTCCCTTCCTTCATTCGAAAGCCCATGAGCTCTTTAAATCAATACATTTGTGAAGTAAGACTTTGCTTATCATAAAGATTGCATATCTTTTTCCATAATTGCCAAGCATTATCCTCAAATGCCACAACATTGAAATTGATTTGTTTAGATAGTGATAATAAAAGGATGGATTTATACAGCTCATCCAACTCATCCCAAGCATCGTGATCCATGCCTTTGGGCTTTACACTCTTGATTTTCAATAGCCTAACTTGCTTCTTTTAAACCAATACTTACTATATCTACATCTTTTAATAGGTGAAATTTGTGCCATCAAGCTTTTTAATATTGAGAATAACACTATCATTTGAAGAATGAGCCATAATTGTAGTATACCAATGCAAAATCCAAGAGAATGGATTGCTATAAATGATTGCAATTCAGCCCCTAAAAACCAGTCGCCAAAATAAGAGAAAAATAGGAGGGAATACCCAAGTATATAGCTATCTACCAATTGCAATAAATAGACTACCAAAGTACAACATCTGCTCTCCAAGACAATACTCAAAACTGTAATTACAACATTGCTAAAATAAAGACATTAGTATATGTCAATCCAACTATGGAAAAATAGCCAATAGAGCAAGTTTCCACTACCAAGGATATTCGAGTGTAGTATAGCAACTAGGATACGAAGAATGCAAGTAGCAGTTACTAAGCATAGACCATTAGTACCAAAGACGAACTCAAAGTTTTAGTAAACCATATAAATCACTGACAAACTGCAAACAGAGGTAATTGTTGGTATTCAAAGCATATAGAATCGAATTAGCCCACAAGCAGAGATAATTGCATCCAATAGTATACAAGAGAGCATATACATAAACAAGAGTCACAATGTCTCAAAGAACCAAGCTTTGCTATGTAAGTACAAGCGTCTCCCACCACTCAAAGTGAATCTAAAATGAAAAGTGAGTAAGAAAATCTCATGACATATACATCAAAGCATCTAAGAAGCCCAAGGGCATCATAAATACATCTAGGAGCATAAGTGTTCAATGCATCTTCAATACCCGTAAGTGAATAAGCATGGAAGCTTAAAGCAACAAAGCAAAGCCCAAGTGCATCAAATATAGCTCAAATCCAAGTGTCAAAGCATGTCATAATCATATTTAGGCTTATACGTCAGTGCTAGACATCACTATAGATATGTAGCATACCCAAAATACCATATAGGTACAATATGCATTTAAATTATAAAGCTCGCTATTGTATGCTTACTGTCTAAGCTATTATACTAGCAGTAAATTTCTAAAAAACTGTCTAAGCTAGTATAATAGCTTACTATCTAAGCTATTATACTAGTAGAAAATTTCTACAAAACTGAGCTACTCAAGCTCGAAACAATCCAATTAGTATCCCAAAGCCTAATCATACCATCTAGATACCCAAATAGCATCCTCCAAGCATAAAATATGCATTATAGAATTTATTATCTGCTATTCAAACCATAACTATTTTGTTTTGGGCTCTTTACAAGCACTCAAATATATAGCTCTCATTGCGCTCTTTGTTTTTAGATATAGAACGTCTAAATGTGATATTGTATGCAAAAATTATGGTCAAAATATAAAGTGCTGTTAAGCTAGCATAGCTAGCTATCCGTGACTTCTAAAACATGCTCTAATAACCACTCAAAATGGATATAATGGATACTTCTCAATTCATTAAATACTCAACAAGGCTCAGCTAAGTCTTGAGAAGCTCCTTGACAAGCTAAGAGTAAGGACAATAAGCTGGGAGAAGAGAAGACTCAATGTATACCTCAAAAGAAAGAAACAAAGGCTACTATGAAACCTTAAGCTGAAGCTTTGAATTTGAGTTGAAGCAAAGAATGAAGAAGCTTCTTGAATGATTGCCCTTATACGAGTTGAAAGGTAGAGCTCAAGTAAAAGCACACAAGTAGAAGCAAGAGTGAAGTAAGAGCTATAGCACACACACACAGAGAGAGAGAGAGAGAGAGAGAGAGAGAGAGAGAGAGAGAGAGAGAGAGAGAGAGAGAGAGAGAGAGAGAGAGAGAGAGAGAGAGAGAGAGAGAGAGAGAGAGAGAGAGAGAGAGAGAGAGAGAGAGAGAGAGAGAGTATGTGGGAACTCCAATGGTCACAATGTACGATTGGCCTTTCCTTATTCAATAGTCATTGAAAGAATAAAGATTAAAATGACAGTGATAGGCACTTGCCACCTTTAGTATATAGGTGTGCGGTCACAGTGTGTAAAGTAAATATAGGATAACATAGGCACATCTACCTTTATCCCCAACAAAAATAAGTATGATTTTGATGAATTGAAGAAAAGGTTAGTGGAAACCTTTAAAATAAGGATTTGGGATATATAAGCCACATTGTTGGCATGTGCATAATTAGGGAGAAAGAGACTACTCTATTTGTCCAAAAAGGATTATGTTAGCAAAGTGTTGCAGTATTTCAATATGGAATCCATTGCCTCCATATGTGAAACTTAGTGCTAGTGTTTATCTCAAATCTGATGAGAAGAGGGTTGAAATAGCCAAGATTCCATATTCTTCATGTGTGGACAACCTTATATATGCAATGATTACCACTCACTTGGATATTTTTATTAAGTGGTAGTAGTGAGCACGTACATATAAAATTTGAGCAAGAAGCACTCCAAAATAGTGAAAGGGATCTTGAGGTTCCTAAGTAGTATAAAAGATATGTGTATATGCTTTGGAATAAGTAGTAATGAATACTTAGATACACAAATGCTGATTGTGTAGGAAATATTGACAACAAAAAGCCAGCCCATACGCTAGGTGAGATAGCCATGGGTTTGTAGGTCAAAACTCCTAAAGGAATAGGAGTGTGGCGTTGGTCCTGATGTAGCATGTGAATGCAATACATTTTGGATCTATTGCCAGGAATTGGGACATGATGACCGTATAGTGGTTCACACACTTTGCATCATGGAATAGGAGGGGCATATGTGTCCTAACTCCAAAACGTGAGTGAATAGGAGACTAGATTTTGTCTTCTTTTTGTGGGTTGAAATAACATTGGTCTTTTGACTCGATTTGTAGATAATATGATTTAGTTTTTTAAAAAAGGGGGAGGAAATGGATGCATGATTGCCAAGGGAGAAAGGAATGAGAAAGTATATTCATCATGAGTTGGATTTAATCAACTGGATGATGTGCTCACTGTATTGTGTATAGCATTACATATGAAAGGGTGCTTAGTTAGCTAGGGAAAGATAAGGGGTGATTGATAGTGAAGAGGAAAGGTGGGCATTACGAGGAGGGGTTTGCCTTGTGAAATAAACTTGTGCTTAGGGCACCCAGTAATAATCATTGTCCCCCACACATGAACAAGAGGTGAATACCACAGAAGGGAGAGAGAGAACAAAGTGTTGCTTGTGAACCAAGGTTAGCAAAGGAAGATAAAGTAGCTACTTGTATATTTAAAATTTTACTTATTATTTAAAAAAAATGTTGCTTTCTAAGGCATGAAGCCCTAAGGCTTCACACATTTCTTTTCCCCTTTCCTCCTTTATGTGTCCACTCAGCGGCTACATACTTGCACCATCAAGCTACCTTGCCACCTTGAAGATGATGCCTTGTCACCTTTTCATGAGCTACCAACACAACCACCATACTACAACACTAAAGCCACCCTCAACACCCATCTTGATGCTTGTAGCCATTAGCAATCTCCTCATCATTGTAGCTACATCACCGCCTACATCCTCACCAACTTGCCATCATTCCTACTTGTGTTGCTGCCTACGCCCTCACCACTAGCTAGCCTACCATCACTCTTGCTAGTGACACTTATGTCCCTTTTGTGAGCTAATGATCAATAGCCCGCCATGTCCATCCTCATCACTCCCACTTGTGCTACTTAGGCCTTGACATAAGCTTCCTTGTTGTCATTTGCAGCACCTCCACGCCTCGCCATACCACCACCTCCTCCACATCCAACACACCTTGCCACACCTCCTCATCGTATGCCACCACGAGGCCTTGCCATGGGGCTGGTAACTCACCATCATGTCTCCCTTTTGATAGCATGCCCATGCGTGCGATGGGGCCTTGCCACCACCAATACTTGACATTCTTATGTACAATTGTAGTTGAGCTGCATCCATACTTTTCTTGCCAAATTGGTAGCCACCACACCACCTTTGCCTCCACTTCTAGCCACTCCAACCATCTACCATCATCATGCTATACCATGTTGAGAATGTCTTCTCTTGTACCCCTATTTCCACCTCTGTCCCTCCCACCCAAGACCCTCTCTCTCCACCCATACCTCATCAGCTCTCTTCTCACCATCAATCTCCTTCGTGACACCTTGACTTCCCCTCTTCTCTACACCTCATTGAACTTAATTGCTCGAATTAGAGCTTAGTTCCTCGAACCACCTCCAACTCCATATTACCACCATTGCACTGCCACCATTGGGCTGCTATTGCCAACACTAGAGGAGCTAGAATAAATGCCAAGAGCTGTCATATACGGGAAAAACCATTGCATAGGAAGGAAGAAGGTGCCATCAAGGAGAGAGGAACCACCGATGAAACAAAGGGAAAATGCTAAATGAGAGAGAGGAGGAACTACCAAGCTAGAGCCATACCAAGGTTGTAACCATTATAAGAGGTATGCATTTGTCATGCTTAATGGTCAACATTAATTTTTGTTGGCTTTGTCATCATCCTATTGTCATCAATGATTGATTACAGAAGAGTGGTGTATTGAAGGAAGAGAATAGGAGAGTGAAGCATTGAAAAGGGGTTTATATTGAGAAGTGATTATTGTCTAGAATGATTGCTTGGAAGTTTTCCTTTTTGTAACAACTTTGCCATTAAAATATTGGAAGAATATTTTTGTTACTGAAACTTGCAAGTTGTCAAGTTCAACATGTCAAAACAAATCTTGTCAAAATAAGATTTTCAACACGAACTTGCTGATAAAAGTTGTCAAATTGAAAGCGTCAATGTAAACTTATCAATAAAACCATCAATGTGAACATGTTGATGAGAATTTGTCATCATTTGTGAATGTGTTATTGGAGCTCATCAATGGAAACACATCAACATAAACTTATTGAGGGAAACTTCTTGATGTAAACTCATCAACAGGAACTTGTCAACATAAACTTGTTGACAAAATCTTTGTATATATACTTGTCAATATGAAACCATCAATAGAAACTTGTCAAGGGGAAACTATCAAAGTAAAATTATTAGTGAGAACTTGTCAATCTAAAACCATCAATGTCAACTTTTCAACCTGAAACTGTCAAACTAAAATTGTCAACATGCCCTTGTTGGCATGATCTTGTCAATGGGATCTTGTTAAAGTAAACCTATTAATGGGATCTTGTCAATATGGGAAACCATCAAAATAAAACTGTTAGCATTGGAAAAAGGTTGGACCTAAACTTGTTGATGGGAACTTATCAATGGAAAATTGTCAATGAGAACTTGTCAATCCAAAACCACCAATGTAAACTTGTCAGTATAGGTAGAAACTTGTCAGCATGGAGGACTCATCACAATTATGAGAAACTTATTATCTTGAAACTTGTCATTGAAATCTTGTCGACAAAAGTTGTCAAAGTAAACTATCAATGTGAACTCCTTAATCTAAAGCCATCAATGTCAACTCGTTTATGAGATCCATTAAAGTAAACATGTCAATGTGTTTTTATCTAGGAACCTTATCAATTGGAAACTTGCTAGTGGGAAGTTGTTGACATAAACTTTGAATCTCACCTATCCATGAAAATCTATCAATGCAAACTTGTTAACATGAAACTGTTAGCCCAAACTCT
The DNA here is from genome assembly GCF_053477565.2 of Lygodium microphyllum. Taxonomy (NCBI): domain Eukaryota; kingdom Viridiplantae; phylum Streptophyta; class Polypodiopsida; order Schizaeales; family Lygodiaceae; genus Lygodium; species Lygodium microphyllum. The sequence goes on along the minus strand of NC_141159.1, from coordinate 10,534,455 downwards.
TCTACAGAAACTTAACAATAATAATTTATCAACAAGAAAAGGCAACAAAAGTCATCAATTCGAACTACTCAGGTAGGATCAAACTTGCCAACGTCAACCCAAACCTGTCAATCCCTAGTTGTTAGTAAGAACTCTCTAGTTAAAACTCATCACCCCCAACTTATTGGTCTCAAGCTTTCAACCCCAACCTCTCAAAACAACCTTGCTCCAAAACTCATCAGCCTAATTTGTCCACTCTAAACTTTTCAATTGAAATTTATAAATCCCAACCATCAATCCTAGCTACTTATTCTCAACTTATCAATCCATAATTGTCAATAATATGTCAATCCAATTTGGCAAACTTGAATTGCCAAACTATTAGTATGCTTTTATTGATCTGAACTTGTCAATGAGAACTTGTTAATGAAAACCTGTCAACATAAATCTGTTGATGGAAAATTGTCGACTAGATCCGTCCATGTGAGCTTGTCAATGTAAACATGTCAACAAAAACCTATCAATGGAGGCATGCTAATGTAAACTTGTTGATGAGAACTTGTCAATGTGAACCTATCAAGATGGACACTAGTTGACATGCACCTATTAATGTGGATTGTCTCAACCTCTAAAATCCTATTGGTAGGGCTTGTCAAGCTCAAACTATCAATCCCAACTCATCAACATTGAACCCATCAAAGAAAAAGTTCATAAACTTGAATTTGTCAATTTCAACTTGTCAAATTGAACTCTCAATATGAACCTATCAGTGTGACCTTGAGGATCAACTTTTGACCAATTGTGTATGTGCATGGATAAAGTATTTCTAAGGTAGGAAACTACATCATTTTGAGAGCTTTAGGGGCATCTTGCTTGCGATCATTGAATTGGGAAGTGCATGGTGGCATTGAGATTACTTATTTACAAGATCACATTTGTTTGGAAAGAGAGAGAAAACAACATGATTGAGCACCACTCACTAAATAACTTGCATTGCACAAGCCACACTTCTTAGAAAAAAGAATGAGAGCTTGATTGAACACAAGGCACTGCTAGGATGGAAGTTGTTACATGAAATTAAAACGTGATCTTTGCAACAAGGACCAAACAACAAGTTGTGAAAGCAACCCTTTTTTTGTGTGTAAAATAACGACTAATCATTACAAAATCAAATTGATCTAGGCTGGATTGCCAAAATCATAGTTAGAAGCCTTGTAAGATTTAGCACAATGGAAAAGGAGGTGTTGTTGAGAGATGTGACTAAAGAATTGAAGACAACATGAGAGAACTACCAAAAAATAACTGCAAACAAGGATGTTAGCGAGGTATCACCAATATGGTTGGAAGACCAATACAATACCCTAGGTGAACAAAGTAAGGACACATTCAACAAGCTGTTGGATCTAACCCTAGCTGTCTCTAGCATGAGAAAGAGAGCACGCAATGAGAGATAGGTGACATAAGACATTTATTGAATGATGCAAACATTGTTGGATTCTCTATTAATCTAGTGATGAGATTGACTAACTTACAGTAATAGCAAAAGTTGTTAGATAATTTGCATGCCCTTCACATTAGAATATGCATGGACAACTCATTGTTGATAGAACTTGGATTTGCACTAGGATTGAGGGACTAGGCAGAAATCCTATTGGTCACCAAGCAGATAGGTAAGTATAGAGTTGGCAATGACTTTTATAGCTTCATAGAGTAATTTGAGCAGCTGTGTGGTGCACAATCTCATCATTGATGATAAGAAGACCCAGGCCTTCGATCTTTGCTTGAGCAACAAGGATAGAAGATGGTTCACGAAACTTGATGCGAATGAAAAGGCACACTTCTCTAATCTCAAAGAACTATTCATCATGTAGTTTGTCGAGGCCGGATATGGGGATATCCTCATCATATGCCTCATGAACTTGTAGTAACATGAAGAAGAAAGCATATGTGAATATGTCTCCAAGGTTGGAAGCTTGTATAAATGAGTCCCACTTTTGTTGAGAGATGCTGAACCCCAAGACTCTCAAAGGCATTTGTCAAGGGGATATGGGACAAACACATCTATGAGGCCATGGCTAGTAACTTGATACTTGATAAGTCTAACTTGAGTGCCGTGTTGGACAAGGCCATGCATAGGATTTGCATAGAGAAAGAAATTGAGACAAGAAGGATAGAACATGAATCAATACTACATCATCAAAAGGTAGCACTGAGGTATGTCACACGATTATTTTACATTTTTTAAGAAGCATTAGTCTGAATTGCGAGACGCATGCTCGACATTCGCTGTGTTGTGTTCAGTCATCCCGGGTTCTCTCCTGCCTTCGTCCATTCCTGTCAATGCAAATTTTTTTACCCCTTGCCCATGTTCATGCATGGGATGGGGGGCACGCTTTCCTTTAAAAAAAGAACAAAACAAACACAAAATATTTTTTTCTAAAAATAAGAGAAAAAACATTTCCCCAACCATCTCTCTCCTTGCTCTCCCCTCCTTCCTTCTCTCTCTTCTCTCTCTTCTCTCTCTTCTCTCTCTTCTCTCTCTTCTCTCTCTTCTCTCTCCCTGACCCCTTCTTGTGTTGTCCCTCTCCTTCCTCCTTCCTCCTTCTTCCACCCTCCCCTTCTTCCTTCCTCCTCCTCCTCCTTGTCATCTCCTCGAGGCACTCTCCTTCCTTGTCCCTCCTCCCTTCCCTCTTGTCCTTCTCCTCCTCCTTCTTCCCCTCTTCCTTTGGCGCCTCCTCCCCCACTGTTGATTGTTGAAATGACTTGATTTTTTGGATGTTTTTTGTTGTTTTTGTGGATTGAATGGTTGATTTTTGATTGATTTTGTATGTTGATTAGTTGTATTGGAAGTGTTTGAGAGAGCTTTGGATAAGGTTGATTAAGTTTTTAAAGCTCATGATAGTTTTTAGAGGAGATATGATGTTCTAACACGTTCTATTGATGACCTGATAGTGTCTGATTGGTTCTAATTGAGTCTATTGAGCTTCTGTTTTGTTCTAATTTCTTTCTGTATGAGAGGTTAGAGTAATGATTGATGGAGTTTGAGAGTGTTTGGTAGCTTATTGAATGGTTTTAGTTGAGTTGAATGCTTTTTGATAACTTCTGTATGGTATTGTAGACCCTATGTAAAGCCTCTATCACTGTTTTGATTCTGTTCTGTATTTGCAATAGTTTTCCCTTTTTCTTGGTGTTCCTCTTGGGGCTCCATGTTTTTAGTGCCTAATCGGGGAAAACTACCATCAACAGGCATTAGAAGGGGTTGCAAGTGAAGGAAATGGCATTACTCATAGGAGAAAACTTTGATGGATGCTTGCAAAGTTCCTTCTAACTCATTGAAGAATTGGAAATTCTCATTACCAAAGCTAGTTTCTATAAGAAATTTATTCCACAATGATAGAAACATATTACCAACTTGATGCAAGCTCTATGTGATGGACTATTTCCTCTCTCTATTGAAGCAAAAGAGACGTGCATCTTGGTGGAAAATTGTTTGGGAGTAAACTGAAGAGTAGAATTAGAGAGAAGGACCATCCATGGGAGATTTTTCTTTCATTGAGGAGTTTTTAGACATCATTAAGTGGAAAATTGTGAAGAAGCTACAAGAGTCTTTGGCTATGGAAGTGCATAAAAACAAAGAAGAAAAGAGATGAGATGTGTTTGTAGACACACAACAGCAAGATATGTGGGACGCATGGTGTTCTTATAATCTTCTATTTGTTCAATTGGCAACCCACTGGAAGTTGGTAGACAACGTATTCTTCACAACATACACTATCAAAACCATCAGAAGCTTGCATTACTATGATGATGATGGCACCACAAAGATCCTCAGAAGAATGAGTTTTGATACCTTTAGAATTGAATATCTTCCCCTCTGTAGTGGAATGAAAGCTGAATTTAGAGACATTGAAAAGAAAGAAGTAGAAGAAATGTTGGCAAGAGAGTCCTCCAGAGATCGAAGCCCTTTTGATTCTATTTTATTGAGTACAAACAAACTATGTGGAGCTAACTCCCTAATGAATGACATGATCAAGAGGCAAGCACTAAAATAAGTCTAGAGGTACGTGAGAAGAGAGAAGGCAAAAGTCAAAGCTGAGAACAAGTTAGCAGTAGCCTCCTTTGATGCCCTAGTGGCACTCTTTACAGAAGTCCCCATGGCAACTCAAGGTCCCCTTTATAATTAGATCTGTCCTAGAAATATTGATAACATGCAAGAGAATGTTGCCATGTTTCGCATCTTTAAGGAAGAGTACAATGAAGACCCTGATCTTCATGTAGCTGAGCTCATGGTAGTGTGTGTAGCCAATAATGCAAGAACCCTCAAGCATTGGTTGGCAATATTCCTCACTACCACTTTCAAAGGTGTGGCATTTCGGTGGCATGAGAGATAAGCGCCAGGAAATTTTGGCACAAGGGACGATGTGAAGTTGGCCTTCCTTACTAAATTCAAGCATGATGGTTTTGAAGAGTGGATCCACAAGAGGAGTTTATGAACCCAAGTCAGTCCTCTGGTGAATGGGTAGAAGTATATGTCTCTAGAACGGAATCCATGATGAGGAGATGGACCAACCATCACTTGGATGAAGGCATCCAGAAGGGGGTTTTTCTTAGAGGCCTACAACAAAAAATTTGTATGTTTTTGGAATTGAGAAGACTAGTCAACTTGCAAGCCGCATTTGAAGATGCAAGATTGTATGATAAAGTTGAACAAGACTGTCAATGACCTCAGGAAAAGGAGTCCTACCTCCTCCCATACCAGGGATGGTATATCAACCAAGTGCACCGAGTTCATAGTGCACCAAGTTCATAGTGGTCTCGCAAATGGTAGTACCTCAAATGATGGTTCAACCACAATAATAGTGGCCTCAAATAGTTCCCCCAATGGCGACTCAACAAGAAAACTGGGACCCTGCCAACTAGAACCAAGAACCCCTAGTCTCAACAACATGAGCCTTTGAATGAGAATTAGAATAGAGGCACCTCTGGATCAACCCAACTAGTCTATGCAGTGATTACAAAGGCTCCCAAAACCCTACTACAAGTACTCTAAGAGGTGAAAAATTGAAGGACTACTTGTCCAATTTAGTTGTTGCAAGCATAAAAAAAGGAGCTAATGGATGTGATTATAGAACAATTGCATATGCTAAAGGTAAATACTGACAAGATATCTAGTCCTGTAGCCAAAGGTGGAAGAGTTGTGATGCGATCTAATACATGGTGTGGAAAGTGCCATCAAGTGGGACACTTAGCCACTGAATGTATCCAAAAACCAACCATCCCTAGAGCCTTTTGTTTGTATTGTTTAAGGAAGAACCATATAAAGGATATTTTCTTTTTGAAGGAGATGCATGAAAGAAGGAAGAAAGACGAAGAAGCAAGATTCAACTCATTGGAATCCAAGATGATTACCAGGATATCAGACCAAAGCCTAGAGAGTTCGGTCCTAATTTTGGCCCATGGAGGTTTCCCTCTCCAAGTTATAGAGGAGAACAAGCTAGTGGTGGCCAAAAATTAGAAGTGAAGTATTACAGATGCAGAGAAAAGGGACATATCTCACCAAACTTCCAAAACCTTATAAGTCCATGGACTATAAACCCTTATGTAGTTGATGCGATGCCTAAAACTTATAAGGTCCATGGACTACAAACCCTTATGTAGTCGATGCAAAGGCGAAGGCCACACTGCAAAAGACTTCCTAGTCCAGCTCCTTTGAAAACCACCACTAATACCCAATTGAAGACCTAGGAAACATGCCTCTAATTTGGTGGAATTGGAAGTTGTTGCAATAATGCATGCCAAGAAAAGAGAACCCACAATTCCAAAAGAGAATATTCCCTCTGGAAAAATGACGAAGTTAAATCTTTCCAAGGAGAAACATATTAATACAGAATAGAACGGTACAATATAGAGCCATCCGGCAATACAAGCGGATACAAAGATAGTTACAAAGATAGAACTAGAGGTCCAAGAGATAGAGGATGTTGAAGTACCTCTAGTAATAGAAGAAGTGCATATGTTTTCACTTCTAGAAAAAAGAGGGAAGATAAAAGTGGGGGTTGCCTCGTTCCCTAGCCGATTGGAGAAGCCGATGGATCCTATCAAAGAATATGACTTGGTCAAAGACCTAGACACCTTCAAACCAAACCTATATTCTGACAGTTGTTGATGTTGTCTCCTAGTTGTTGAAAGAAATTCAAAAGCATACTGACAAGAAGACATGGCCTAAGGATTTCTCCTACCACTATCCCCAAGTCCAATAAGGCTCTAGAGCTTATAAAAGAAGTGGATGTGACTAACGCCTTCTTGGATTCTAGTACCCCAAAGATTGGCGTGTGGATTGAAGGATAGTTTATTGCAAACACATTGATTGATAGAGGTTCATCAATGAACATAATGATGGATGTGACAATGAAGGATCTGGGCTTGCAAGGTATGCAGCTTGGGAAATTTACTATATGTATATCCTCTACATCATGTGCGTTCAATGCCTATTTATAAATATTCTTACCTGTGATTTTTTCTTAAATAAAACATAATCCTTTTCTATTCAATCTATAAATAACTCCTTTATATTACACCCTTCAATATGTAAAAGATGTATAAAAATAATATTTTAAAAATACATTATTTTGAGCCCACGTGATGCACACATATATTCATAAGTAACTTACCCAAGGTATGTAGCCTACATAGTGGCTTATCAAATTGGCAGACCAAAGTATAATTAAGCCTTTGGGCATTCTCTCATATGTCACGACAACCCTCTCATAGAAAGAGAATATTGTGGCTGACCTATTTGGTGGTAAAACTAAATTCTTATGAGATCTCATATTCTTTGCTCTGCTGGGAAGACCATGGCTTTTTGTAGTAATGGCACAGATGGATTGGTTCAAAGGAACCCTAATCCTTGGCAGCAGAGCACCCAATAAAGTGGTGATGAAGTTGTATGAATTGCAAAAAGGTAATAGATCCACTTCCATTGAAGTCTTAATAGACTCTTCTAATGAAATAACAGATGGCATGTCAGGAGATGAAGAAGTTGTGAGATAGATCTTTCCCAAGAAAATAGAGGCACAGTCCTCCCTAATAGTGGGCACTGCAGCCAACTTTGAAAGAAGCAAAGTCATTGTCAATGAGTGAATACCTCTTGCCTGACCTCTGAAGTCACCTCTGATTACAATGAGATAGATGAATGAATGTACTGTTCTCCCTGTTACATGGTCATAACAAAAATAGAGACATAGACAAGAGCAAAGATAGATGCAGAAGCAGAGGCAGAGGATACAATAGAGAACCTGTTCTTCTCTTACAGAGCCCCTATATAGAGGTAGAAATTGAGTTTGAAGAGGACAACGATGATGATAGTGCAGAAGAAGATTTTAAAAGCACATTGAAAGAATCCATCCAACTTGAAGAGGATACAAATGAGAAAGAAGTTCCAAAGGGCTAGAAAAGCTAAAGATCCTATGTTGTTAGATAGAATGACTATGGTACCCTTTGGACTAACTAATGAGTCACATCATTAGCAGAATAAGCCTTCCTTTAGTAGTGGCTCTTGTCACTCGAATTTACCCTTCTCAAGAGAGGATAATGACTATGCACCTTGCCAACAACCACTAGTCAGACAACTCAAGCAAAACTTTGAAGGTTAATATTGGGTGATGTTCCTAGATGCATCCTCAAAAGACAAGTCCTTGAGCCAAGAAGTAACTAATTCCAAACCAAACCTGAATCAACCCCCTTGATACCATTTCAACATCCCAAGGAATCAGCCAAGCCCTCATGGATAGAGCACATTGATTTGAGTGGAGCATCAGAAGAGGAGACCACTCCCTTAAAGGAGTTGGATCTATATCCAAAAGTGGTCTGTGGTGGGACCTTCATCCGCAAAGTGAAGGTGAAAAGCAATTAATGTTCATGGATGTAGATGGTACTAAATATCACTTGAAGGTGGATGCCGGTCTTCTAAAAGAGGAGCTGTCAGTCTTGCATGACCTTTTGAAAGAGAAAGTGGACATGTTTGCATGGTCCTACAAAGATTTAAAGGGAATTGATCCTAGGTGTGTCAACATCACATCAACCTAGAGCCTGATACCAAGCCTGAGGCAAAGACAGAGGCACATGAATCCAAATTACTCTGCCCTTGTGAAAGATGAATTGCTGAAGCTCCTTGAAGCCGAGTTTATCTATCCAATGGCCAAAAGTGAATGGATTTTGCCCATCATGGTAGTACCCAAGAAGAATGGAAAGCTACGAATATATGTGGACTTCTAAAAGTTGAACTCCAAGACTAAGAATGATCATTTTTCTATCCCTTTCATACACCAACTATTGGACACAGTGGTGGCTAGTCATGAACTCTATTCCCTCTTAGATGGATTTAGTGGATATAAACAAGTTCAGATTGTAGAATAAGATCAATAAAAAATAACCTTCACAATAGAATGGGGAACCTATGCTTATAGAATGATGCTGTTTGGGTTCTGTAAACACTCTTGCAACCTTCCACGAGTGATGATAGCTACATTTCAAAATCACATGCATGATTTCATTTAGGTGTACCTAGATGACTTCTGTGTCTATAACCTAATTCGTGAGCATTGGGGACACCTAGAACAAAGCTTTGACATATGTTGAAAGTATGGGATCTCTCTCAACCCCGAAAAATGAATGTTTGGAGTCTTGTTAGGAGTTCTTCTGCGCCACATTGTCTTTGCACAAGGAATAGCAACAAATTCTACCAAGATTGAGAAGATTATAACTCTAATAGTACCAACCAACCTTAAACAATTGAGGAGATTCCTTGGCCATGTGAGTTACTACAGAAGGTTCATAACATACTTTGCAACAAAGGTAGTCCCTCTACATAAGCTTCTAAGGAAAGATGCAGAGTTTATGTAGACCACTAATTGTGATGAAGCATTCATCAACACCCTGAAATAGTGTCTGATTGAAGCACCCATCCTATAGCCTCCTGATTGGAGAAACGAGTTCCATGTGCATACTAACGTGTTAGTTGTCGAAACAGCCTTATGCCAAAAGGGCTCCTCAAAGTTAGATCAACCCATTTATTATGCAAGCCAAAAGTAACTAATCGAGAAAGAAACTACATATTGACGGAGCTTGAATGCCTAGCAATGGTGTTTGCCCTAGAGAAGTTATGACATTACCTATTACTGTTGACACATTTCAAATTTTATGTGGACCATAAGGCCTTGTCCTTCTTGATTAAAAAAAAGATGTGCATGAAAAAATGATGAGATGGCTCCTTCTGTTTCAAGAGTTCAACTTTGAAGTGGTTACTAAGTCTAGTTTCTCCCATGTCTTAGTTGATCATTTGTGATGAATCCCTCAGAGCAACAAAGAGGAGCACGATGACCTAGACCTTCATGATGCTTCCCTTTTTCTAGTCGAAATTGTAAACCCATGGTATGCAAACATAGACAACCTCTTGGCTACTCAATAGTATCCTCCCGGTATCTCTAGATGTGAAAAAAAGAAGCCTCTATTGGAATCAGCCCCCTATACCTTGTTAGATGGCACTCTGTATAAGAAAGGCAAGGATGAAGTACTACAAAGATGTATTGTAGGAGACGAGCTTGGAATAGTGTTGAAAGCATGCCATGACGAGCCTTATGGAGGACACTTTGCAAGAGAAGGGACAACCCCAGAGAAGGGCCTTACTAGCAGGATATTGGTGGCCGATCCTCCACAAGGATGTCTATGACTAGTGCAAACGTAGTGATGCTTGTCAACAAAAGGGAAAGCCTACCAAAACTAGCACTATGCCACTATAGCCCATCATTTCCCTATATCCATTTGAGAAGCGGGGAATTGATTTTAGGGGGCCGATCGATCCTCAAACCATAAGGAAGCAGAATAGATACATCCTGGTATGTAATGATTATATTGCAAAGTGGTGTGAAGCCAAAGCTCTCAAGCGGGATGATGGCAATACTATGGCCATGTTCTTGTATGAGAATATTATCACCCATTTTGGCAGTCTCTTAGAGCTAGTAAGTGATACAGGTACTCACTTCCTCAACAACAACATTATGGAAGGATTCACAGAGATGTAAAATATCTGCCATCCCAAGTCCATGCCTTACTATCCTAAAGGCGAGATAGACCCGTTTCGAGGTAGTGTATGTCATAAAGGCTGTCTTTCCTATTGAACTAGGATTGCCCTCTTTGTGTGTGGCTATCAAAGAGTGTCTAGGCAATGATGAGTCCATGGAGCATTGTCTCTTGCACTTGCAATTTTTGGATGAGACTCGTAGGATGGCCCACCCTACAATATATGGAAGCCACACAAGCTCGACGAAAGGCCTATCATGATAGCTTCATCAAGTAGAAGGAGTTTAAGGGATGTGACTTACTCCTTACTTATGATTCACGTTTTGACAAGTTTTCAAGAAAGCCTCAACAACATTGGATGGGCCCCCATAAGGTACTTGCTATCAACCCTAATGGTTCTGTCCAAGTGCACAGAGTTCATGCCTCTGATAATCCCTTCTTAATTAATGGCTATCACCTAAAGAAGTATTAGCCTCCCTGGGAATCTTGACAATCACCACCAATAGCCCCTTCATTCCTTATGCGTCGATTGGTAAGGCTTTACCTATTGCTCTTGATAGTCCTTTTCCTTATTCTGATGAGGTACCCTCGTTCTTTTAGCCCCTCCATAGCCACCTTCCACCCCTCCTTTGTTTCCTTTTCCCGTCTGATCTAATAGAGGTGGTGAGGATGATTTTGATATATGGTAATTTTTCCATTTTTCTTTTTGAAAAAAAAGAAAAAAAACATAAATATATATCAGTTATGGGATGAAAGGACTTTTGTCCTTATTATGTCGACCTATTCTTTGAGAAAAGGTGAAAATACCCTCGAGAGTAGGAAAAAAACAAAAAGAAGAAAAAAAAGAAAAAAAGAGAAAAAAATCAAAATTGTTATGGGAGAAAAGGAAGAAATTCCTAGTCATAGCATGCCTCCTTCCAAGAAAAGGTGGCAAACATCCTTGGATGGGAAGCTAGCTCTGTGGAAAAGGTGGTGACACCTCACTATCTAGATCAACTGATTCTTTAGTCAACCTTCTAGGATGTAGTTTTGAAGCCACCTCCCTTGGTGCGTTGTATCCTGCAACTCCATTAGTGCATCTGACTCCTACAACAGATGACATCTTTCACTTGCAATCAATAGTTTCAGATCTGTTGGCTACCTCCCTAGGTACACCTCTTCATCAAACGATACAAGTTGACATCATCAACCAAACGAAGCTAATCTTCATCAACAATTCTTTGAGTGACGTGAGCTTTCATCTTAACCAGATGGGGATATGAGTATGGGTGTTGAATGGTGAAATGACTAGGTTTTTTGGTTAATTTTTGATGGATTTTGAATGATCTTTAGTAGTTTTGGAAGTGTTTGAGAGTGTTTTGGATGAGGTTGATCATGTTTTGGAAGCTCATGATGTTTTTCAGTAGAGATATGAGGCTCTGTGATGTTCTAATAGGTTATGTTGTTGAGGCTTTGATTGGTTTTGATAGCTTCTGTTTAGCTTTTATTTTGTTCTGTTTTCCTTTTGTATGAAGCATAGAGTAATGATTGATGAAGTTTGAGGTTGTTTGAAAGCTCATTGAATGACTTTTGATAGTTTGGAATGATTTTAGTATGAGTTATGTGGTTTTGATGTTTTATGTTCACCTTTTGTAACCCTCTGTTGAGTCCCTGTTTAGCTTCTGTAGAGCCTCTGTTCCTGTTCTTGTTCTATTCTATGTGTATACCTTTGTAAGTGTTTTGTAGAATGTATGTGTGACTTAAAAAAAGTTTTCTAGCCTTGGAAAGAGGTGAATGTAAGTTCAAAAGAGCTCAAGGAAGTGGAAGAAGTAGTTGCTAAAGACTCAAGAGAAGAATGGAGTGAAGTGATAGTGATGAGTTATGAAGAGTCACTGCAGTGGCTTTGGTGACCTTTTCATATTAGACACACCTCTTGGGATAGGTATGCACGACCAAAGAAGGATTATTGTGAGTGATTATTGAGTATTGTAGTGAAGAGATGATGTACTATTTATTGAGAGAGAGAGAGAGAGAGAGCTGAGATTCATCGACAATTCTTTGAGTGATGTGAGCTTTCATTCTAACCAAATGGGGATGTGAGTATGGGTGTTGAATGATAAAATGACTAGGTTTTTTGGTTAATTTTTGTTATTTTTAAGTGCTTTGAATGATGTTTAGTAGTTTTGAAAGTGTTTGAGAGTGTTTTGGATGAGATTGATTATGTTTTGGAAGCTCATGATGTTTTTCAGTAGAGATATGAGGCTCTGTGATGTTCTGATAGGTTCTGTTGAGGTTCTGATTCGTTCTGATAGCTTCTGTTTAGCTTCTATTTTATTCTATTTCTCTTCTATATGAAGCATGGAGTAATGATTGATGAAGTTTGAGGTCGTTTGAAAGCTCATTTAATTACTTTTGATATTTTGGAATGATTTTAGTATGAGTTATGTGGTTCTGATGTTTTATGTTCACCTTTTATAACCCTTTGTTGAGCTTCTGTAGAGCCTCTGTTCTTGTTCCTATTCTATTTTGTATACCTCTGTAAGTGTTATGTAGAATGTATGTGTGACTTTGGAAAAGTTTTCTAGCCTTGGAAAGAGGTGAATGTAAGTTCAAAATAGCTCAAGGAAGTGGAAGAAGCAGTTGCTGAAGACTCAAGAGAAGACTGGAGTGAAGTGATAGTGATGAGTTATGAAGAGTCACTATAGTGGCTTTGGTGACCTTTCATATCTGACACACCTCTTGGGAGAGGTATCCACAACCAAAGAAGGATTATTGTGAGTGATTATTGAGTATTGTAGTGAAGAGATGATGTACTACTGATTGATTGAGAGAGAGAGAGAGAGAGAGAGAGAGAGAGAGAGAGAGAGAGAGAGAGAGAGAGAGAGAGAGAGAGAGAGAGAGAGAGAGAGAGAGAGAGAGAGAGAGAGAGAGAGAAAGTCAATTTTACGCCAAACAATGTATCTATCTATGAGAGATTATGAGAGAGAGCTATGGAAACTTTGAAGATGAATCATATGTGATATCTTTCCATTCAAAATGGAGTATTCTTTTGTGTTTTGAATATCTATTAAAGAATTCTATGAGGAATATGAAGAGAATAATGAATTTTATTAAAGTTAAAATCGTGGGAGAATTGTTTCTATGAAGTTGTGTGAAAATTTCTTGTTCATGGTGTTGTTTTCTTTGTTGAGACCATATAAAAGATGAAAAGATGGTTGTTGATGTTACAAGATCCCCTCTAATTTTGTTCTATTGAGTACCGCTAAGGCCGGTTGACAGGAAAGGCAACCCTAAGAAGGATGAGGGAGTGCCAAGAAAGAAGGCAAGAGCTAAGAAAGAAGCACCAAAACTGGTCCCAAGACCAAAAAAGAGGATGGTTTGGCGAGAAAAGAGAGCTTTGGCTACTTATCATGATTTTGATTTAGCAAGTTCTCTTTGTGAAGTCAAACTAGATATGAACCTCTTACAATTGATCAAATTATCTCCAGGAGTACGCAAGGAATTCAAGAAAATCCTGTGTATTGGGTATATTATAGAACCTTTGGGCATAGCACGAGTAGGGGAAGATTGGTTTGATCATGCTGAAAAGAACTGCCCTAGGGTTCCAGCTTATCTGGATGGAATATTAGTGGAACATGCCATTGTAGACACTGGATCCTCCGTCAATATCATGAGTTCAGAGTTGATGGAGAATAAAAGCACTCTTTACGGAAGTCCCTATGGTGACTCAAGGTCCCCTTCCTAGTCAAATCCGTCCTGGAAATATTGATGAGACATGCCAGTAAATGTAGTCCCATTACCCATTTTTAAGGGAGAGTACAATGAAGATATTGATCTTCATGTAGTAGAGTTTATGATAGTACGTGTGGCTAACAATGCCAAAATCCCTTAGCATTGGTTAGCAATATTCCCCGCCACTTTCAAAGGCACGGCATTTCAGTGGTACAAGAGACAAGCATCATGAAATTTTGGCACATGGGATAACCTGAAGTTGGCTTTCCTCACTAAATTCAAGTGTGAATATTTTGAAGAGCAGATATGAGAGGAGTTCATGAACCTAAGTTAGTCATTTGGAGAAAGAGTAGAAGTTTATGATAGTATGTCTGGCTAACAATGCCAAAATCTCTGACCATTGGTTAGCAATATTCCCCGTCACTTTCAAAGGCATGGCATTTCAGTGGTATAAGAGACAAGCATCATGAAATTTTGGCACATGGGATAACGTGAAGTTGGCTTTCCTCACTAAATTCAAGTGTGAAGGTTTTGAAGAGCGGATGTGAGAGGAGTTCATGAACCTAAGTCAGTCATTTGGAGAAAGAGTAGAAGCTTATGTCTCACGAATGGAATCCATACTGAAGAGATGGACCAACCATCATTTGGATGAAGGCATCGAGAAGGGAGTTTTTCTTAGAGGACTACAACTAGAAGTTCGCAAGTTCATGGAATTGAGAAGACTAGTCAATCTGCAAGCTGTAGTGGAAGGTGCAAGACTGTATGATGAAGTTAAACTAAGGTTGTCAATGACCTCAGGAAGAGGAGTCTTACCTCCTCCCATGCCAGGAATGGTATACCTACCAAATGCAATCCCATGGACAATTCCCTATCCCTACCCCCAGATGCAAACAATGCTGCAGTACAGTGCATTGAATTCACAGTGGCCATAGATAACAGTGCCTTAAATGATGGTTCAACCAAAACAATAGTGGCCTCAAACTGTTCCTCCAATGGTGACTCAACAATAGTGGAATCCTATCCATAGGAATCAATAACCCCGTCTCAATAGGAGCTCTAAATCAGACCCAAAATAGAGGACCCTTTGGATCAACCCAACCCATGTATGCAATGATCACAGAAGCTTCCCAAAACCCTACCATAAGTACTCCAGGTGGTGAAAATATAAAGGACTACCTATCCAACTCAGTCGCAAGTATCAAGAAAGAGCTTATGGATGTGATTATAGAATAGCCATATACACTGAAGGTGAATACTGCTAATATATCCACTCTTGTGGGAGGTGGGAGGGATGTGATGCATTCTAATACATGGTGTGGAAAGTGCCATCAAGTGGGACATTTAGTGACTGAATGTACCCAAAAACCAACTATTCATAGAGCCTTTTATTCATACTGTTTAAGGAAGAACCATACAGAGGATATCTGCTCTTTGAAAGAGATGCACTAAAGAAGAAAGAAAGATGAAGACGTAAGATTCAACTTGTCGGAATCCAAAATGAAAATGCAGAATATTGGATCAAATCCTAGGGAGTTCGGTCCTAATTTTGGTCCAAGGGGGTTTTCCTCTCTTAGAATTACAGAGGACAACAGTCTGGCGGTGGCCAGAGATCAAGGGTGGAGTGTTATAGATGCGGAGAAAAGGATCATATCTCACCAAACTGTCCAAACCCTAGAAGGTCTGTGGATTATAAGCCCTTATGAAGTCAATGCAAAGGAGAAGACCACACTGCAAAAGATTGTCCAAGTCCAGCTTCTGTGAAAGCTACTCTTGATACCCAACAGAAGACCCAAGAACTTGCTTCCAATTTGGTGGAATTGGAAGTGGCCGCAATAACGCGTGCAAAGAAAGGAAAAACCATAGTTTCAAAAGAGAACATTCCCTCTGCCAAGACTGTGAAGTTCAACCTTCCTAGGAAAAAAAAAACAATGCAGTACAAAACAATATAGTACAAAGCACTATAGAGCCACAGAGGGCCACAGAGACAATTGTAGAGGCAGGACCAAAGGTTTGGGAGATAGAGGATGTTGAAGTAGCTCCTCATGGAGAAGAAGCACAGATGTTTCTGCTCATAGAAAAAAAAGGGAAGATAAAAGTGGGCATGGCTCCATTCTCTAGCCGATTGGAGAAGCCTATGGATCCTATCAAAGAATATGACTTGGTCAAAGATCTAGACACTTTTAAACCTAACCTAACATTGTGACAATTGTTTTGTTGATGTTGTCTCTGAGCTGTCAAAAGAAATTCAAAAGCATACTAACAAGAAGAAGAGGCCTATGGATTGCTCCCTCTATAGTAAGAAAGTCTAATAGAGCCTCAGAACCCGTGAAGGAAATAGATGTGGCTAATGCCTTCCTAGATCCGAAAACCCCAGAGATTGGCATATGGATAAAAGGATGCTTTATCATAGATGCATTGATTGATGGAGTTACACATTGCGAGTTGAATAGACTTCGGCGATTTCCTAATGGATGCCCTCACCTACCTCACCCATATAATTTGTGGATGTTGAAGGGACTGAGCGTCACCTGAAGGTGGGTCTAAATCTTCCAAGAGAAGAGCTATTGGTCCTGCATGACCTACTAAAGGAGAACTTGGACATGTTTTCATGGTCGTACAAAGATCTAAAGGGACTAATCCCACAGTATGCCAACATCATATCGACCTAGAGCCTGATGCCAAACCTATGAGGCAAAGAGAGAGGTGCATGAATCCAAATTATTTTGCCCTAGTGAAAGCCAAATTGTTAAAGCTCCTTGAAGCTGAGTTCATCTATCCAATGGCTAATAGTGAATGGGTTTTGCCCATTGTGGTAGTATCCAAGAATAACATAAATTTGAGAATATGTGTGGACTTCCAAAAGCTAAATTCCAAGACAAAGAAGGATCATTTTCCTATCCCTTTCATGGATCAATTGTTGGAAACAGTGTGGCAGGCCATGAGCTCTATTCCTTCTTGGATGGATTCAACCCAAGTCCAAATCGTAGAAGAGGATCAATCCAAAACAACCTTCACAATAGAATGGGGAACCTATGCTTACAGAGTGATGCCATTTGCGCTCTGTAATACTCCTGCTACTTTCCAAATGGGTGATGATAGCTTTCTTCGAGAACCATCTACATGATTTCATTGAGGTGTACCTCGATAACTTTTTTGTCTATAGCCTAATCCGTGAGCATTGGGGACACTTAGAGTAGTGTTTTGACAGATGTTGAGAGTATGGGATTTCTCTCAACCCTGACAAATGCATCTTTGGTGTCTCATCAAGAGTTCTTCTAGGCCACATTGTCTCTACACAAGGGAAAGCAAGAGATCTTGCCAAGCTTGAGAAGATTGCCGCCTTGACAACCCCAACCAACCTGAAACAATTGAGGGGATTCCTTGGCCATGTGGGCTATTATAAAAGATTCATTGCGCACTTTGTGTAATAAAGCATAAGTCACCTTAGTCTAGAGTAGGCTAGGGTTAAGTATAAAAGGTGGAGATGTAACATGTGAGGGATCTTTTTTCCATTTTCAAGCAATACATGCTTTGAGGTTCCTTCCTCCCACCAACTAAGAGGGTGCATGCTCTTAGCCACCAGGATATGGGGTGCATACCATGTCCCACCTTGACATGAGGTGAGTATTCATGTTGCAGCATTCATACATGATTCTCAGCCTTCCATGGCAATATTATTTCAAGCCTATCTACCTTGGCTATGGCTTCCTTACAAACATGGTGTATTTCTTGTATTTCTTTGCAAGTGTGGTGTACTTAATGAATTTCTAGTTATTTGGTTTGATGTGAGAACTAGCTATTTTACATTTGTTTCAGAGCATAGACTTTGATCCATGGGAAGATTCATTTTCATGGTGGATCTAGTCACAACATGGTTATAGGATAACTGGGAGGCCAAAATTTGGTCACAAGGTTTACATAGTTTAAACCGTGACTAGTGGAAGTATTCTTCAGCAAGTTGGGACCAAGTTGGTGGATTTTGAAGAAGTCTAGAATGAAAAATTGCAGGCTCAAGGCCATTTTCGTAGGTCGTGGTCCATTTGGAAGTCTTTCTGGAGTTTTCTTGGACAAAAGGATAACCTACAGTGACTAAATGAGCCACATTTGGAGCTACAAGCATCACTTCCATCAAGCTTATGGATATTGAAGCTTTTTTGAAGGAGAAATTGGAGTCTATGAGCTACATATTCATCATAGGAATTGCAATTTGAGGATATTCTTGGCTATATCAAGCGGGAGATCGAGAAATTCCAGTATTAAATGGTTATTGGAGCTTCCATAATCATCTTCTCCAACAATGAAAGAGGTATTTCTAAATTTTACTCTTAATCCCTTTAATATTCAATTTCTTAAGCCATCCAATTGTTGAAAAATGAGAATTAAGAGTAATGCCATTTTAGAATTACCAATTGAATGCATATAGACTCAACTTAGGGCTGAATGATGCTATGCTGAATTCTCTTTATCTTGCCCAATAAAAATCCTACCGTTTTATCCCTCACCACAGGTGGTGGACTATGGAAGACCACTTGGGAAAGAAAAGATGAAGATTTGAAGACTTGTGGTACCAAACATGGCAATTTGTGACATCTTTGAACATATATATAGGTCTTTCCAATAGGTATCAATCAATTGCAAGTGTTTCCTGGATACCTGCTGGTGCCCTACAGCCCATTACGAGTCTATTAGTTGTTTTGGGGGTCTACAAGTACTACAAGACCCATTTCAGTGTGAAATAGGGCTTCCATAGGATGTTTACATGTTGTAGGAATTCATAAGACAGGTTCATAGTTTCTATTACGCAAATTTTTGTCATGATTTGATTTGGGAGCTTGATAGCTTGATTTAAAGAGGGGATATCAAAATTTGATTTGATTAAAGAATTTCAGTAATTGGACTCCGGGAGCAAAATTTATAGCAATTTTTCTGACAGGGGGTCTAATGGGACTGCACCTAGATAGGCTGTTAGGGGTGCACTGTTTGAGTTCATTTCATCCATATGCCCTATTGCAAGCTGAGATCTTACTAAATCTGGAGTATCCCTACTATATAAGCTTCCTTTGGATCAAGAAACCATTGGCATTGGTGCAATACTAAGAAAGATATTGAAAATTTTCTTTCCTACAGTTATCTTTGATAGCACCTATCCATAATGGCCAAAAACAAAAGGAAAGATCAAGTCATGGAGACCATTCAAGAAAACATCAGAGAATATATCAACGATAAAAACAACACTAATGAAGCCCTCAATCATAACCAATAAGATGATGTTGTAAGCATTGGTAATGCACATAGTGCACGAGTGGGTAATGATGGAAATCCCTTGTCTCACGAACCTTTTGAAGATCCCATGCTTTCAAGAGAGATGCATATGCTGAATATTGGGATACATGATCATTATGAGAAACTATCCAAATCTTTGGGGAAGGTTGAGAACACATCCAACAAAGTGGATAAAGGGTCCTTCTTCATCAACTTCTTTGGTCTTCATCAACATGAGCTTTATTATAGCATAATGAGAGCGGAGTTTTGAGCTCGAGATGTGCCTAAAATTTACCAAAAAATCCAGAATTTAGGGGAAAAATATTCAACATCGAAGGCGGCGGCTCCAACTCTAGGACGATTTTAAGCACCAAGTGAAATACGACTCTTAAAATGCGCCTGAGCGACACTTGGTGATTTTTGATAATTTTTCAGACTACCGTGCGGGTTGTCAGAAGTTTCCAGCCAATGCAAGATATCAAGCCGGATGCCCAGAAATTTACGGCACTCAAATCGGAGCCCGGACAGGGAAATAGCCACAAAATGGTCAAGATATGAAAAGGTAGACACTTGGAAGGCAAAAATTGGGCATGCCTTTTGAGTTTGGAACCCCCCCCCCCCCACCACCCCCCCCCCCCCCCCCCCCCCCCCTTTCCTCCCCCAAAATTTTAGGCATATAAGATGAAAAAATGTGGAGAGAGAAGATGAAGAAGGAGGAGATGGAGGCGCCAACATCACGCCCAAATTTTGCGCCCTCTCTCCTCTCTCTCATGATTGGGGGGTTGCATACAACCTATGGAACAGATCTTGGGCCTTGATTCCCCCCTATGGGCCGAGCATATCGCCGCCCTTCGCTCGTCCAATGGTGGCCTGAATGAAGAGAGCCAATTCTAGTTTTTCTCTCTCCTCCCTCTCTCTCCCTTAAGGGGTTGTTCTTGTGTGCAAGAGGAAAATGAAGAATGGTGAAGGAAAGCTTGTCCGGATGAGACCGGATTGCTTCCGGATCAATGAAGACATGAAGATTGATGATTTTGAAGATGCTGGACATTGAATGAGGGCTGACACGTAATCCCGTAGCAAAAGCGAGATCCCGAGATGCAAAGCCTAAGTGGTAATTCAATTTTTATGAAGAAAAAATGAGTTTTTATGCTATTTGGTTGATGAAATATTGTTCCCATGGGATGATTATGCATTATGTTATTGTTTTCTATGAGTTTGATTAGTTAATGCTCAGAAAATCAGAAAATCATAAGTGATATGGCTGAAATTAATGTCATAAAATCCGTAAAACACGCGTTTAAGGGGTAAAATGGGGGTTTTTTGCAAAATAAAGGGGAAATATGAGACATAACATCAATAAAACCTAGAATTTTGCTGTCAAGGAACCTAAGGGCCACAGCCCACAATCAATCTTAGTTTTTAGTCATTTTTATTGAAGAAAATAGAGGGAAAATACCAAAAAATGGTGGAAAATGGGTTTTAAATGGGAGAAAATTAGGAAATGATAAAAGGAAAATTCCAAAAAATTACATAAGTGTTTGTGCAATGTATAATGAAGGTAGAGCATGAGGTTGGCCTCGGTTTACCCTCGTTTCTATGTTTCTGTCCGTGTTTATCACTTTCTCTATAAAGAAATACACATAAAATGACTCTTACACTTATCAACGATTGCAAAACACATTGTTTTAAAATAAAGGGAAAGGCAGCACGAGCGTAAGGCTCGGTTTGGTGTCTCTCCTCGTTCAATACATAAACGCTAGCATGGAAATCATGAAAAGATTGGTTTCGCACGATGCACAAAGCTGATTTTCTGTTGTTTGTGCACTAAACGATTCACATTATGCACTATGCATGGTTCATGGTATCAAAGGAAAATCTCTTGGAATGCATAGCAATTGTTTGTTTAGGACTTTGACCTACAATTGAGAGTGAGAGGTTATCCCTTGCCGTAGGATAGAGGGTCGGTTTCTTAAGGGACTATTAAGTGAGGACACATGGTACATCTCCTGGAAATACGAGAAATATAAAAGAGAGGAGTTTGTGCTCGTTTGTGTTATATGTTTAGCAGCGCATCAAAGGGCCAATCCCTGCGATGTAGGAGAGCTGCACTGGGGCCGCGGTGTTTCTACTGTGAGGGTGCCTCCTATGTGTGTGTGACGAGGTGTTATGCCTATGTACTTTGGGATCTCCCTCTGAGGAGTTCATAAAAGGGAAACGTTGGACTACAAAATGATAAAAACCATAAACGCATAGATTAGGCTTTAGGGCAGTTAGTCCTTTAGCAATAGATAGACGCTCCTGGTCCACGAGGCCGTGAGGGTGTGTTTGTCTGTCATGAGCATGAGGTCCAGCATAGCCAGTGCCGGCCCATTTCAGATCCCATCAATGGTGCGTCTGCCGAGAGCTACCTATAAGTTACGATTTTCGAATCTAGGGTTTCAAGGGACCCTAAATTATCCATAAAATGGGGTTTATTCAAGGATGGAAAAACTTGGCTTTCCCCATACAAAACTTACTAATGGACTTAGTTAGTTATGTAGAGCATGAGTCCTCTGCAAAAGATAATTTATGTGATGAAAAGAATAGCCCATTAGTGGTTACCCCATCCTCTAATACGATGGCATGGGCCAAGGTTCGCCTTGGTGTGGTCTCTACCCAAGAGAAATCATGTTTAACCATCCATCAACCTAGAGGGCATGAAACAAGCATGTTGGAAACTAGGGTAGTTATGGCATCAACAAGTTATCATGCTAAAGCCATGATGCCATGGGAAAGTGCTGATATAGGATGGAATATGCTTGTGGTTGAAACATCCCGTGTAATGGGCCACCATGACGACATAGTAGGCATCACAAGGATGTTAGAAGCCCTAGTTGTCAAGGGAAAACCATTGCTTAAAAGGCACGGTTCCCAAGTTTTAAGAAGTGGTAATGATAAATCTGCTTTAGATAAGGACCAAAAGATCTTATATAAACCCGTTATGGACTTTCCTTTTAAAGGGAAAGGTATGGAAGACCCTCTAAGACGGGATCAAAAGGACATGTTGAAATTTATAGGACTCCCTAGACCACTCAGTGAGTTGGCAGAAAGGGATGTCAATGAGGGTAATAACCTCCCTACACCGAAAAGGGTGGGGATGGAAGAGGTTAAAGATCCTAAGAGGCTAGACCCAGATCATGATGAATATGAAGATTTTAATGACCCGGTGTTGATCCCAAAAGGGAGGACTGAATGCCCTCCTCTTTATAGGGATCTCCCAGTGTTTTATGGGTTGCCAAATGAGGATCCGATGATTCATTTAAGAGAATATGACCTAACTTGCATTGCAAGTGGGTTTGACGATATACATCGGATGCTTGTATTCCCAAGTACCCTAAAGGGAGAGGCAAGGAAATGGTACTGGAGCCTCCCAAGAGGGTCGATCAGATCATTTGAGGAGTCTTGTGACAGATTTCTAGATGAGTATGAAAAGCAGCTCCCTGTGATTCAGGTCTTAGGGCAGCTTATGTAGTTTAGACATGAGTCTTATCTTTCTGTTAAAGAGTATGCTAGAGCCTTTGATAGCACTCTTAGGCTTTGGCCAAGAAGAGCTAGTGCACTACCAGATGATGTGATATGTGAGCTCTTTCTGAATGGCTTAGAGATTAATATGCAAATCCAAGTGGAACTACAGAATCCTAAGTCGTTAAGGGAAGCAAAACTGCATGCCATTGATTATGAGGGTCATATTCAGAGATGTTGGGAAAACTTTTGGAGTTTTCCCCGCTCAGTACAAGTGCATCCTAGCTTCCAATCATTTCTGCAAGAAGACAGCTCACTTTGTTGATACCAAGACATCCTATGAGGGGAACCTTGGTGGCCAAAATCTCAAAGCAGAAAATGGCCATCCTATGAGTAGTAATGACATGTCTCTCAGTGAACAGGTGCCAAGCCATGTAAGTCCCATTAGGGCTTGCAACACTTCCACAAGAGGTAGTTGTGATGGCAACATGGATAGAACCAATGGGCCTATGAGTGTTGATAAGCATTCTGTGTGTGGTTCTAATTTTGTTGCTAGTAAGGCTCTTGAGAGACTTTTGGTGTTGGAATCATGCTTCCGGGTGGATGTTGTTCCCTTCAGTGAAAGCATGGTTCTTATGGGGAAAAATTTGCAGTATGGATGTAAACAAGTAAATGCATCTTTTGTAAAGAGGATGAAAAATGCTAAAAGTCCACCTGTGCTTCACAAAGGTCATAAGGATGTGAGGCCATTTGGCCATAGGGATAAGTTTGCATTGAGTTCGTTAGACCAGTATAGCAAATTGAGGGAATGCAAGAATATTAAGGGAAATGTGGGATGGGTTTGGAGATCCAAAATCTCCAAAAGTGTGGCAAGAGTGTCGGATGCAAGGCCAAGGATCCCATTCGAATATAATCCGGATATATTTTGTCGAACCCCAAGAGGATAAGACTGGATATACATCTGACAATATACACTGCCTTGGGATACACCCATGTGATGTGCCTAGGCTTGAAGCTCTACCTAGTTTGGGTCGCAGCACTGATTTATGTGAAAACCCAAATAGGGGAGGTTCGAATGAGTACAAAGCTATGATTCTTTCTCCCAAAGGAGCCACTCAGCCGCTTAAACGATCAGTTTATTCGGATTACAATAAATGTAGGGCATGCGAGCCCACTGAGGCTGTTCATTCAACTCATAGTGCCCAAGAAGGGAGCGGCCTTATTGATGAGTTATTTGTGGTTAGGCTTGGACTTGTAGCTCTACAAAAAAAACCCAAGATAAAAAAAATACAAGATCAAGCTTTTAGCCAACTTGCATGAGTAGCATGAGGCTAGTCGACCTATGATGTGCTATCCTTGGCACCCTGGGTACTCTGTTAGGGTGTGATGTATATACCAAGGACATCAGCATCACGTGGACTAAAATGACCTATCTAGTTTTAAGCTAGGAAGGCTACCTGCTTTGGATATTACGTCCAGATTTCATTAGGCCAAGAGGGCTGATTAGTTTTTGTCGTGAAATGCTTCATTTCATTAGGCCAAGAGGGCCAGTTGTCTATTTAGTGCAGGTGCGGTTAATGGTTTCTTGTTTTAGTTTTGTGCTAGACAGGTTTCAAAGAAGAGCTTCGAAGGAGCCTTTTGTTGCGCGGAAGCTTCTCAGGTGATATCTCTCCTTTATGAGTACCGTGGTTTTAGGCTTTATGTGTCTGTCTATTTGTTGGGGGATTTTCTTTTCTTGTTGGGGACCAGAGTCCAAGGCATGAAGTCCTAGGTTTAGGTTAGGTATGTCTGAGGGAGGTCTGAGTAGTTGTTGCCTCCTGTAAAGACATTGTCAGGCATCAAAAGACTTGTTTTTGAAGGGAGTCCTAGTGACCCTGTTCTGTTCGCTTGCTAGGCAGCCGTTCTAGGAGTTCTTGTTAGTTGTGAGGCAGTTAGAGAGGCCTGCCAGAAGAAAAATGATGATGATATAAAAGGAAACAAAATCCTGAATATCTTAAAGACAATAAATATATACAAAGGTATGTAAAAAGAGGTTCTATCCCCTATAAAAATAGAAAAGAAACGAAACGAAATTTTATAAGCAGTTGATCATCGCCTTGCGAAGGCCTAATAGGTTCCTAGGGACGAGTCAGACACGGGGCCGATGCCTTGTCTTCCTACGGGTGGCGTCTTACTGGACAAGAAAAAAATTAAGGAAGGTTGGAGCGAAAATAAAAGTGAGCATCAGGAAAGGATTAAGTGTCACCTTGCGAGGGCTTGGTAGGTTCTTGGATACCGAGACAGGACCTGAGGCTGATGCCCTGTTCTCCTTGGGACACTACGCTCAGCTCCCTCCTTTTTACATGCCCAAGTATGGAAACATAAAAACCCTAAAAGAAGAAATGGAGTTCTCGCCTAGTAGGAGCTCTTGGTTATGTTGTCCTTGGTTAGGTAGGTAGTTCAGACCGCCACTTAGGGCAACCTCTTTGATAGTTCTTTTTAGTTTGGCCGTGTTGGAGCAGTCGGTTAGTGACTAGCTTCGGACCTTCTATCAGATTATGCTAGGCCTACTCCTTGTGGATTTCATGCCTTGGTTTTGTCAGGGGGTAGGGTAAGCATTGTGCTATGTTTTAGTATGTATCTATTTTGTATCAACTTGATTCTTCCTTTGGTTGTTTTGTGTAGATCTATTGTGGGATTCGACGGGCTGAGTTGCCCTATCCCATGGTTGCCAATGAGAGCGGAGTTTTGAGCTCAAGATGTGCCTAAAATTTGCCAAAAAATCTAGAATTTAGGAAAAAAATATTCAACATCGAAGGCGGCGGCTCCAGCTAGGACGATTTTAAGCACCAAGTAAAATACGACTCTTAAAAGGCGCCCGAGTGACACTTGGTGATTTTTTGATAATTTTTCAAACTGTCGTGCGGGTTGTCAGGAGTTGCCAGCCAATGCAGGATGTCAAGATGGATGCCCAGAAATTTATGGCACTCAAATCGGAGCCTGAACGGGGAAATGGCCACAAAATGGTCAAATATGAAATGGTGGACACTTGGGAGGCCAAAATTAGGCATGCCTTTTGAGTTTGGACCCCCCTTCAAAATTTTAAGCATACAAGATGAAAAAACGTGGAGAGAGAAGATGAAGAAGGAGGAGATGGAGGCGCCAACATCACGCTTGAATTTTGCGCCCTCTCTCCTCTCTCTCATGATTGGGGGGTTGCATACAACCCATGGAACAAATCTTGGGCCTTGATTCCCCCCTGTGGGCCGAGCATATCGCCACCCTTTGCTCGTCCAATGGTGGCCTGAATGAAGAGAGCCAATTCTAGTTTTTCTCTCTCCTCCCTCTCTCTCCCTTAAGGGGCTGTTCTTGTGTGCAAGAGGAAAATGAAGAATGGTGAAGGAAAGCTTGTCTGGATGAGACCGGATTGCTTCCAGATCAATGAAGACATGAAGATTGATGATTTTGAAGATGCTGGACATTGAATGAGGGCTGACACACAGTCCCGTAGCAAAATCGAGATCCCGAGATGCAAAGCCTAAGCAGTAATTCAATTTTTATGAAGAAAAAATGAGTTTCTATGCTATTTGGTTGATGAAATATTGTTCCCATGGGATGATTATGAATTATGTTGTTGTTTTCTATGAGTTTGATTAGTTAATGCTCAGAAAATCAGAAAATCATAAGTGATATGGCTGAAATTAATGTCATAAAACCCGTAAAACACACATTTAAGGGGTAAAATGGGGGTTTTTTACAAAATAAAGGGGAAATATGAGACATAACATCAACAAAACCTGAAATTTTGTTGTCAAGGAACCTAAGGCCCACAGCCCACAATCAATCTTAGTTTTAGTCATTTTTTATTGAAGAAAATAGAGGAAAAATACCAGAAAATGGTGAAAAATGGGTTTTAAATGGGAGAAAATTAGAAAACGATAAAAGGAAAATTCCAAAAATTTACATAAGTGTTTGTGCAATGTATAATGAAAGTAGAGTACAAGGTTGGCCTCGGTTTACCCTCGTTTCTATGTTTCTATCCGTGTTTATCACTTTCTCTATAAAGAAATACACATAAAATGACTCTTACACTCATCAACGATTGCAAAACATTAAATGGTAGGGTGGGGGGGAGTTTGAGCGTCAAAGTACAATCTTAAATCTGATTTATGTGTTGCATCATGCCTGTAGAGCATTGTTTTAAAATAAAGGGAAAGGCAGCATGAGCGTAAGGCTCGGTATCTCTCCTCGTTCAATACATAAACGCTAGCATGGAAATCATGAAAAGATTGGTTTCGCACGATACACAATGCTGATTTTCTATTGTTTGTGCACTAAACGATTCACATTATGCACTTCGCATGGTTCATGGTATCAAAGGAAAATCTCCTGGACTGCATAGCAATTGTTTGTTTAGGACTTTGATCTACGATTGAGAGTGAGAGGTTATCCCTTGTCGTAGGATAGAGGGTCGGTTTCTTAAGGGACTGTTAAGTGAGGACACATGGTATATCTCTTGAAAATACGAGAAATATAAAAGAGAGAAGTTTGTGCTCGTTTGTGTTAAATGTTTAGCAGCGCATCAAAGGGCCAATCCCTGTGATGTAGGAGAGCTGTAGTGGGGCCGCAGTGTTTCTACCATGAGGGTGCCTCCTATGTGTGTATGACGAGGCGTTATGCCTATGTACTTTGGGATCTCCCTCTAAGGAGTTTATAAAAGGGAAATGTTGGACTACAAAATGATAAAAACCATAAACGTATAGATTAGGCTTTAGGGTAGTTAGTCCTTTAGCAGTAGATAGACGCTCCTAGTTCGCGAGGCCGTGAGGGTGTGTTTGTCTGTCATGAGCATGAGGTCCCGGCTAGTGCCATAGCCAGTGCCGACCCATTTCAGGTTCCATCACATGATTCCAAATGATTCAAGCTATCTTTGTAATCATCTTTGTAATTTGTTCCCAATTTAGCTTTGAGGACAAAGCTCTTTTAGGCCGGGATGGCTTGTAATAAAGCATAAGTCACCTTAGTCTAGAGTAGGCTAGGGTTAAGTATAAAAGGTGGAGATGTAACATGTGAGGGATCTTTTTTCCATTTTCAAGCAATACATGCTTTGAGGTTCCTTCCTCCCACCAACTAAGAGGGTGCATGCTCTTAGCCACCAGGATATGGGGTGCATACCATGTCCCACCTTGACATGAGGTGAGTATTCATGTTGCAGCATTCATACATGATTCTCAGCCTTCCATGGCAATATTATTTCAAGCCTATCTACCTTAGCTATGGCTTCCTTACAAACATGGTGTATTTCTTGTATTTCTTTGCAAGTATGGTGTACTTCATGAATTTCTAGTTATTTGGTTTGATGTGAGAACTAGCTATTTTACACTTTGTGACAAAGGCAGTCCCTTTGCATAAAATACTAAGAAAAGATGTAGATTTCACATGGACCATTGATTGTGATGAGGCATCCAACACCCTGAAGCAATGTTTGATTGAAGTACCCATCTTACAGCCTCCCGATGATTGGACAAAGGCATTCCATGTGCATATTGATGCATCAATTGAAGGCCTAGGTGCAATCTTATGCCAAAAGGGCCTCTCTAAGTTAGATCAACCTATCTATTATGCAAGCTAGAAAGTAACTAACAAGGAGCAAAACTACACAGTGATGGAGCTTGAGTGTCTAGCAATGGTGTTTGCCTTGGAGAATTTCTGACACTATCTATTGTTGATGTACTTCCAATTCTACGTGGACCATGAAGCAGGGCCCTGTCCTTCCTAATGAACATGACTGATGCGAAGGGAAGGATTATGAGATTGCTCCTTTTGTTTTAAGAGTTCGACTTTGAATTGGTTACCAAACCCGATCGCTCTCATGTCCTAGCTGATCATCTGTTGTGAATCCCTCAAAGCAATGATGAAAAAGAGCAAGATGATCCATACCTTCCTCATGCTTCCTTGTTTCTAGTCGAAATGGCTACCCCATGGTACACAGACATAGTCAACCTCTTGGCAACCCAGCAGTATCCCTTGGTATCTCGAGCCATGAAAAAAAGAAGCTTCTATTGGAATCAACCCCTACATTCTGTTAGGTGGTGGTTTGTACAAGAAATGCAAGGACAAAGTCTTGCAAAGATGTATTGCAGGAGAAGAGATTGGTATAGTATTGACAACATGCCATCATTAGCCCTGTGGTGCACACTTCACGGGAGAAGTGACAGCTAGAAAGACCTTACTTGTGGGATATTGGTGGCCGACCCTCTACAAGGATGCCTATGATTACTGTAAAGGATGTGATGCTTATTTAGCAAATGGGGAAGCCTACCAAATCCAAAGCCATGCCCCTACAAACTATTCTTTCCCTAAAGCCATTCAAGAAGTGGGGAATTGATGTCATGGGCCCCATTGATCCGCCAACTAGAAGGAAGCAGAATAGATACAACTTGGTCTATACAAACTATGTAACCAATGGTGTGAAGCTAAAGCTCTGAAGTGGGATGATGGTAATAGCATGGCATTATTTTTGTATGAGAACATGATCACTCATTTTGACAGTCCCCTAAAGCTCATTAGTGATTGACCGAGGTACTCACTTCCTTAACAAGATCATGGAAGAGTTGACAGTGCTGTAGAAGATCCGTCATCGTAAGCCCACATCCTATTACCCTAGAGCCAACGGCCAAGTCAAAGTTACCAATCGCATCCTATGCTCGATTATGACAAGAATAATATAGCCGCACATCATCATGATTGGGATGATCAACTTACAAAGGCCCTCTGGGCTTACAAAACCTCCCATAAGGTTACTACAGGAAAAACCCCTTTCCAGTTGTGGTGTATGGAACATAAGCCGTCTTTCCTGTTGAACTTGAGCTACTCTCTCTACATGTGGCCATCAAAGAACACTTGGGAGATGAAGAGTCCTTGCAACACCATATTTTGCACTTGGAGTGTCTCGATGAGACTCGCAAGATGGCCCTACAGTGCATGGAAGCCACACAAGCTCGCAGAAAGGCCTATCATGACAGTTTCATCAAGTCGAAGGAGTTTAAGGAAGGTGACTTAGTCCTAGCTTATGATTTCCGATTTGGCAAGTTTCCAAGTAAGCTTCAACAATGTTGGATGGGCCCTTATAAGGTACTTGTAATCAATCCTAATGGCTCGGTCTAAGTCTAGACAACCGATGCTTTGAATGATCCCTTCCTGATTAAAGGCTATCACCACAAGAAGTATTACCCTCCGTGGGGATCCTGGCAATCACCGTCAAGAGCTTCATCATTCCTTGCCCAATGGTCGAGATGGCTTTACCTAATGCTTCTGATAACCCTCTTGCTGATCTTGATGATGTGGTTTCATACTGATGGTCCCTCGTAGCCACCTTCTCCTCCTTCTTGGCTTTCTTTCCGTCTGTCTGATGTAGCAGAGGTGGCGAGGATGGTTCTGATACATGGCATTCCTGCCATTCCACTATTAAAAACAAAATTTTAAAAAATTTGAAAAAAATATCAATCATGGGAGAAAAGAACTTCGGTCCTTGTCATGTCGACCTATTCTTCGACAAAAGGTGGAAACACCCTCAGGAGTAGGGCAAAAGAAAAGAAAAGAAAAGAAACATAAAAATCAAAGAGTTATGGAAGAAAAGGAAGCAATCCCCTATCGTAACAGACCTTGCTCCAAGAAAACTTTGGCACACACCCTTGGACGGGAAGCTGGCTGTGGAAAAGGTGGTAACACCCTAGAGTCTAGGATCGTCAGAACCTCTAGCTGAACTATTGCAGAAGAAGTTTTTGAGCCGTCTCCCTTGGTGTGATGAATCCTGTAACCTCATCATTAGTGCTTCTGATTCCTACAATAGATTAAGTTTCCAACATGTAATCCAAGCACCAAACGTGTTGACTACCACCATGGGTATGCCTCTTCATTAGTGCTTCTGATTCCTACAATAGACTAAGTTTCCAACATGTAATCCAAGCACCAAACGTGTTGACTACCACCCTGGGTATGCCTCTTCATTAGTGCTTTTGATTCCTACAATAGACTAAGTTTCCAACATGTAATCCTGTAATCTCATCATTAGTGTTTCTGATTCCTACAATAGACTAAGTTTCCAACATGTAATCCAAGCACCAAACGTGTTGACTACCACCCTGGGTATGCGTCTTCATCAACCAATCCATGTTGACATCATCAATCAGATGAAGCTGATCCTCATTGACAAACCTAGAGCATCATGAGCTTTCATTCTAACCAGATAGGGATGTGAGTATGGGCTGCCCTATGTATTCAACATAGCATGAGACAGAGGGTGGGGTGAGTGACTAGTCCTTGCCTTTTATATCCAACGACAAGGTGAGATGTGTGAATGGAGAGTTGCATGCACGGGATGGGCCTGTCAATGCACAAAGCACAAAATTGTTCCTATGCATGACACTATAAGGCTCCATGGCCTTCCTTCTTGCACCGTATGTAGGCACATGGTGGAATGCACAGTTGCACCATCAACTACGCACAAGGCATACACCCTTTGCACACGTGACAATGAGGATAACATCAATGGGTTTCAGGAACGAGCTACCCTCTTGTATCTATCAGAGCGTGAGACAGAAGAGGGGTTGAGAGCATGACTGATGTTTTCTCAAATAATTATTGAGAGGGTGGATTGAGGGATGTTACGACAATTGGTGTTAGGTATGTTCTCGTTTCCCTATGCACATATGGGATGGGTCTCTAGCATCACCACATTACATGTCACCCTATTTTGTACACTACACTACAAGGATCCCTAGCCTTTTTGCTTGCACCTATGCCAGACGAGGTTGGACGCACTAATACACCATCAATTGTGCACACTGGCATACTCTCTCTGAACCATCTTCCTCATTGATTTCCAAATCCGGTGTGAGACTGGGTTTCCATCATTTTTCAATCGAGTGATGTCTGTTGTGGGGGGCGAGTGACTGTTCTTTCATTCCATTTTAGTGAGTGTGAGCTGAGTGCAATATCCTTTGCCACCATTGATGATTTTCCATGATTCCATCAGCAACTCTGCCTCCGGGTGCTACTACGTGGTCCTTGCCACGCTGAATGTGTGATGTGAAGACGCTTTGGTACCTCCTGTAGAGCTGATTGCGACACAGCACGTGGCATTGCCAATCAACTTCAAATCTCAGAAATATGGGCCAAGTTTTTCTAACCCTATATCTTTTGTTTTTTAGTGATAGTCATGTTTTAAGTGTGGGGATGTCAACAGTTGGTCTAATGTGTGGTCTTAGGTCCTTATTGCTCAGTTCACCCTTCCTGGTAAGGTCTTAAGTGTGGAGACGCATCCCTATGCATCTATGTTTCATACCCTTATGCATCTACCATGATTTGTTCATGCATTGTTGAGTGTTGAAATGACCTGTTTTTTGGCTGATTTTTGTTGTTTTTGAGAGCTGAATGGTTGATTTTATGAGATGATTGATTGGTTTGGAAATGGTTTGAGAGTGTTTTGGATAGGTTGGAATGGTTTTATTAAGCTCATGATGTTTATTAATAGAGATGTGAAGTTCTGATGATGTTCTGATATGTTCTGTTTGGTCCTGATAGCTTCTGTTTTGTTCTGTTTTCTCTCTGTAAGGAAGGATGGAGTATTGATTGATAGGGTTTGAGATTGTTTGAAAGCTTATTGAGTGATTTTTGATGGTTTGGAATGGTTTTGGTATGAGTTATGTGGTTCTGATGCTTTCTGTTGACCTTCTGTAACTCTCTGATGAGCTTCTGTGAGCCTCTGTAGACCTTCTGTATGCTTCTGTATGTGTTCTGTTGGATGAGAGTGTAGCTTGGGAAATTTTTCTAGCCTTGGAAAGAGGTGAATACAAGTGCAAAAGAGCTAAAAGAAGTCAAAGAAGTAGCTGCTGAAGACTCAAGTAAAGACTGAAGTGAAGTGACAGTGGTGAGCTATGAAGAGTCACTGTAGTGGCTCTGGTGCCTCTTCATATCAGACATATCTCTTGGGAGGTGCATCCACGACCTAAGAAGGATTATTGAGGGTTATTATTGAGTGATTTTAGTGAGGATATGATGTATTATTGATGGAGAGAGAGAGAGAGAGTAAGAGATAGTCAAATCTATCAAAATAGTGTGATTGTATGTGAGAGATTGAGAGAGAAGACTATGAAGACATTGAAGATGAATACTATGTGATGTATTTCCATTCAAAAATGGTGTATTCCTTTGCTTTCTTTGTTCTATTGATGGATTTTATGAAGATGTTGAAGATTATGGTTGATTCTATCAAATCCATTGGAGATCTACATGATGCTGCATGAAGATTTGTTGTGCCTGGTGTTCTTTTCTTCATTGTGATCATATAAAACCTAATAAAAAAGCTTGTTGATGACAAGATAGATTTTCTTGCAAGAGAATTCCCTTTTCCTTGGTGTTCCTCTTGGGGCTCCATATTTTTGGTGCATAGCCGGGGAACCTTGCCATCAACAAGCACCAGAAGAGGCTGAAAATGAAGGAAATGGCATTGCCAAGAAGAGGAGAACTCAATGGATGTTGTTTCCTCTTCCTCTTGAAGCAGCAGAAACTTGCATCTTGGTGGAAAACTGTTTGGGAACAAACTGAAGAGCAGAAACAGAGAGAATGACCATCTATGGAAGATTTGACATTCATTGAGAAGTTTCCAGACATCATCAAGTGGGAGATTGTGAAGAAGCTTCAGGAGTCTTGGTCTGTAGAGGTTCACGAAGACAAGAAGAAAAAAAGTTAGAATTTGTTCGTGGATGCTCAACAGCAAGATACATGGGATGCTTGGTGTACTGATAATCTTCTGTTTGTTCAATTGGCAACCCATTGGAAGTTGGTAGACAGAGTGTTTTTCACAACATACACAGTTGAAACCATCAGAAGCTGGCATTACTATGATGATGGCACCACTACAATACTTAGATGTATGCATTTTGACACCTTCAGAACCGAATACCTTCCTCTGTGCAGTGGCATGAAAGCAGAATTCAGAGACGTTGAAAAGAAAGAAGTAGAAGAAATGTTGGCAAGAGAGTCCTCCAGAGACTGAAGCCTTCTGTTATCCCTCTATGGAGCACTAACAACATAGTGGAGCCAACCCCCTGATGAATGACGCAATAAAGAGGCAAGAGTTAGAACGAGTCCAAAGGTACGTGAGAAGAGAGAAAGTAAAAATCAGAGCTGAGAACGAGCTCGCAGCAGAAGCCGCCTTTGACGCCCTTGTGAAACTCTTTACAGAAGTCCCAATGGCACATCAAGCCCTTCCTCCTCCTGCTGGAGGTCCACTTCCAAGCCAGATCCGTCCTGGAAATATTGATGACAGGCCAGCGAATGTAGTTCCATTGCCAGTTTTTAAGGGAGAGTACAATGAAGACCCCGATCTTCATGTAGCAGAGTTTATGGTAGCATGTGTGGCTAACAATGCCAGAACCCCTGAGCATTGTTTAGCAATATTCCCCGCCACTTTCAAGGGCGCGGCATTTCAGTGGTATGAGAGACAAGCAGCAAGAACTTTTGGCACATGGGACAACCTGAAGTTGGCCTTCCTCACTAAATTCAGGCGTGAAGGTTTTGAAGAGCGGATGCGAGAGGAATTTATGAATTTAAGTCAGTCCTCTGGAGAAAGAGTAGAAGCTTATGTCTCACGAATGGAATCCATCCTGAAGAGATGGACTAACCATAATCTAGATGATGGCATTAAGAAGGGAGTATTTCTTAGAGGATTACAACTAGAAGTCCTTAAGTTTGTGGAGCTGCAAAGACCAGCCACACTGCAAGCTGCAACAGAAGGTGCAAGACTGTACGATGAAGTGGAAGCTAGATTGGCGATGAATCCAGGAAGAGGAGTCCTACCTCCTCTGATGCCAGGAATGATGTACCCACCAAATGCAGTCCCAAGGATAGTCCCTTACCCCTACCAACAGATGCCCCTAGTATCACAGTACAATGCACCAAATCTAGAGTGGCCACAATCAATGCCTCAAATGATGGTTCAACCACAACAACAATGGTCCCAACCAATTTCCCCAATACCAAATCAGCAGCAACAGTGGAACCCTACCAATTGGAGCCAACAACCAATAGTTCAAACAAGAGCTCTGAATCAGAATCAGAACAGAAATCCCTCTGCACTAGCCCAACCTGTTTATGCAGTGATTACAGAGACTCCTCAAAACCCTACTGCCAGTACCTCAGGAGGAGAAAGCTTGAAGGATTATTTATCCAACTCAGTTGCAAATATCAAAAAGGAGTAAATGGATGTGATTACAGAGCAGCTACAAACACTGAAAGTGAATACCGCTAGCATATCCAACGTTGTAGGAGCAGGAAGAGATGTGATGCGGTCAAATACTTGGTGTGGTAAGTGTCATCAAGCAGGCCATTTAGCCACTGAATGTACACGAAAGCCAACCATCCCTAGAGCCTTTTGTTCCTACTGTTTGCGGAAGAACCATACAGAGGATATTTGCTCTCTGAAGGAGATGCATGATAGGAGAAGGAAGGAAGAAGACGCAAGATTCAACTTGCTGGAATCCAAAATGACAACACAAGATATTGGACCCAAGCCTAGAGAGTTTGGTCCCAATTTCAGTCCAAGGAGGTTTCCCTCTCAAAGTTACAAAGGAAGACAGTCTGGCAGTAGTCAGAGATTGGAAGTGGAGTGTTACAGATGCGGAGAAAAGTGACACATTTCACCAAATTGTCCAAATCCCAGAAGGTCAGTGGATTACAAGCCCTTATGCAGTCGATGCAAATGAGAAGGCCACACTGCAAAAGACTGTCCAAGCCCAGCCCTAGTGAAAAACAGTGCTACTGATAATCCGGCCAAGGCCCAAGAGCCTACCTCCAATTTAGTGGAATTGGAAGTTGCTGCCATCATGCGTGCAAAGAAGAAGGAACCACCTATCCAGAAAGAAAATAATCCTCCTACCAGAACAATGAAGTTCAATCTTCCAACAGAAGAACAGAACAGAACAGAGCCTTACAGTGCCGTACAGAGCACTACAGTGCCACAAGGAGTCACAGAGACAATTCTAGAGACAGGACCAGAGGTCCAGGAGATAGAATAAGAGGAAGTGCCACAAGTGGCAGAAGAAGTTCCCATGATGCCCATGTTGGAAGAAAAAAGGAAAATGAAAATGGGTGTTGCCCCATTCCCTAACCGGTTAGAGAAGCCAGTGGATCCTATTAAGGAATACGATTTGGTCAGAGATCTAGATACCTTTAAACCAAACCTCACATTCCGACAATTATTGATGTTGTCTCCCAGTTGCCGAAAAAGGTTTAAAAGTATACTGACAAGAAGACGTGGCTTAAGGATTGCTCCCTCAACAGCAACAAAGTCCAAAAAAGCTCCAGAGCCTGTAAAAGAAGTGGACGTGGCTAACGCCTTCCTAGATCCGGGTACCCCAGAGACTGGTGTATGGATAGAAGGCTGCTTTATTGCAAATGAACTGATTGATGGTGGGTCATCAGTGAACATTATGACGGATGTGACAATGAAGGATCTAGGCCTACAAGGTGTGCAACCAACCCAATGGCTCATCAGACTGGCGGATCAGAGCATAATCAAGCCTTTGGGCATTCTTCCATATGTGAAGACTACAGTGGCTAGAAAAGATTATTGGCTAACCTATCTGGTAGTGAAGCCAAACTCTTATGGTACATCCTACCCTCTGTTTTACTAGGCAGACCATGGCTTTTTGAAGCCAGAGCAAGGATGGATTGGTTCAAAGGAACCTTGACCTTGGGTAGAGGACCTAATAAAGTGGTGCTGAAGCTATATGGTGCTCAAAAAGGAAATGGATTCACCTCCTTGGAATTATCTTCTAACTCCCCTAATGAGGCTATAGATGGAACATCAGCAGCCAGACGAAGATGCTATCAAACGGATCCTTCCCAAGAAAACAGTGGCATGTTCCTTAACAATGGATACTGTAAGCCAACTCCCAAAAGATGCAAAGTCCCTGTCAATAGGTGAATACTTCCTACCTGAACCAGGAACGATTTCCGAAATCACTTCTGACAATG
Organism: Lygodium microphyllum; assembly: GCF_053477565.2. Lineage (NCBI taxonomy): Eukaryota > Viridiplantae > Streptophyta > Polypodiopsida > Schizaeales > Lygodiaceae > Lygodium > Lygodium microphyllum. The sequence continues at coordinate 10,497,906 of NC_141159.1, read as the reverse complement.
AGATAGAAGCATGGACGTACTGCTCTCCCTGTTACATGGCCATAGCAGAGCCAAAGACAGAGGCAGAAAATGAAACAAAGAACCTGTTCTTCTCTTACAGAGCTCCTACAGAGACAGAGACAGAGACAGAGATAGAAGAGGATGGAGAGGATATGGAAGAAGAAGGTTATGAAAGCAAGATGGAAGAGTCTATCCCACCTAAAGAGGATACATATGAAGAAGAAGTTCCAGAAGTATCAGAAGCAGACAAGCTCATGCTGTGGGATAGAATGGCGATGGTACCATTTGGTCTGATAAATGGATTTTCTCATATGCAAAATCTTTATAAGAAATGGTTAAAGAAGACCAAGCCATCTTTCAGCAGTGGCTCATGCCGCCCTCACCCACCTTTGCCAAGAAAAGATGATGATGATGCACCGTGTCAACAAGCACTAGTCTCACGATTCCAACAGGCTTCAGAGGGTCCCTGTTATGTGATGTTCCTGGACGTGTCATCAGAAGATGAGTCTTCAAGCCAAGAGGTAACTAATCTTAAAACCAAACCCGAAACGGCTCTAATCCCATTTCAACATCTCAAGGAGCAACCTAAGTCTCCACCAAAAGAAGAAGTTGGGTTTACCGTTTTTGTGATTGGTGCTAGATCTTATTATTGCATTAGTCTCTTGGGCTACTAGAGTGTCGATCAAGTTGATCAACTTAGATAAGATTGAGTCCCTAATCATGTCAGCCCCTTTTCCTCTCCAAGAGCCAATGTGTGACTGTGATGAAAACAACGTGGTGTAGTATACACTTTTCTAGTCCGCTCTTGGAGGTGGTGGTCGATCTAACATGCTCATTTGGGTCCATTAAGACATTTTGGATGGGTGGTGTGAGAGGTTGTGTTTGCAGTTGCTTCATAGACTGGTAAGTCACGTTTTTTGGAGTTTGGAGGCTCGGTGAACCTTTTGATGTGTTTGGAGGCCTACGAGGGTGTTTCTTAGATGCGGGTTGAGCTCTGTTACTGGAGCACTTGTATGCTGCGGGTGTGCTGGTTTTGTCAGCTCTCAAGTTCGGTTTTTAGTGTCCGAGTATGAGTCATCTGATTTCTAGAATTAGGGGTCGAGTCAGACTATCCGAGTCTGAGTGCCCATTTTGGGTGGTCCAAGTCCGAGAGTTCGAGTCAGACAGCCATCCAATTGGCAAGTTCGAGTAGGACGGTCTAAATAGGGTGGTATGAGTCTAGAGTGGCCAAGTAGTCCAAGTGTGTCTGAGTGGCCAAGTAGTCCAAGTGTCTGAGTTTGGTGACTCAAACGAGGGAAGGGTGTTCAAATGGACGAAAATTAGATGGTTTGATTAGGGCAATTGGACCTTGCGGTGCGCATTCGATTACAATGGCGAGTTATAGAATGACAAAAAATCTGTAAAAATCCTACACGCGCCTTTCTAATGATTACAACCAGTGTGCTAACACTAATCAACAAGCATCAAACAACATCGAGAACATACCTGGAGGGCCAAAACACATTGTTGACGAAGATCATCAAGCAAAATCTCCCCTCTTTGCATGTAGCTCTCTCTCTCTCTCTCTCTCTCTCTCTCTCAAATGAGCAAATGAGCTCTTCCACCTATTCCTGGCCTATTAAATCCCTTCTCTACTTAGTTTTGATTTTCCCTCTTTCTTCCTTTTGATGCATTACACATTAAAGCCATTTTTCTCTCCCTTTTTCCTTGTTTGGCTTGTTTACAACATCAAATCCTACTGTGTGTAACCTTCTTTTTCTTGTTTTTTCTTTATCCTAATGCATTCAAATTACAACCAAATTCCTATACTAATCCAACCTTCTCATCTAGATCCAAAAAATCAAAAAATTACTTGCTAAGGAGATCGAATATCTTTTCAAACTCCCTCGCTTTCTACCTATCTATCTCAAGCACCGGTTCAGGGGAAACCTTACTTCAATGCTCAATTCGGAGCGTGCAATCACTCAAAGCTTAAATCCGTTGGTCCTGGCAAATGGAACCAAAATATGGGAGCTTCTCACCACCAAGACCCATAGACCGCTTATTATTTCAAGCATTTCAAGCCAAGGGCAATGGCTACCTCTCACATAGCTACATACGTACTCTCACACCTATGAGTATAGTGAGCTTACCTCCATACTTGATTGAGTTTTCTCCTCCCTCAAGCACTCCAATAGCTCCATGATCCAAGGTGCAAGCTCAATCAAGCTTGATCCTCAAGCTCCAAGCTCCATGCTCCATTGCCACACGTGAGACAAGAGAAGAGAATAGAAGAAGAGAAGAGAGGAGAAGATAGAGAGCTTCTGTACCATGGTCCCTCACCCTCACACACTCACTCCCTCACTCTCTCACACTCCCTTTTTCAAGCAAGGAGAAGATAGAGAGCTTCTCCACCATGGTCCCTCACCCTCACACACTCACTCCCTCACTCTCTCACACTCCCTCTCTCAAGCACAAGCTCAAGAAAGTAAGAACAAGAAGAAGAAGAGAAGACGAGAGATAGTTTTGGCCACACACAAGAATGAGCTTCTTCATTCACTTTTTTCCTTTTATACAAAACCTTAACCCTAACCCTAATTCTCTTTTTTTACATGACCGGCCATTTTAGCTAAGGTTCTCTTTTCCTATTCCCTTCTATTTACATTGTGGATTCACCCACGCATGTCTACTCTTTATAAATTACATAGGAGAGAGCATGACACTCTTTTACAAAGATCTAGGGGCACCTTTGCATTTTAAAATGCAGCTCTTCCATTTTTGCACTTGCCTTAAGGTGTCTTTGCACTTTTGGCTTATTTTTCTCTTAATTCTGCTGTCGGGCTACCTTTTTTGGCTTTGCCCTGTATTTTAAAATTTTCTTTTTCTTCCCTTTTTTTTTTCCTTTCTTGCACTAGGGTTAACATGACAGTTTGCCATCTATGTGGATTTTTAGTTCAATCCCACCGAACTTAGAAAGAGAGTATATGGCATTATCATATGCATACACCACAATATATGGACCAAAACCATCTCTTGGAGACTTTCTTGATAGTATTGTGGTGATTATCCAAGCTATTGTCACATATAAGTACCCAATCTTGCTCCTTTATAGTTGGCCTAAGTATGTGTCTTTTGTCAAACATGTCTTTGTTCTACAATCTAGCTTTCTCACTCACTACAAGCTCTATGTCTTCTAGCTTTCTTTTCAATCGATGGATCTTGAGAGCTAGCAAATCTTCCTTGCTCATCCCTTCTTCCCATGGCAAGACATAGCTGCTTCTTCTAATGGCATGATTGGTTTCTACCCATACATAATCTTTGTTAGCATATACCTTGTTGTGGCACTATGAGTAGTGTCATCAACCCATAATGCATATGGAAGCAATCATGGCCAACCACTCTTGAATTTTACCCATGCATGCCTTTGCTAAGGCCTTGACAATTGGATGATTCCCCCTTTCACTTTTTTCATTTCCCTTTGGATTATATGCTAAAGTTAGTGCAAGTTTGATCCCTAATCTAGATATGAAATCTCTAGCCTCATCAACATCAAGCTCTTCTCTGTCAGATAGTGACCTTACCCACACATCCATAATGGCAAGACAAATCTTTCAAAAGAAACATGCACACAACACTTGTGGCTTTAGTCTGCAAAGATAAGCTCCTACAACTTGATTTATAAGGTCCTCATGAGCAAATACGATATATCTCATTTGCCAAAGTCTCATAGGCATTGTCATTAGATCAATAACCCATTCATAATGCATAAAAAGAGGATAGGTAGGATGTAAACTATCTCTCTATCTCACAGAAGAATACATCTAATATGTGCTATAAGTATCTCAAAACTATAAAGCATCCTTGTACATAGCTTTCCACCAATATCTCTCTTTGATCTTCTCAAAGGTAATGTAGACACCCCCTGTGATAATCCCATAAGATCTCATGAAAATCTTGTATAATTTGTAGGTGAGTCTCCCTATCACACACCACTCACAATGTAGAACCTCTTTTGTTTTTTGGTTGTTTCCAAAGAAAACCATTCTTCAAAAAGTAGCCGAATGCTTTTCTCCTAATTCTCTTGAACTTATCATTAGTCCATCCATCCCTTTCGGTCAAGTGCTCAAATTTGTGTGATTTGTAGCCACTCTCTATCATAAAGCTCATATGGAAAAGTTTCTACTAAAGAAATACAACAATCATGAACAAGTGTAGTAGTTGCAATTTCAGCCTCTTCATTCTTAGGCATCATATCATCCCCCTCATCATACCTAGCTCTAGACGACATGTTTGCCATTGGATTTTATTTCCTATAAAGGGGAAAAATTCAAGATTCATAGAATTTATGTATGTAACCCATCTCAGCATAGCGATATTTGAAGTAGAACAAATTGTAATCATTTCTAGAAGAGGCAAGCAATCAGTCCACCACACTTTCCAAGCCATTTGTACCACATATCTCAAACAACCTCTAAAATCCCATAAGATGTAAGCAAGTTCTTCGAGTGTATACTAAAATTTCCTAGAGAAGGGATGCATAATAGTTCTCCTAGAGGTTTGGCCAATGAAGCAAGCTCCGGATTCAACTAGTCAATCACAATCGAGGGAATGTGATCCACATATGGTACTCATGCTATAAGGTATTGCTAGGGGAGAAATGAGAAGTCCAAGGCATGGTATAAACATAGTTACCTCCAAAGCCAACTTAAGAAGCAAGTATCAAATCTCTCCCTTACTTGGATGAGACCAAGGAAAGATAAGAATGCACAACCAATGAACCTATATGATTGAGCATGGCCCAAGCTTGGTACATGTCTACACAAACCAAAGAGAGAATTCATCCTCCAAGTGCATGCGCCCCATAAAGAAAAACTATATCCCAATTCCAAAGAAGTCTATATATTTTTTCTTAAGATTATTAACTGAGAAGGCAACAAGAGCACACTTGAGTTTAGATTAACCTTCCACCGATTTCATTCTTCTCATTTGAGAATGACCTCAGGTCTTGTCACAACAAACTTTCAACGGTCTCCAAATAAATTACATCATCTTTAAGTACAATAGAAAAATTATCTACCTCCATAGATGCATCACTTCCCCATGACTTCCTTTATTCTCCACTGGCATTACTAGCTTTTCCCTTGAAGGGATGTTTATTCGACAAAGCTAGCTGCATGGGGAGAACCTACCATGTGTGAGACAAAGGCAACATGGGAGTAAATGCCTTAATGGATCTTCATTTCTCAATTAAGAGGGCTATGTTACATCAACATGACTCCAATCCACTAGTCTCTAATTACTTTCATTGAATTGCCAATCTCAATAACTATGAAATTGCTCATGTTTTCCTATATTCTTGCAAGTTTTCTATCTAGAGATTGCAAAAATTTCCTTTTGCAACAACAATGATAGGTCGAAATCCCTAGTTTGAGGATCTCCAAGATGCATGATAGGTCAACGTGTCCATAGCTTAGGATTATGTGTTCAATCCCTAGTTTGAGGAGCTCCAAGACCCACCATTCTCTTTGAGCATAGACCCAATGATGATTGTAAGCTTCACTAATGTAATAGTTAGTATTGGCCGTAAAAAGGCTATGCTCTTAAAATAAAATCAAAGGCAACCTCCCCCCCCCCCCAGATGCATTTGTTCCATATATCTCAAAGGGCCTCTAAAATCCCATAATATGCAAGTTTTTGGAGTGTATAATATCATTGGCTAGAGAAGGGATGCATAATGGTCTTCCTAGAGCTTTGGCCAATGAAGCAAGCTTTGAACTCAACTAGTCGATCACAACCAAGGGAATATGACCCACGTATGGCACTCATGAAACAAGGTATTGTTAGGGAAGAAATGAGAAGTTCAAGGCATGGTATAAACATAGTTACCTCAAAAGCCAACTTGAGAAGCAAGTACCAAATCTCTCTCTATTTGGATGAGACCAAGGCAAGATAAGAATCCACAACCAATGAACCTGTATGATTGAGCATGGCTCAATATTGGTACATGTCTACATAAAGTAGAGAGATAATTCATCCTTCAAGTGGATACACCCCATAAAGAAAAACTATATCCTAATTCCAAAGAAGTCTATATATTTTTGCTTAAGCTTATTTACTGATAAGCCAACAAGAGCATGCTTGACTTTGGATTTACCTTCCATTAATTGCATTCTTCTCACTTGAGAACAACCTCATGTCTTGTCACAACAAACTTTCAATCTTCTCAAAATCAACTCCATCATCTTTAAGTACAATAGCAAAATTATCTATCTCCATAGATGCATCACTTCTCCATGACTTCCTTTATTCTCCACCAACATTGCTAGCTTTCCCCTCAAAGGGATGTTTATTTGATGAAGCTAACTACATGGGGAGAACCTACCATGCATTCGACGAAGGCAACAACGGAGTAAATGCCTTAATGGATCTTCATTGCTCAATTAAGAGGGCTATGCCACATCAACATGACTCCAATCCACTTGTAGAGGCGAGAGCTCATGCTCAACTACCAAGACCCACGGACCGCTTATTGTTCTAGTGTTTCAAGTGAGCACTAATGGCTACCTCTCACATAGCCGATGCGCTATTACTCTCTACGAGTGTAAAGAGCTTATCTCCATGCCCAAATGAGTTGCCTCCTCTCTCAAGCACACCGATAGCTCCGCGATTCTTGATGCGAGCTCAAGTATCCTCAAGCCTCCACCTCCAAGCTCCATCCTCATAGCTGCACGTGAGACAAAATATGAGAAGAAGAAGAGAGGATATGGTGGAGAGCTTCACCTCCTTGATCCATCACCCTCACACACTCACTCCCTCATACTCTCACACTCCATAGCTGCACGTGAGACAAAAGAAGAGAAGAAGAAGAGAGAAGATGGTGGAGAGCTTCACCTCCTTGATCCATCACTCTCACACACTCACTCCCTCATACTCTCACACTCCCTCCCTCAAGCACACACAAGCAAGCAAAGAGAAGAGGAGAAGAGAAGAAGAGGAGTCTCTTGTTGCCACACACCAAAGAATGAGCTCTCATTCACTTTTTGAACTTTATATACATGCCCTAAAATCCCGTGGGCACCCATCCCCTTTTTTACATGACCAACCGTTGTGGCAAGGTCCTTTTTTCCATTCCCTTCTACTTGGCCTATTTCTTTAGTTTATGCTCATCTACCCTTTTACAATTTGCATAGGAGAGAGCCTGGCACTCTTTTAAAAATGTTGAGGCGCCTTTAACTCAAAAATGTGCTTTTTCTTTTAGCTTAATTTTAGAGGCCATCCTTGCACCTTTGTTTGTTCTCCGACCTGATTTTTCCATCTCGAGCTGGGTTTAACATTACCCCCTCCTAATTTAGTGCCAGTCCCATGGCATTGATGTGGAGTGGTTGGTAGGAGGGATGGATGTAGCCAAAGGGCCTTTTTTGAGTTGGTATACAAGCCCTTGTGAGGGTTGGTGTTGGGTGGACCGGCCCTTGAAATTGAAGATGAAGTTGGGGTGGGTCCTTCTTTGCTACTGGTGTTGAGGGGATTTGTCCTTTGAAATTGAATATCATGTTGAATGGATCCTTGCGTGGAGAGAGGTTGATGGGCAGATCCATTTTTAAAATTGAAGTTGGTTTTTTAGATGGATCCATATTTTGGTTCTCTGCAGTTGCCTTCTCCTTTTCATTGTTCCAAATGAGCTTTTTCATTCACTTTTTGACTGGGCTACCTCAGTTTGCCTTGTTCACCTGCATGCTGACATTGTCTCATGAGATGATCTCGTTCTTAAGTGAGTGCTGGTTCTAGGACACTTGCGATTTTGAGCTAGTGAAGGTTCGATTCCAGAAAGTGTAGATGTGTAAGTCGATGTTGATGGGGTCTCAGGGAATTGGTCTTGGGAAGAATTGGATCACCTGGTTAAGGTGGTGTAGGTCGGGAGCGCATTACATGGATGATGGGGCCTCCGAAGCTGGTGGTTGGGGCCTTTGTGTGTACTAAAAAGAAAAGAAGGTGCACTACCTAGGGGTGTGCTTGGTTTTCCTTGTTGTGCTTTGTGCTTGGGCGAGTGGAACTGGGAGTTAGGTCGAAGCCTAGGGGTTGTCCTCTAGTTGAGAACGTAGTGTGTGCATAAGGAGGTGGGTGCTGGTAGCTTAGGATGATAGATCTAACCATAGGTGAGTGTGTTACCTCCCTAGGTATGTCCTGCCCTTGAGATGCCCCAAGCATGTGTAGGAGGGGATAAAAAAGGGCTAGGGGGTTAGACACGGAGCCCGACCCGGACCGAGGCCATCGGACGTGCCTAACTTGAGAACCCCTAGGTGCACTGACTGTGGTCGACATGTAGTTTGTGGTATCTTGTGTGATATCTCTTTCCGTTGCTTTTTTTTTGTTGGAGTTACATAGTTATGATAGAAGCTAGTCTTCGTCTTCCAATTGAGGTGGAGAGGGAGGCTTAATAGATTTGTTAAGGAATTGGCAGCTTTAGAGATACCCCTTGAGGTCTAGGTGGACCTGAAGGGTAGTGGTGGAGAGGAATGGATGATTGCAGGGGTGAAGTGGCTATCATTCATGTCTTTTAGAAGAGCTAAGCAAAACGACGGTATTAGAGAAGCTTGCATAATTAGTCAAGCCATCACACAACTGTCTATAGCATTAGGATCAAAATGGAGGATAAGGAGGCTGCGTTTTTGGGGAGTGGGGTTTTGCCTAAGGAGTATCCTAAGTAATTAAAGATAATTACAGGTGTGGTAATAAAGGTGGCGTCAGGGCATGAAGAGAACTCATTGATGAAGTGGATTAGGGTATCATATAAATTTTGTGATGTGAAAATGAGGGCATCTTCATATATAGTACAATGTAGATTATAAATTATTGGGAATTCATAGCGGCCGTGGACACTGGAGTCAAAATCTACTCCCACCCTTCAAGGATATGGCATGAAAGTTGGGCCATTCCACTCAAAGGGTTGAGTGTTGCAAAAGGCCATCCAAGTGTCCATGTTGGCATCACAAATTCTCCTTCTCCATGGTAGGTTAGCATTCATAACTAGGCACAGACCTTGCCACCTCAAAAACTTTGTTTTGCCCAAAAATGGCATCTTTAGTGCCCCAAAGTGTGGGGTTTTGCTCTCTCTCCTTCAGCCACTTCTCCCCGAGCCTACCTCTGATATGAATCACCTCCTCCACCACCTTGATGGGAAAAACTCTATGCAAGCTGGTGGAGAATTGGAATTTAAAGTAAAAGGGGTTCTTGGCCATTTCTTGCATCTCCTAGATTACAAGGTCGGCGTGGAAGCTCATTGGGGAATCGTCCTTGGAAGATTAAATAGGTGCCGGTGGTGCCCTTACTCCCTTGGCATTCTATTTTCTTCGTGTTTCATCCACCGATTTTGGTCACGTCCGATTCTGGGAGTCGGATCGAAAAAGTGGTCCGATTCTGGACTGGTCCGATTTTGACTGGTCCAATTTTGGGTGGTCCGAGTATCCGAGTCTGACGGGTTGGTCCGATCGGACGGGGTTGGTCCGATCGGATGGTTGTCCGAGCGTCCGAGTTCGAGTGGTCCGATTTCCAAAATCGGACGGGTTGGTCCGATCGGACGATTGTCCGAACGTCCGATTGTGGGACTCGGACGGCCTGGTCCAACGATGCGGACAACGGCCTGCGAGTTGCACGCGATGCCTCTAGGCTGACGTCTACTACACTGAATCGTCCAGCGCCTTCCAAATAGGTGCAGGACACTACAAGGGAATGCCAGACATGCCTGGAACCACTGTGGTGCTCGAATCGAACGACACTCCAAGGATCTGTGCCCCTATTTTCCTGTTTTAGCCTGTTATACAGCAACAGAGAATCCTACTGTTTGTTTCTTTTTCTTTGTTTTTTCCTATCCTAATGCATCCAATCACAAAGTAAATTCCTACACTACTTCATTCCACAACATAAATCTCAAGAAAGCAAAACACCTACTTGCCAAGGAGATCATAACATTGATCTCTTCAATTTTAACATTGGACTTTGCAGGTACTATGCTATGATCAGAAGACTTATCCTGCACTTTGTCTTTCCCCTTATCTTTGCACCTTTCATTGCGCAATTCATGGCATTATGCCCTAGATATGAATCTCTGTGATGTTCTGGTAGGTTCTATTGAGGTTCTAATTGGTTCTGTATACCTTATGTATAGCTTATGTTTTGTTCTGATTGTCTTCTATATGAAGCATAGATTGATGATTGATGAAAATTGAGATCTTTTGGAATGAATAGTTTTTGATAGTTTGGAATGGTTTGAGTATGAGTTATGAGGTTCTAATGACCTTCTGTAGACCTTCTATAGAGCTTCTGTCTCTGTACTGTAAGTGTACTGTAGCTGCTCTGGTACTGTACTATAACTGTTCTGTAGACCTTCTGTAAGTGTTCTATAGAATGTATGTGTGACTTTGGGAAAGTTTTATAACTTTTGGAAAGGATGAATCTAAGTTCAAAAGAGCTAAAACAAGTGGAAGAAGCAGCTGTTGAAGACTGAAGAGAAGACTAAGTGAAAGTGACAATAGTGAGCTGTGAAAAGACACTGTAGTGGCTCTGGTGACTCTTCATATCAGACATACCTCTTGGGAGGTGCATCCACGACCTAAGAAGGATTAATGAGAGTTATTATGAGAGTATTATAGTGCAGAGATGATGTACTATTGATGGAGAGAGAGAGAGAGAGAGCCAGAGATAGTCAATTCTATCAAAACAGTGTAACTGTACATGAGAGATTGAGAGAGAGATGAATAATATGTGATTTATTTCCATTCAAAGATGGTGTATTATTTTTTGTTCTTTGTTATATTGATGGATTCTATGAAGATGTTGAAGATTATGGTTGATTCTATCAAATCCGTGGGAGATATCTACTATGATACTGCGTGAAGATTTGCTGTTTTCTTTGTTTTGATGATCAAAAGAATGAAATAAAAGCTTGTTGATGTTACAAGATAGATTTTCTTGCAAGAGAATTGTCTTTTCCTTGGTGTTCCTCTTGGGGCTCCAATCAAGCTCAAGCCATTCCTCATCTGGCATAGTTGTAGGCGAATGCCCGCTTAATCTCAAAGGTTTGATCTGCGATTTCTGCACCAACACCTGCCAAATCTAGCTCTTCCAATAAGAGTAATTCGTACCATCAAGCTTATTGATGTTGAAAATAGCATGATCAGTGGACGAACTCGCCATAATGCAGGCTGGAAGACTGTAGACAGTTCAAAACTGCTTGCTGTTTACTGTAGAAAATGACCAAAAAATCACCAAAATCGAGGAAAACTGGCAAAGAAAGTGGAACCAAAGCTGCTGCCTATCAAGTACTAGTGAAAGTATATCATTTCAGAGTGTTTCAGCATGAAAAATCCATGTCAGTCTCCATACATATATGCTTGCTATAATAAATTTCAGATTTCAGTAAAAGAGAGCTAACTGTGCCAAAATCGGATCCCAAGGCAATCAGATACTACCAAGACCAAAGCCGACATCATGCGGACATAGCATAAGCATATGACGGTCGATAAGCATGAATCCAACACCCAAGTATGTCATACAAACATCTGCCAGTGAGTAGGCACACCCCCAGGCAACAGGGCAAAGTGTTCCTGCCACTACCAAAACTTGACACAAGTAGGCGTCAGTTCACAAAGATACGAATCCAAAACTGAGACTTAGCTCATAAGCATACAGTGAACCAAGACATATGATGTATCATCCCAAAAGGTAAGAAGTCCCAAAGTCTCAAGTGTCTATAACTGCTCAATAGCATGTAATGGCTCAATGCATAAAAGTACCACTTGCTCAATGTCTGATAAGCATTCAAGAATGCTCCCACTAGCACAAAAGCCGTATGTACGAGCTCAAGAGCTCAAGCCAAGGCAAGACACAGTGCCAATGACATAAGTCCAAGACAATACATCAATAGTACATCCCGAACATGTAGGCAGTAGAGCATCCGTATGTAGCATCCATAAGCATGTAAGACATCAAGTACATCCCAAGATACAACTCTGGCAAGCCAATAAATAGCTCAAGTAAGCTCCGAGAATCCAAGGTCAAGCCAAGACCGATCTCCAGTAGCAATAGGCTCCAAACAATGTAATTAGCATGTAGTAATGGCATAGGCTAAGCATGTCAAGAACGTTCAGACATAAGCAACATAGATGCCATAAGTACATCCAAGACGGAGCATCCAAATGCTTTGCAAAGCAAGCTCAAGCTCAACCAATGATCCTGAATCAAAACCAAGCTCTATGTCGAGCCCCAAGTGTCAATCCATCACCATATATGTCCGAAACATAGCCCGAAAAGCATAGGCATAAGTATACATGAGTAAAATGACTTCAGCCCAACTGTATACAGCAGTGATTTACTATTCAAAACTAAGAATTTCAGCACCAAAATCAGGTCCAAATGGTTACCAAACAATACGCATACATTCCCCTAACATCCGGGCATCAAACGGGACCAACCGGGCATCAAATGACAATGCCAAACAAGCTATAGCATCAAATGTCAGTGTAACACTATCATAAACTACCTGTGGACTGTTATGACAGTCCCAAAATAGTGTTAAATCAGTCCAAATGCTATGCCAACACATCAACCATCAAAACCAAGCATCAAAGCATGTTCGTATGCCCGAAATGGAGCCTTTCCAAGTGCCAATGGAGGGGGAGAGCTACTGTTGTGACTGTCAATGCTGAAGACACATATGGGAGGGCTGCGTGATTCCACCAATTGTAAATGCTGGTCTTGGGGCTGCAAAAAATGGTGGCCAAGATTCAGAGGGGTCCAATTAAAGCCAAGGAAGGCCTCAAACAAGCTCTAGCAAGTCTTGTTCATAGGCAAGTGAGATATGAAGCAAGGGAGCTTCAATGGTGGCTGCCCCAATCTTGTTTACAGCCTGTAAGACCTGAGAACTGAAGTAAACCCTGAAGAAAATGATCAAATACCTCTGATGTAATGCCCTGAAGATGCCCAACAATGCCGGGAAGGTGCTCGGGAAGCCAGGGAGCGACGGGAGCTCGAAGGAGTCGGATATGGCTGTCAAGAAGGAGACCCAATGCAAGTAGGGAGTCGATGGGATGTTGAGAATGCCTCGAACCAAGCTCAAGAGTCGGAAAGCAAAGCTCTGATACTAGTTGAAAGGGAGCAATGGATCAAAGGTTGGACTCGAGAGTTATGGCGGGAGAGCAAGAGCAAAAAAGGGAGATACTAGAAATGGGAACTCCAACAGTCACAATGTGTGACTGGGCCTTCCTTTGTTCAAACTGTCACTAAAAGAATAAAGAATAAAGTGATGATAATGGGCGCCTGCCACCTGCAGTGTGCAGAGGCAGTGACTGTCAATGTAGTAATGCACGAGCGGCTAGGCCAGAGGCACCTTTACCCCCAATATCCCATAATGGTTGCTTTCATGTAACATAGGCATTAGTTCCAACAGAGAGCTCCAATGATTCAAAAGAATCCAATGCTTAAAGAAATATTCATAATGCTTGTAGGAGAGGGTGCTTTGAGCCTTGAAGAATCCAAATTCTTGATAGAATCAATGCTTAAAGAAATATCCATAATGCTTGTAGGAGAGGATGCTTTGAGCCTTGAAGAATCCAAATTCTAGATAGAACCAAGAATTAATGAAAATTCCATACACTCGAGCATTCAAGAGAGTGAAAATGTTCTCAATCTTGATGGAATGTCCCAATGTAGACCGATTCTTGATGGAGTGGCTTCAATCAAACCTTCTTGGAGTGGTAGAATACAAAATCCCCATGAAATTGAATAAGATAATCCAAGAATTGGATTCTTGAAGCTTGATGCCCTGTTTTTGACTCCATAGCCACCATATTTGAAGCTTCACGTCCTAGAATGCATCAATGTCAGTCCCTTGAGTGTTCAGAAGCTCCAGAAGGCTTGATAGAACAAAAGCCCTTTAACATTTTAAAGAAATTTCAATAAAGATTCGCTACTGTCCTGAATCTGCCATAGCCACAGTTTTGGAAGCTAAAGAATGATCAAGGAAGTGTAAGAAGACCATAGATGCTTGCTGAAGATCTGAAGGAGCCTTGCCAAAGCTTGCCTTGACCATAGCCAAGCTTCGTCTAATGAGAATTCGTGGAGAAGAAGGTGCAGGAATTCAACGCAAAATGTGCCAACATAGCATGTTGTCCTGCTTATGCTAGTTGCCTTGATCAAGGTATATTGCTACTCTATGTGAAGCTTGAAACATGGAGAATAAGATCTTGGAGGTTACTTGAACCAATGAAGGCCAGGAAGAAAAGCAAAGTCAAGATCCACCATGAAGATTTGAAGAAAAGCTTGAGAGGAGAAAAGAGAGAAACTGTCCCCCAAAAAGTAATTTCAGTTTAACCACTGTAACCCCACTTAGACTTCAATTAGATCCAAAAGCCTTCAAAATGGACCTCTAGGGAATGCAACCCACATATGGCACTCATGTAGGAAGGTATTATTAGGGAAGACATGAGAAGCCCAAGGTACGGTATAAACATAGTTAACTCTAAAGACAACCTAAGAAGTAAGTATCAAATCTCTCTCTTACTTGAATGAGACTAAGGCAAGATAAGAATCCACAACCAACGAGCCTATATGATTGAGCTTGGCTTAATCTTGGGACATGTCTACACAAACTAGAGAGAGAATTCATCCTCCAAGTGCATGCACCCCATAAATAAAAACTATATCCCAATTCCAAATGAGTCTATATATTTTTTCTTAAGCTTATGAAGAACTAACAAGGCAACAAGAGCTGCTTGACTTTGGATTTACCTTCTACCAATTGCATTCTTCTCATTTCAGAACAACCTCAGGTCTTATTACAACAAACTTTCAAATTTCTCCAAATCAACTCCATGGTCTTTAGGTACAATAGAAAATTTATCTACCTCCACAGACACATCACTTCTCCATGACTTCATCTATCCTCCACCAACATTGCTAGCTTTCCCCTCAAAGGGATGTTTATCAAATGAAGCTAAATACATGGGGAGAACTTGCCATGATTAGAAGAAGGCAACAAGGGAGTAAATTCCTTAAACGGAGCTTCATTGCTCAATTAAGAGGGCTATGCCACATCAACATGACTCCGATCCAGTAGTATCCAATTGCTTCATTGAAGTTCCAATGTCAATAACTATGAAATTTCCCAAGTACCAAATCTCTCTCTTACTTGGATGAGACCAAGGCAAGATAAGAATCCACAACCAATGAACTTATATGATTGAGCATGCCTCAAGCTTGGTACATGTCTACACAAACGAGAGAGAGAATTCATCCTCCAAGTGGATGCACCCTCATAAAGAAAAACGATATCCCAATTGCAAAGAATATATATTGTTGCTTAAGCTTGTTAACTAAGAAGGCAACAAGAGCATGCTTGACTTTGGATTTACCTTCCACCGATTGCATTCTTCTCGTTTGAGAACAACCTCAAGTCTTGTCACAACAAACTTTTAGCTTTCTCCAAATCAACTCCATCATCTTTAAGTACAATAGCAAAGTTATCTATCTCCATAGATGCATCACTTCTACATGACTTCCTCTATCCTCCACTAGCATTGCTAGCTTTCCCCTTGAAGGGATGTTTATCTGATGAAGCTAACTACATGTAGAGAACCTAGCATGCATTAGACAAAGAAAAACAAGGGGGTAAATGCCTTAATAGATCTTCATTGCTCAATTAAGGGGGCTATGCCACATCAACATGACTCCAATCCACCAATCTCCAGTTGCTTCAATGAAGTGCTAATCTCAATAACTATGAAATTCCCCAAGTATCAAATCTCTCTCTTATTTGGATGAGACCAAGGCAAGATAAGAATCTGCAACCAACGAACCTATATGATTGAGCATGGCTCAAGCTCGGTACATGTCTACACAAACGAGAGAGATAATTCATCCTCCAAGTGGGTGTACCCCATAAAGAAAAACTATGCCACCAATTGCATTCTTCTTGTTTGAGAATGACCTCAGGTCTTGTCACAACAAACTTTCAACTTTCTCCAAATCAACTCCATTGTCTTTAAGTACAATAGCAAAATTATCTATCTCCATAGATGCATCACTTCATTTCTCCATGACTTTCTCTATTCTCCACTAGCCTTGCTAGCTTTCCCCTTGAAGGGATGTTTAAAGTAAAATAGCAAGCTTATCTATATCCATAGATGCATCACTTCTCCATGACTTTCTCTATTCTCCACTAGCATTGCTAGCTTTCCCCTTGAAGGGATGTTTATCTAAAGAAGCTAACTACATGGGGAGAACCTACCATCGTTAGATGAAGGTAACACGGAAGTAAATGCATTAATGGATCTTCATTGCTCAATTAAGAGGGCTATGCCACATCAACATGACTCTAATCCACCAGTCTCCAATTACTTCATTGAAGTGCCAATCTCAACAAGTATGAAATTGCCCATGTTTTCCTATATTCTTGCAAGTGTTCTATCTAGAGATTGCACAAAAGTCTCTATGCAACAAAACAATGATAGGTTGAAATCCCCACTTTGAGGAGCTCCAAGATGCGCGATAGATCAATGTGTCCATAGCTTAGGATTATGTGTTCAACCCCTAGCTTGAGGAGCACCATTCTCTTTGAGCTCCATAGTTTGAGGAGCCCTTTGTCCATGTAAAATAGCTAGTTCTCACAACAAACCAAATAATTCGAAATTCATGAAATACACCATACTTGCAAAGAAATACAAGAAATACACCATGTTTGCAAGGAAGCCATAGCCAAGGTAGCTAGGCATGAAATAATATTGCCATGGAAGGCTGAGAATCATAGATGAATGTTGCAACATGAATACTCACCTCATGTCAAGGTGAGACATGGTATGCACCCCATATCTTGGTGGCTAAGAGCATACGCCCTCTTAGTTGGTGGGAGGAACGATCCTCAAAGCATGTATTGCTTGAAAATGGAAAAAATATCCTTCACATGTTACATCTCCACCTTTTATACTTAACCCTAGTCTACCCTAGACTAGGGTAACTAATGCTTTATGACAAGCTATCCCGACCTAAAAGAGCTTTGTCCTCAAAGCTGAATGGGGAACAAATTACAAGGATGATTACAAAGATAGCTTGAAGCATTTGGAATCATGCTGAAATAAAGCTCCATGTTGATGAATATCAAAGAAGTTAATGAAGATGGACCACATAAATGAAATAGGTTGCTGTAAATTGTCCAAAACAGGCTGTAGTATAAAATTGGACATATCTTGAGCTAGAAGTGGCCGACTTCCATGTGCGAGACATAGAAATGTAGAGGACAACCTATAGTATCCAATCATTTTGTCAAAAACAAATTTTGATGCCAATAAGAAAATTTACTTTCTCACAGAAATTTAAGACAACAAGATGTTTACTGCCCTATTTATGAACTGTCATATGGTGCTTAAGCCATGGAAATTGTTCCAAATATGATGCTTCTTGCCATGAAGACTCTTCAATAGGCAAACCCTTCCATTTGACAAGGTATTCCACAACAATACGGTTCCTTAGAACCTTCTTCCGCTTGTCAATAATCTTCTTGGGATCATAGATGATCAAACCATTATCATTCAAAGG
The DNA here is from genome assembly GCF_053477565.2 of Lygodium microphyllum. Lineage (NCBI taxonomy): Eukaryota > Viridiplantae > Streptophyta > Polypodiopsida > Schizaeales > Lygodiaceae > Lygodium > Lygodium microphyllum. Next base: position 10,480,344 of record NC_141159.1, on the reverse strand, counting down.
GAGGTAGTTCTTCAAGAACTTGAATTTGAGGATCCACATACTTTTTAAATTGAGACACATGAAAGACATTATGGATTCTTGTGTTTGAAGGTAAGTCTACTTGATAAGCAAGATCCCCAACTCACTTGACAATACGGTAAGGGCCATAAAACCTATGAGCAAGTTTGTTAGGGGCCATAAAACCTATGAGCAAGTTTGTTAAGGGCCATAAAACCTATGAGCAAGTTTGTTGTGTCCTCCTTTAAGACAAGCATAACGTGACTTGGGAACCTTCAAAAATACCCATTCATCTTCCTTAAACTCCACATGTCTTGTTTTCTTATTTGCATAGACCTTCATTGTCTCTTGAGCTTTATGAATATTGTCCTTGCATTGGTTCATAAGAGTCTCCATGTTTTCTAGCCCCTCAGGGGCTTATGGATTTACATCTTCATGAAACAATGCAAAGAGTACTTGTACTTGTAGCCATATAAAGCTTCAAAAGGAGACATTCCAATGCTCAAATGGTAAGTATTGTTGTAACAAAACTCCGCAAGATGAAGCCATTGGTCCCATGCATTTTGTGTCTCATAGCAAAAGTGCCTCAAATAAACTTCTAGCCATTTGTTAACTCTTTCGATTTGCCCATCCGTTTGTGGATGATATGTGGTACTAGGAGTCAAAAGATTCCCCATTAAAGAGAAAAAAACTCCTCCAAAATCTGCCCGTAAACTTGGTGTCACGATCGGAAACAATCTTCATTGGCATACCATGAAGCTTAAAAATACATTCCATAGATTGTTGAGCCACTTGCTTTGCTATAAATTGGGCCTTAGTAGGGATGAAATGGGCTGATTTGGTCAACCGATCAACTACCACATAAATGCTATTCCACCCATGCTTAGTTGTAGGCAATCCCACAATAAAATTCATAGAGATATCAGTCCATTTTCCTTGAGGAAAAGAAAGTGGTTGAAGTAAGCCGCTAGGTAGAAGAGATGAATCTTTAAAGACTAAATTACATCACATAATCCTTAACATCCTGCCAAATTCCCTTCCAATAGAAGCTCTTATGGATGTTGCCAAATGTTTTGCGCCTATTTTTTGGGCAGCCACACAGTCAGCCACTTCAGCTCCAGCTCCAGCTTGGCATTGATCACTTGTTCGGGCTCCATTTCAAGCCTCTTGCACATGTATTGATGCTTGGGATTGATCCTTTGAGATCAGGCATTGGTTGGTGGCTGAAAATAGTGTTTTAGGACTGTTATAAATAGTCCACAGACATTTGATACTAGTGCTACATTCACAGTTTATGCCTATGCTTGTTTGGGCATGACTACATGGCTGGTTTGATGCCTATTGCATCCCGATTGATTGGGGGATTGAAGCTACATGTCATGCTATGATTTTGGCCTGATTGTAGGGCTGGAAATAGACAGTTTATAATAGTAAATGCATGCTAAATACTCTTGGGCTGAAGCTATCTTTCATGCTTTGATATATGCCTATTGGTTTCAGATGTATGTCTTGGGTTATGCTATGATGTATTGATCATCAAGGGACGACTTTGAGCTTGTCATTGGATCCGGATGCCTTTGAAAGCTTGAGCTTATTTTCAGCCCGCACTTATTGACATTGGCCTATGCTTGATAGTGGTCATCGCTTTGACAGTTATATGCTATTTGGATACATGCTTACCCGACGCCTACAGCTTGATGCATTTGTCTTGGCATAGTGTACCATGTACTTATTGAGCTTTAGTGCTCTCTGAAGACTTGGCTTGGATTCTCATTTGCTATTCTAGAATTTTGTATTGGATGTCATTTTGCTTGTCAGAGATATTTATTGGGATGTATGTCTTGCTCATGGATGCTACCTCCAATTCCCTTGTAGCCGTCATGCTCTTGGGATGCTATTGAGACGTTTTCTTGGTCACCTGTCTTTCGCACTTTGACTTGGTTTGATTGAGTAGTTGAGCTCATTTATCCACCTCTTGTGCCAGTGGGAGCATCTTGTATGCTTGACTGACATTGAGTAGGAGGTTTATGCTATTTTGAGCATTTTGCAGATACTTGAGACTTTGGGATCTCTTACACTTAAATGTTGCATGGTTCATGCACTGATATCTTGGAGTTGCTTTTGACCTGAGCTTGGGCTTTGCACTCTTGTGAGCATAAACCTACTAGTGTCAGGTCTTGCCAGTGTTATGTATACTTTGCCCTACTGTCCAGGGGGTATACCTACTCCACTGATGGATGCTTGGTTGACATGTTTGACTGAAATCGCAAATCAAACCCTGAGCAAATTTGACATGTATACTATTGTATTATCTCTCATAGAACAGGCTCATTACAATGTATTTGAGGAAGAACAGAGTGCATGGCAGTTGTGGGATAAAATCAAGAATCTCTATGACAAGAAAATTCCAGCGAGTCAGATGTATTGGCTGAAGCAGCTTATGGATCTACGCATGAAGGAGAATGTGACCATGTCTGCTCACTTGAGCCAGTTCCATACTATTCTCAAGAACTTGACTTCGCAGGACATCACTTTTGCAGAGGATGTCACTCCTCTTTTCTTGCTTGGTACTCTTAATGAGTCATGGGATGTATTTCGCACTGCATTATGTGCCTCTACTGCTACCTTGAAATTATCTGATGTTGAGAGTGCTCTTTTGCAGGAAGAGGTTAACCATAAGAATTTAGATGTCTCTCGTGTGTCGCATGCTATGACATTTAGAGGCAGGAATGATGGATATGGAAAGCATGGCAGTGGCAGTGGCCGTGGATGGGATTCTCAGAAATCTCGGTCCAAATCTCGTGGGAAGTCACGTAGCAAATCCCATGGCAGGAATGCAGATGTTACTTGTCACCATTGTGGGAAAAAGGGCCATATTAGGCCACAATGCCATAAACTGTGCAATGAAAGGTGCAAAGATTAAGGTGAAAGACAAAGTGCAGGATAAGTCTTCTGATCGCAGCATAGTGCCTGCAAAGTCCAGTGTTAAAATTGAAGAGATCAATGTTATGCAGCCTGAGGATGTTGATGATGATGATGATTATATCCTTATAGCTTCTTCTAGTGCTTCGCAAATGACAGAGATACACTCTATGTATGCACAATGTTGGCTCTTGGACTCAGGTGCGTCCTTTCATGTGACACCTTGCTGGGAGTGGTTTCATTCATACCGTACTATTTCAAGTTCTGTGTGCTTGGGTGATGATAGCTCTCTTGACATTGTGGGCATTGGTGATGTTAGGCTGCAGTTTCCTTGTGGAAGTAGTTTTGTTATGTAGGCCTAGCCATGCAGGCCTACCACAGAGCTTTTGGACTGAGGCAGTTAGTACAGCTGTGCATATCATAAACAAATCACTTTCTAGTGGTTTGGATTTCCATGTTGCAGAGGAGGTATGAACTGGAAAACCTCCCTCTTATGCGCATCTCCGTGTCTTTGGATGTGAGGCATTTTGCCATGTGTCCAGGGACAAGAGAAGTAAGCTGGATCCTAAGAGTGTCAAATGCATTTTCCTTGGTTATGGGGATGCAGGCGAGATGGGTTACTGTCTCTGGGATCCGCATGTGCGGAAAGTCATCCGCAGTCATGATGTAGTCTTCCATGAAGACAAGATGCACAGGAAGCCTGAGAGAGTTGTTGAGATCCGCAGGGTCATATTTCAGGAGGAGCCGAGGGCTCCCGCACAGCCAGTTGGACAGCCTACAGCTACAGCAGATGCTCATGGTCAGGGTGTTGGACAGGCAGCTAGGCAGGTAGTAGAGCCTGCCATGAGACGGTCTACTAGAGACATACGTTCACCTGATAGATTTCAGCCCTTGATGCATTATGTCTTGGTTACAGATGCAAGAGAGCTTTTCACCTATGATGAGGCTATGCGCAGGGGTGACAGTGACTCCTGGGAGAGGGCTATGTAGTCTGAGATAGACTCCTTGCATAAGAATGAGACTTGGGATTTGGTTTCCTTGCCTGAGGGCAAGAAGGCTTTGCCATGCAAGTGGGTATACAAGCTGAAAAGTACCCCTAGATACCCCAAGCCGGCATACAAGGCTAGACTGGTAGCAAAGGGTTTTAAGCAGAAGCATGGTGTGGACTTTGATGAGGCCTCTTCTCCTGTGGTTAAGATGACCACCTTGCACTTAGTCTTGGCTTTGGTTGCTCAGCTTGACTTGGATTTGTGCCAGATGGATGTCAAGACGGCTTTCTTACATGGGGACTTGCATGATGAGATTTATATGGAGCAGCCTAAGGGCTTTGCAGAACCTGGCAGGGAGCACCTAGTGTGCAAATTGAAGAAAAGCCTTTATGGCTTGAAGCAGGCACCTAGGGAGTGGTATCATAAGTTTGATGCCTTTATGCAGTCACAGGGCTATAGCAGGAGTGCTATGGATCTGTGTCTTTACACGAAGAAAGCACGTGATGGTTCTTTATTGATTTTAGTACTCTATGTGGATGATATGCTGATAGCAGGGAAAGCTTATGATGAGCTAGATGCTCTTAAGGCTTGTTGGAAATCAGAGTTGCAGCATTGGAATGTATGCACAAGAGGGAGAAGAGAGCTCAAAGTGCAAGAATAAAATCTTGCTTACAAGTTGCTTAGAGTACAACTTGGGTACACTCTCCCACACATGATAGTGACCCATAGGCTGTTTATATAGCCTTTGCCAAGCTAGGGTTAGGGTTTCCCCTGTCCCTAGGGCTATTCACACTCATCTGCCCTTATACTCCCTTGCTTATAGTGGGTTCCTATGCATGTCTTCTAACACCCCCCTCAATGCCAGGGTGGCATTGGATTACAAAGCATGTAAGAGGTTCCCCCCCTTCTTGGGATGCCTTTATAAATCAAGCTTACAAGGTTGTTTTAGATAGATGATTTAAGGAGTCAAAACAGTCGATCTTCAAATGGATTGGAGGCATAGTTGGCCACCAATTCTTTGGGTATATCAAGAGTGTTGGAGCATTTACTAGTGATATGCCCTGTCTTCTTGCATTTCTTACATTTCATCTTCTCGGGATACTTCTTCCAGTAGTTGTCTACAAGATGTCCTTTTTTCTTACAGAAAGAACATCTAGTGAGAGCTGTATGTACCAATACTTGATCACGGCAAGTTGAAGTTGCCTGACTATTGCTGCTTTCTTTGTGGTTCCTCTTTTCTTCATCCAAATAGGATTGAATGGTACTTGCCAATGTAGGATCTGGAATGTTGGTGAGAGTGGTTACAAGAGTAGGAAACACCTGTTTTACAGCTTTTAGGAGAATAGCAATAGCATCTTCTTCATGTATTGGAGCTTGTACAGAGGCAAGCTGTGCCATAAGTCCCTTCATATGGGAGATGAATTTTCCCAAATCTTCTCTTGATCGATATTCCAAGCTAAAGAATTCAATTTTAGGGAAGATTTTAGTATTTTTACTAGTGGCTCCATAGAGCTTTTCAAGTTCATCCCATTTTTATTTAGCAGTGTTTAGTTGATCAACATGATGAATTAGGGATTCATCAAAGTGTAACATTATGATTGCTTGAGCACGTTGGTCATCCTCTATATCAACCAGATTTGCAGAGTTTACAGCTCTACTGCCTTGAATGAGAGGCCAATACCCTCTGTCCATCATTTTCTATTTTATAAGTACCTGCCATGGGTGGAAATCTTTGCCATCAAACTTTCGAATTTGAGGACGGACATCAGCATATGTTGTGGTCATTGGGAAGGTCTTACCACTTGTTAGGACAAGGGTAGTGTCTAGTCCCTTACAAATTTTCCACTGAATGCGGAAGCAAATCAAACAATTTAAAATCAAAGTTGTAATGAAGAGAAAGGCTGAAAATCATATAAATGTAATATTTCAAAGTATGACTGTGGTGGTCCTTTCTTATCTTCCGAGGTTTAATAGTCTTTTTAGGTTTTAATGAAGTAAACCTAGACTGGACTTCAGGCTCCTCCTTGTGGTATGGCTTAGTAGATGAAGCTTGTGTTGGACAAGGTTGGTCTATGATCTCAATGCTTGTTGCTGATGATTCCGAGGAGAGTACAATGACACTCATCCTTTCGATTTCATTGACCAGTGTACTTGAAACAAAGTCACTCACAGTATGCAATACACTTCTAGTGTATGATGGTTTATGTGTTTATAATTGTACACATAACCTTACAACAATATACGAAGAGAAATAAAAAACTCACTAGATTTTAGTGAATGCCCAGCAAGCAAATGATTAGATGATTCATGATTAGTGTTTAGAAACACTAATGTCAAGCTTAGTAAAGTGCTTGAATGGAACCCGATTGGAAGTCGGCTTCCCAATGCACTTAGTGATGTCCATTGAGCATGCCCAAGGGCTTTTGAATCTGGAATAAGCTTTAGAGATTATGCTTCAATGATTAGAATCACTGTTAATGAAGCTCAAAGTGAAAAAATGACAAAATGTCAAGCTTAGAGCTTGCTGGCTATGGTTGCCACAAAATACATAGTTAGGGTTTGGCTTGTAGCAACCAGCAGAGGTTGAATTTCTCAGAGCCCTCTTAGAGATAGATGGCCCACTAGGGGGGCTACAAAGCCCTATGGTAGCCACCATTAATGCACCTCCTACAGCCCGCGTTTCAGTGCGAGGTAGTCGCCTGCCCAAAACTGCACCATTCTGACTCAGAACGTAATGCCGTCCTTCTACGTGCCTTATTCCACATCCTATGGTAATAGGCAGCTACACCCTGAGATGTGGAAGAGTTCCTCAGAATGAACCCGTAGCTAATATGGCCTCCTTTGTCCTCCCCAAGTCCTCCAATGGAGGTAGGTTGCAAGCAGCTATGGAGGAAAGAAGGATAAGATGAAGAAGATGATAGCTCATGTGCACTTAGTGGTAGCTGAGGGTATAGAAAGCTAAGGGGATCAGAGGAGCCTCTGATACCATGTTGGAAATTAGAGTTGCAACATTGGAATGTGTGCACAAGAGGGAGAAGAGAGCTCAAAGTACAAGAACAAAATCTTGCTTACTAAGTTGCTTAGAGTACAACTTGGGTACACTCTCCCACACATGATAGTGACCCATAGGCTGTTTATATAGCCTTTGCCAAGCTAGGGTTAGGGTTTCCCCTGCCCCTAGGGCTATTCACATTCATTTGCCCTTATACTCCCTTGCTTATAGTGGGTTCCTATGCCTGTCTTCTAACAAGGCTCAGCTCAAGAAGAGCTTTGAGATGAAAGATCTGGGACAAGCCTCTCACATACTTGGTATGTGCAGGCATCAAGGACTCATCTACTTGTCACAGAGGGAGTACATTCATAAAGTCCTTGAGCGCTTCTGCATGTAAGACGTAAAGCCTATTGGCTATCCATTGCCTTCTCATGTGAAGGTATCATAGGCTGATTGTCCACAGACAAATGAGCAAGGGCCGAGATGGCCAAGATTCCCTATGCATCCGCAGTGGGCAGTCTTATGTATGCTATGATAGCCACTCGTCCAGATATTACCTTTGCAGTTGGTGTTGTGGCACGCTATATGGCTACACCTGGCAAGAAGCATTGGGATGCCGTGAAGGGTATAATGAGGTACCTGAAGGGCACTGCAAATATGTGCATATACTATGGCAGCCAGGATATAGGATTCATGGGGTACACTGACTTTGATTATGCAGGACATGCAGATAGTAGGAAGTCTACTTCCGGCTATGTCTTCGCCTATGCTGGAGGTGCTGTTTCTTGGATGTCTAGGGTGCAGAAATGCATGGCTCTTTCTACTACAGAGGCCGAGTATGTTGCAGCCATTGAGGCTTGCAAGGAGGCCATTTGGTTGGGTCATTTGGTTGTTGACCTTGGTATTGATGCTATCCCTACATTGCATTTGGATTCTATGAGTGCTATTCAGTTAGTTAAGAATCCGGTCTTCCATGTGAAGACGAAACACATTGAGGTGAGGTATCACTTCATATGTGGGGTCATTGAGGACAAGTCTGTTGACCTTGTCAAGATCTCGACTGACCAGAATCTTGCAGATCTACTCACGAAAAGCCTCTCTACAGAGCGCTTTGCCTTCCTTAGGAGGTTGATGGGCATGGGATGAGATGACGTCTTTCCTCATCCTATTGTACATGTGTACATGTTGTACTATCTTTTTCCTTGTTCTTTTCACTCCTCACTAGGGCAGATTCGCCTTTAAGTGGGAGGTTGTTGGGGGTAAAGGCGCCTCCGCCTAGCCGCCCGTGTATTACTACACTGACAGTCACCGCCACTACACACTACAGGTGGTAGGCACCCGTCTCACCGTCACTTTATTATTTATTCTTTTAGTGATAATTTGAATAAAGGAAGGCCCAGCCACACATTGTGACTATTGGAGTTCCCATTCCTTGTCTCTCTCTTTCTTGCTCTTGCTCTCCCGCCATAGCTCTCGAGTGCAAGCTTTGATCCTTCTCTCCTTTCATGTTGTGCTTCCTGTGTCCATCTAGGGAAAGAGAGTGTAGGAGATTTGGGACTCCTAGGTGGACTTCGCACTGGCTGAAAGATTTACTCCTGGCTATTAGATGATTCTGCCATTTGCTTTGTTGAGCAATTGGCCTTATCATGAGCAACATTGTGCATGTGGTGCTCATTATCCTCTTGGAAATTCAAAGGCTCCTTGGGCACTAATGGTCTTTGTGCACACTCGACGGTTATACCTGACATTCGCTTGTTGAGCATGCTAGACTGAGGATCTACCTTTCGAATAGTCCTGCTTGGTTTCTTGCCTTGAGACTTGGTTTTTCATTTAGATTTCCTCCTGCGCTTCTTCGCCTTTGGTACGGTCTGGCCTTCAGTTGACCGAGGTGGTTTAGCAGGGGCTTTGGTACCCAAATCCATCAATTACCTGCATAATACCCTTGAGCACGTACCAACACTTTGGATATCCATCACGGCGTTGTGCTAGCTCTCAATCCATACCTTTGTCTATAAGGCTTGGGCTTCTTTTGTGGTCTTCTACGATATTTGTAAGTCCAAAGCCTGTCCTTGGCATTGTCTCCTGACCTTCTAGTTTCAAGCATGGCCTCGCTCAGTGGTTCTCTCTGTTCAACATGCGCTTGTATCAAATATTTCAACAAGTCCTTGCTCTCGTTACTAGGCTTGGCTTTTATGTCAATATGTTCCTTGTCTTTCCCTCAAGGTTTGATGAGGTCGCCCTTGCTAAAGTTTGTGATTATCCTCACACCCTGTAGTGTCAAATGTATCCTCTGTGCTACATAATAGGCCTCACACTTTGTCGCCCTTTTGAAGGGTCATCCTAGGAGGGTTTCCTTTCCACAATTAGCACTATTTGGAGGAACATGGAATAGGATAGGCAAGCTTTCACTTTCAATAGTTATAAGGTTCTTACACTTCCCTATAAGTGCTTGTGGGTGTCCCCCGTAAGGATTAAGAGCTGCATCAGTTGGTGTGAGCTCTGGTTGGCCTAGTAGAGTCCATGCTTCATAGGTCAAGACATTAAGATTAGCTCCTTCATCAATAAGAGCATCGAGATAGTGTTCTGTTTTTGCAGTGAGTTTGACCCTAAGATAAGCAGGCAGTACTATGTCTTCATCTTCATGGTCTTGACTCATAAATTTAAGCCTTTTGATATATGCCCTTGAGTCCCCAACTACACAACTAGATGTGGATTCTCCACTAATTTCTTGGGTCATCTATGTAGTGCCATTCAAGGTGCATATGTCGTTAGGACTATTATGTCCAATCATCCTCACAGTTGCAGCTTGATGTTGTTCAGTTCCGCTCTGACTAGATGCAGTCTGAATGCAACATATACATGCTTTTGTGGTGTGGCCTTTTTTTCCCTTTTTGGCTAGATTGGCCCATTGAGGTTCTAGGGCCTCTACTTGTCTTTGTTCAGGTATGGACTTTTGGTTGTTGTTTTGCAAGTGAAAATTTATGCTTGTGTAGAGCCATTACTACACTAGGGTCTAATTTGGAGGACCTGTCACAGTGCGCATTTTCTCTCCAGCTTACTTGGGGGAGGTGTAATCCCCCCGGCCCGCAGGGCCATTACGCTCAATGCCATGGACGATCTGAAGGACCATTTGTAGCCAAGCTTTGAACCACTTGCTCTAGATTTCAGCCCAGGGATAGATCTATAATGTGGTTTTGGCTCTATATGGTCTTGGCATCTATATCTTCTTATTCTGGTTTGTTGGTCCGAGTCCCAGAATCGGACCTATCCGATTTTGGGTGGTCCAACTTTCAAAGTCGGATGGTCTAGACTGGGTCCGATTGGTAGTTGGGTTCAAGTCCTATGATTGGTCTGACTCTAGAGTAATGCAATTGCGTGTGCGTCCGACTGGACAAATGGGGTGTCCGACTAGGCCGTTGGGTATCCGATCAGATGGTTCCCTTACTTGTATCTGGAGCTACCTTGAATCATATTTTGTATGTGGGTTCTATCCCCCATGTATCCCTTTAGCATGCTCGTTTGGGGCATATGTCCCTTAAAGGAATGAAAATGCTCCATGCTTTGCAGTATCTTCCGCCTTTTGACTCTTCGCATTTTAATTCTTGTGATCATTGTTTGTATGGTAGGCAGACTAGGAATACACATAAAAAGTATGGTAAGAAAGGCATGGGTAAGCCCTTATCTCTTATGCACTCAGATGTATGTGGGCCCATGCCCTGTCAGTCATTAGGTGGGGCAAAGTATTTTGTTACTTTCATAGATGATTACTCATGTAAGGTTTGGACTTATCCCATAAAGAGAAAATCCGATGTCTTAGACACATTTCAACATTGGCTTGCATTAGCAAAGAACTAGTCTGGGAATAGGCTGAAATGCCTAAGGTCAGATAATGGGGATGAGTATGTATCACGTGCTTTTGAGAAGTTTTGTGATGAGCAGGTATTAAGCGTCAGTTGATCGCTCCTTCCACCCCTCCCCAGATTGGTATGGTTGAATGCATGAATAGGACCATTCAAGAAAGGGTCCGTAGCATGCTTAGCCAGGTTGGCTTACTGCAGCACTTTTGGGCTGAGGTAGTTACTACTGCAATGCATCTCATTAACAGGTCACCTAGCAGTGGCATTGACTTTTAGGTTGTAGAGGAGGTATGGGTAGGCAAGCCCCCTCTTATGATCATTTGTGTGTCTTTGGATGTAAGGCATTCTGCCATGTGCCCAAGGACAAATGCAATAAGCTAGATCCTAACAGTATCAAATGCATTTTCATTGGCTATGGAGATGCAGGAGAGATGGGTTACCATCTATGGGATCCGTAGGCGCCGAAAGTGATCTACAGCCATGATGTCATCTTTCATGAGGACAAAATGCATATGCAGCCTGAGAAAGTGGTTGAGGTATGCATATTTATCTTTCAAGAGGAGCCATTGCTCCCGTACAGCCTGGTCCACGGTCAGCTAGACAACGTGTAGCATCACCTGATGCTCATGGTCCAGATGTTAGACAGGATGTTGGTCAGGCGCAGCAGAACCTGGGTTGAGGCGTTCTACTAGAGATAAACGGCCTCCTGCCCATTTTGCGCCCTCTATGGATTATGTACTGGTTAAAAATGCAAGAGATCCTCTCACTTATGATGAGGCTATGCACAGGGGTGATTGTCACTCTTGGGAGAGGGCTATGCAGTCTGAGCTTAACTCATTGCATAGCCCTCTCCACGACCAGCTAGACAACGTGTAGCATCACCTGATGCTCATGGTCCAGATGTTAGACAGGATGTTGGTCAGGCAGCAGAACCTGGGTTGAGGCGTTCTACTAGAGATAAACGACCTCCTAACCATTTTGCACCCTCTATGGATTATGTACTGGTTACAAATGCAAGAGAGCCTCTCACTTATGATGAGGCTATGCACAGGGGTGATTGTCACTCTTGGGAGAGGGCTATGCAGTCTGAGCTTAACTCATTGCATAAGAATCAGACTTGGGATTTGGTTTCCTTGCCTTAGGGTAAGAAGGCTTTGTTATGCAAGTGGGTATACAAGCTGAAAAGTACCCCTGGACATCCCAAGCCGGCATACAAGGCTCGATTGGTTGCTAAGGGATTTAAGCAGGAGCATGGTGTTGACTTTGATGAAGTCTTTTCTCATGTGGTCAAGATGACCACCCTATGCTTAGTCTTGGCTTTGGTTGCATAGCTTGACTTGGACTTATACCAGATGGATGTCAAGACGGCTTTTTTACATGGGGACTTACATGATGAGATTTACATGAAGCAGCCTAAGGGCTTTGCAAACCCTGGCAGGGACCACCTAGTGTGCAAGCTAAAGAAGAGTCTATATGGCTTGAAGCAGACACCTAGGGAATGGTACCATAAGTTTGATACATTCATGCAATCACAAGGCTACAACCACAATGCTATGGATCCGTGCTTGTACATGAAAAAATCCCATGACGATTCTTTACTGATTTTGGTACTCTATGTGGATGACATGCTTTTAGCCAGGACAGCTCATGAGGAGCTAGATGCTCTTAAGGCTTAGTTCAAGAAGAGCTTTGAGATGAAAGATCTGGGACAGGCCTCTCATATACTTGGTATGTGCATTACCCGTGATAGATCTCGACTACTCTATCTGTCACAGAGGGAGTACATTCATAAAGTCCTTGAGTGCTTCCGTATCCAGGATGTTAAGCCTATTAGCTGTCCATTACCTTCTCATGTGAAGGTTTCACAGGTCGATTTTTCGCAGACAGATGAGCAGAGGGCCGAGATGGCCAAGATTCCCTATGCATCAATCATGGGCAGTCTTATTTATCCCATGATAGCCACCCGTCCAGATATTGCTTTTGCAGTTGGGGTTGTGGCACGTTATATGGCTACACCTGGCAAGAAACATTGGGATGCCATGAAAGGTATCGTGAGGTACCTGAAGGGCATAGTAGATATGTGTATTTGCTATGGCAGCCAGTATACAGAAGTTGTGGGGTACACTGACTCTGATTATGCAGGACATGCAGATAGTAGGAAGTCCACTTCTAGCTATGTGTTCACTTATGCTAGAAGGACTATCTCTTGGATGTCCGGGCGCAGAAGTGTACGGCTCTTTCTACTACAGAGGCCCAATATATTGCAGCCACAGAGGCTTGCAAGGAGGCTATCTGGTTAGGCCGTTTGATTGCAGACATTGGTATGATAGATGCTATGCCTACACTGCATTTGGATTCTATGAGTGCCATTCAATTGGCCAAGAATCCGATCACTTCATTCGCAAGGTCATTGAGGACATGTCTGTTGACCTTGTCAAGATTCTGACTGAGTAGAATCCTACAGACTTGCTCACGAAGGGCCTCACTACAAAGCGCTTTGCCTTCCTCAGGAGATTGATGTGCGTTGGATGAGATTACGTCTTTTTCCTCATCTTGTTGTACATATGTACATGTTGTACTATCTTTTCTTTTCTTTTCTCTCTCATTGGGGTAGATAGCCTTTAAGTGGGAGGTTGTTGGGAGTAAAGGCACCTTCGCCTAGCCGCCCGTGTATTACTACACTTTACTACACTGACAGCACCCATCACTACACACTGCAGGTGGCGGGCACCCGTCATAGTCACTTATTCTTTATTCTTTTAGTGACAGTTTGAAAAATCATCACACTATGCCCAAGAATGAGAGAATAAGAATTAGAGGAACTGGGGTTTTGGAATATGCTAATCATGAGATAGACTGTAGAACCTGCTTTTTCCAAGAGATTGCCTTTGCACAAAAGATGAGGTGATTGGAAGCTTAGGACATAGCCTTGCTTTGATACCAATATTGTGGAGATTGGATGTGCATCACGTGTAGGAAACATTAGAAGCTCAACTTTGTATTTCTCTCACCTCTCTCTCACTTAATATCAAAAATAGAATAAAAGAGATAAAGAGAACAACAAAAATTGAATGCAATCCCCCACCCCATGCATTGAGAGGGATGTCCCCAATGTGTGTATTTACTATATTGAAAGTTCTTATGCCCAAAATAGTCATTTTTACAAATATAGTAAGCTTTTCCAATTGTGATTACAAAGAAAACTAAGGTAGAAAACCTTCATATTATATATCAAATGACTAGTCAAACCCATTGGCTATAGACTCATCAATAGTAATTATCCACTTCTAGGCACCTTATAAAAATTAATAACTAGTTAAACCCTTTGGCTATAGGCCGATCAATGGTAATAATCCATTACTGGGCACCTTATAAAATTCAATAACTAGTTGATGCCATAAAAATGAATTCATTAGTATACATCCAAAATAAATAATATTGATTGTAATAAAATATAGATAAGGATAAATTAATCAAAGAGAGGCTAGATGATCATCCCAATGTTGCAAAACATATCCTTTGCCTATCTATGCACATCATGCAAGTCTAAAAACAAACAAAAGTAGTATAAGATTTAGTAAAATAAATCATTTCATCAAGAATAGAATATCAATTTCAATAAATAACAATTGGACACAAAAATAAATAGTCAAGGGATACTCCATGAGCACCCAACTAAAAATGAGCATACATAATAACTTTTTACACACATATATGTTAGTTCCACATGATATATATATTACAGAATCAACTACTATTGATGGAATCGCCCATGCATAGGAGTGAATTTCATGCCTAGGAAGGACAAACATCTTCATCAACTTTCCACCACCCAGGGAGAACCATCTAAGGTCATCATGCCCTTGAGAACATGCGCTAAAGTATAGAGGAGAATGATTTGAGGCCATCGTCACTCTAGCTATAAAAATAGTGCCCCTAGCAACATTGTGAAACTTTGTTCCAAGAGCCAAGCAAGGGTAGAATGGAGCTCTTGGTGCTAGTTTTGTGGGGTTTTACAGTTGAAATTGAGGAAACACAAAATAGAGAGATGAATGGCTAAAATGCATTGCTCTATGCCATTAGTGTCATATGTGAATTGGTCATATACCATTTGTTTATTTTGAGTGAGGCATGAGGATACCTTTGAGGTTGCCCTACTCAACCCCATTTTGGACCAACCATCCTAATAATGTCAACCAAAGATTAAACGATAAAAGACCACTCCAACCTATCATGGGCTTTTTTAGAATCTATCTTAAAAAAGGCAAAGTCCTCCTTAGTATCCACTTTCCCTTTTGTTAGGGAGTCAATTGTGTCAATCAATTCATGGTAAGATAGATCTTGATCTAAGATTACAACAATGGAATAAAGGACTGTTTTTCTTCTATATCTAGTAATATAACTCTAGCATTGGTTTTATTTTCACTTTAAGTTGGGGGAACTAAAATTTTGGGATGAAGGTCATGTACCTTTTTAACATTATGTTCCTAATTTTCAACCCCATCTCCATCTTTCTTGATCAACAAGGGAGCAACTCTCTATCCTTCTTCTTTTTAAGAAGGTTGAACATATTCTTAGTGGGTTTATCCACCCTACCAATCCACCATTCTTTGGTGCATAGGCTAAGTTTTTGAACTTCAATAGCATCTTATGTTAATAAAGTTATAATTTAACTTGGAGAACTATTTCTTGGGCTTCAAACCATATTGCATTAACTTCCTATTCCAATTGACAATATCAAGTATGCTTTGATGCTTTTCTTTCCTTTAAAATTTTGCCCTTGCCCTATTCTTATCTTCCTTGGTAAATCTTGGGTTTGTCTAAGTGCTTCAATCCAAGATTCTGAGGGAGAGGAGCCCTAATTGAAGTATTCATTCCATCTAGAGTTTTAAACGTAGACTTGCTTGATCAATAAGGAAGCAACTATCTATCCTCCTTCTTTTTAAGAAGGTTGACATCTTTTGAGTGTGTCTATTTGCCCTACCAACCCACATTCTTTGGTGTATAGGCTAAGATTTTGAACTTCAATTGCATCTTCTTTTTTTAGTTCTAATTTAACTCGGAGAAGTGTTGTTTGGGCTTCAAATCATATTGCATCAACTTCCTATTCCAATTGACAACATGTATGCTTTGGTGCTCTTTTTTCGTTTAAAGTTTTGTCCTTCCCTATTATTTATCTTACTCGGTAAATATTGGGTTTGTCTAAGTGCTTCATTCCAAGCTTTTGGGGAGAGGAGACCCAATTGAAGGACTCGTTCCATACTTAAAAAGGCCTTCCATATTTTATTATTTGATCTTGATATGATAAAAGGAGCTACATTGGCTAATGATTTTCTAGTCTAGCTTTTCATTGTTACAACAAATAGCAAACAAATTATTACTCAAATCCTTAGTAAAATGAGAGAGTATAGATTCAATTCTATTATTAAGCCCAACAAAGACATCTCCACTTGCATGTAAAGGGTATGCATAGTCCCAAGCATCATCAACAAAGATACTAGTTGGGAACCAACAACATTTACTTCCTAAAAACACATGATGTCAAGAGTGTTATTATTCTGCCATACACATGTTTTAACCATTGTAGCTTTGGAGGTGTCAACAATGAAGCCTTTGGTGTTGTAAGAGATAATGATTGGCTCATTTAGGGCTACCTCATTTGTCTTGGTCTCACCCTTAGGCCCATATAACTCCACTTTTCTCACACTCATTATACCAACAAAGGATGAAATTGGGAAAGGGCAAGTAAGGGTTTATACTAAAACTAGACTTCCCAAAAAAAATTAGTAAGAATGGAGCATCCTTTGACTTTACTTTGAGCCTGACCAAAAGTCATAGCAAGAGTTGACGCTTCTTCCATCTATAGCACCCAACCACTTGAAAGTTATTGGCACTATTATGTAAGAGAATTGCCCAATCTTCATGCTTTTAGAGGCTAGGTTACTAAGCTTGGGTAGACCTATATCCCCTTCATTGTTTGGAAGAGTGTAGTCCTCCTAAGCTACTTTGATGTTTGAATTTATCACCATCTCTTAACCACCAAGGCACACTAACTTAGTCATACCAACTTTGGGGGGTTTCTACTAGGAAAGAAAACAAGTTGAAGGAATAATTATGTGCTTAAGCACCACAATCCTAGAAGAAAAACTAAATTGAAAATCCTTCCCAGAATTAAGCTTCTTTTTAATTTTGTTTACTACCCAATAGCGCATCTACTTCTTATTTATCCAAAATCCCATAGGAATGCCTAGAAACCAAATGGGTGCACCCTGCTTCCAAAAGCTAGTTAGTGGGATCCTTCATGAGGTTCTTGATCCTAGTCTTTAAAGGGTTAATGAGAGGGCTTGAGCCCTATAAATAACTTAAAGATAATCCCAAAAAGAAGAGGTAGAAGTAGGATCATTCTTAACTATGCCACTAGTATCGTTTAAGAACTAGGGCTAAGCATTATGTCTTATTATTACCATAAGGCTTAACACTAGTCTTGCAATTTTCCACAACAATGGTGATAATAAGCCACTTATGTGGCTCATGCCCTATTTCACCATATTGAGAGAACAATTATGTGCATATAACTATATTCAATACAACATGGGCATATTTATTGAAAGTCAATGGGATATTACCAATATTTAAATGGTCGAATCAAATGTCTAGAACCACTTTCAAGTAAGAATGCACTGTCTATGAAAAGGGACTCTTGAAGTGGATGGAAATCAATCAAACAACACTATTTGGACTATTAAAACGTTGGCAATTCCAAACAATTGTGGTTTTCTTAAAGAGAATGCCTTCATTGTATATCAAAGTATTTTCCACAAAAGTTTTAGCTTGATAGCTTTTATTGGACATGGTTTTTATTTGAAACACTAACAAATTTCTACTATTTATAGAAATGATCTTAAAGCTGTGTGGGAAAATAATTATTTTCTTGCTTATTTTTAACCCTTCATTTGTTTTCAACTAGTTTCTTATCTTGGTCACATCCATGATAGAGTTTTTTTCTTTTTTAACTAGTGAGGAGAAAATAAATGGTTAGTAGAGGTTCCAAGTTCCCACAAAATAAGTTCTTCCGGCCCACTAAAGGTGGAGAATGCATCTCATGCAAAATACGATCTTTGAAAGAGGATTGTGATGTCAAGTAGACTCTACCATGATACCATAAAAGACCGTTATGCCAATTGAAATTGGGATACTCTCCTCCTTTACCTTGTTGAAATTTCTTCATCATCTTTGATGCTTGCTTATCAAGCAAATATTATTCTTGGATATCATGAATCCAATCCTTATGTACAATTGAAATTGAAGAGATAGAACATGCCCACATTTGTGATAAAGTATCCACCACAACATCATCTTTTCCAGCCATGTAGGATATTTCAAAATCATAGGTTTGAAGAGTAGCTAGCCACCTCCTTTGTTTAGGGGAAAATTTTGGTTGGGAAAGGAAGTATTTTAGCACATGGTGATCACTTTTCACCTTGAAATGGCTGCCATATATATAGTGATGCCACTTTTTGATAGCATGCAAAATTGCCAACATCTCTTGTTCATAGATATGTAGTTGAAGCTCCTTGTCATCAAGCTTGCGACTTTCATCTCTTGTTCATAGACATGTAGTTGACGCTCCTTGTCATCAAGCTTGCGACTTTCATAGGCTATAACTCCATGGTCTTGATACAAAACAACCCTAACTCCTCTTCCAAGGAGCTGCCACATGAGCATAATTTTTTTCTAAACCTCCTATAGAATGAAGACAATCCAAGGAAACCCCTCAAGGAAGTAGAATTCCTAGGAGTAGACCAATCTTTTTTGCATTTCACCTTGTTAGGATCCACACGAATGCCTTGCTCTCCCACAATGTGACCCAAGTATTCCACTTCATCTTTCATGAAAGAACACTTTGATATTTTGGCAAAGAGATTGTGTCTTCTTAATGTGTCAAATACCTCTCGCACATGCATAAAATGCTCATCCTTGGATTTGCTATAAATGAGGATATCATCAAAGAATACAAGCTGTTTTGAACAAGAAAGGCTGCAATATCTTATTCATGAGTGCTTGAAAAGTAGCGGGCGCATTTGAAAGCCCAAATGGCATGACCAAGAAGTGGTATAATCCCCTTTCAGTCCTAAAGGCTATTTTATACTCATCCTCTTTCTTCATTCGAATTTGATGATAGCCCGAACGAAGATCAATCTTGGTGAAAACCTTTGCATCTTTGAGCTCATCCTAGAGGTCATCAATGCGAGGAATCAGGTATCTATTCTTCACAATGGACTTGTTAAGCTCCCTATAATCAATGCACATGCGAAAAGACCGATCTTTCTTCTTTACCAAGAGCATAGGAGAGGCAAACGGAGATTGACTTGGCTGAATTAAACCCATTTGCAGCAACTCTTTAACTTGTCTTTCCACCTCTTCCCTTTCAAACTTTGACAAGCAATAGGGAAGTTTGTTGATGGGCTTTGTGTTGGGCAGCAAGTCAATAGGATGATCTACCTCTCTCTTTGGAGGCAAAGATAATGGTTGCTGAAATAAATCTTTGTATGTTACAAATCAAAGTTGAAAGCATGAGAGAGTGTGCACAAGAGGGAGAGAGAGAGCTCAAGTACAAGAACAAGATCTTATTTAGTCAATTACTCAAAGTACAACTAGTACACTCTCCTCTACCTTGAGTGTGTACTTTAGGCTGTTTATATAGCCACTAAAGGAGTTAGGGTTAGGGTTTCCCCTGTCCTCCAGTCCTTTTATACCTAGCTACCCTTATCCTCTCTAGTGTAAGGAGAGTTCCTATGCTTATCTTTCAACACCCCCCGTCAATGCCAAGTGGCATTGGATAAAACATAATAGGATGCCTCTCCTTTTCTCAATGAGATGCCTTTATAAATCAGGCTACAAGAAAAGGTTATAGGTAGAGAGTGTTACAAGACTCAAAAGAGTCGGTCACCTATGGATTGGGAGGCAAAGTTGACCTCCAATTCCTTAGGTACTTCTGGAACACCAGGACACTTACGGTGATATGACCAGTCTTTTTGTATTTATTGCACTTCATTTTGTCAGGATATTTCTTCCAACAATTGCTCATAATATGCCCATTTTTGTGACAGAAGGAGCACTTAGTAGAAGCTATATGGACTAACACTTGCTCATGGGAAGTAAATGTTGAAGACCCTTCAGTATTGTTTCTCTTCTCTTCATCCAGACATGACTGGATGGTACTTGCTAAAGTTGGGTTCGGGATATTAGTTAGGGTAGTCACAAGGGTTGGAAAGACCTTCTTCACAAAATTTAGTAGGATGGCAATGTCATCTTCATCATGGATAGGTACTTGAATGGAGGCAAGCTGTGCTATAAGCCCCTTCATATGTTAAATGAACTTGCTTAAAACTTCTCCATGTTTATATTCCAAGCTAAAAAACTCAATCTTGAGAAATATCTTGGAGTTCTTCCATGTAGCATCGTAGAGCCTTTCAAGCTCATCCCACTTTTCTTTTGTAGTTGAGAGTTGGTCAATGTGATGACTTAAAGATTCATCTAAATGAAGCATGATGATGGCCTAAGCCCGTTCATCACCTTCTACAGCAAGGGGATTGGATGGGTCAATAACTTTGGTCCCTTTTATGAAGGTTTTATAAAGGGCCAGTATCCTCTTTCCATCGTTTTGTATTTGATCAAAACTTGCGAAGGATAGAAATCTTTTCCATTAAATTTTTGAATTTGAGGACAGACATCAGCATATGTTGTGGCCATTGGGAAGGTCTTACCACTTGTTAGAACAAGGGCAGTGTCTAGTCCCTTACAACCTTGCCACTAAACGCGGAAGCAAACCAAACAATTGATATCAGACTTGTAATGAGGACAAAGTTTGAAAATCATACATATGTAATATTTCAAAATATGACTTTGGTGGTCCTTTCTTGTGTGCAATCTTCTTTCGAGGTTTAATGGTCTTTTTAGGCTTCAATGATGTGAACCTAGACTGGACTTCGGGCTCCTCCTTGTGGTATGGCTTAGTGGATACCTTGTGTTAGACAAGGACGGTCTATGATTTCAATGCTTGTTGCTGATGACTCCGAGGAGAGTACAATGAGTAGATGTCGGTCTTGATGAGCTTGATGATGACCTTCCAAGTAAAAGAACCTCTGAAATGAAGTTCCCATGTTAGTAACTAACTTTGGAAGAGTTGACTCAGTGATTAAAATCATTGCTAATGACCAAACATTGAAAAATTTTGAAGATTGAAAAAGCTTGAAGCTTCCTGGCTATGGCTGCCAGAGACCCACAGTTAGGGTTTGGCTTATAGCAGCCAACAGAGATGGAATTTCTCCAAATCCTCTTAGGAGGAGATGGCCCACTAGGGGGCTATGAAAGCCCTATGGTGGCCCCAGTGATTGCACCCTCATCAACATACACAATAGCTCGTAATGTCACGCCTACAAATCTGTGCCTGTTTTTGCATTTTTACGAATACTGCCCACCACGTCGCCTGATCCTAGCCTTTGATGCACTAGGCTGAATTGCCCTGAGCTAAGGAGAAGATCTCCAGAAGAAATTAGGATCTGAAATTGCTTCTATTGCACACACCAACTCCTCCAAGGTCAGGGGATATGGCTGGCTATGGTGGAAAGGAAGGTAATTGAGATGGCAAGAGTTCTTCTTGTGCACTTAGATGTGTAAAGAGGCTGAGGGAAGCTGAAGGATCAGGATGGCTCTGATACCATGTTGCAAATCAAAGTTGAAAGCATAAGAGAGTGTGCACAAGAGGAAAAGAGAGAGCTCAAGTACAAGAACAAGATCTTGTTTAGTCAGTTGCTCAAAGTACAACTAGTACACTCTCCTCTACTTTGAATGTGTACTTTAGGCTATTTATATAGCCATTGGAAGAGTTAGGGTTAGGGTTTCCCATGTCCTCCAGTCCTTTTACACCTAGCTACCCTTATCCTCTCTAGTGTAAGGAGAGTTCCTATGTTTATATTTCAACATTGTATTCCTCCAATAGCTCTTCCATTATTGGATCCTTTTACTTTGAAGAAGATGATGGCTGATTTGGTGGCTACTCTTCATCCACTTTTGCAAGCAAAAGAATAAATATGCATGATTGTGTATTGATTTCTTTACACATATTCTTCATAGAGATGAGTTCCATTTGCTTTTGACCAATGCCCTTCAATATTAAATGATGTCCATTCCATTTGAACCCCA
Source organism: Lygodium microphyllum (assembly GCF_053477565.2). NCBI lineage: Eukaryota > Viridiplantae > Streptophyta > Polypodiopsida > Schizaeales > Lygodiaceae > Lygodium > Lygodium microphyllum. The sequence continues at coordinate 10,458,382 of NC_141159.1, read as the reverse complement.
TCAGCATGTTTTCCAAGTCCAAATTTTTTTTTCCAATGGTTTTCAACCAATCCCAGCCACCAATGACAATATCTATGGGATCCATTTTCAAAGTGAACAAGTTCACTTCCAAAGTACATGAAGAGATAGAGTGATAGGAGTGTGTAAGCATACTTCATTACTTGATTCATAAGCTCCATTAACAACTTGGATCTTCAACGGCACTTACATTTGTTGAGGAAGCAATCTCAACCCATGCAAAGATTTGGTATTAATGAAGTTATAGGTGCTGGCCGTATCAATCAAAAGGTGAACCATTCTTCCATTGATTAGCCCTTCAAGTCTAAGGGTATTTTCTCCCTTACACTCGGTCCATGCATCATGAGAAATTGCACATAAAGAACCACTCGAATCAAAAGGAAATTTGTCCACAATATCATAAAATTCATCATTATTTCCTTCATCCTCATCATGCATTTCTTCAACATAGGGTTTGCTTCCACATGAAATAAATTCCCCTCTTTACTTTCATCTTCATCCGGCTCATTGTTGATGACAAAGTTAAGCTTGCTATTTTTGGATTTGCATTTTAATCTATGATCTAGTGTCCACTTTTCTCTGCATTTGAAGCATAACCCTTTGGCCCTCATGTCTCTTATTTGATTGTTTGAAAAGACCTTGCTGTAAGTACTGTTTTGAGATTATTCGTTATAGCAATGGTTATAGTAGTATCTCCTTCACTAAGGGTATTTGTTAATGTAGTGTCTTATCGTCAAGTGCAAAGAGGCAAAACAAAATGATACACAAGATATATCAATAAAAAATCTTTGTATTCACTATACCAAAAGATAACTTTAGGGCACATCTCAAAACCACCCCTCTTGTGACTCAGAATATGTGAGGGTTCACCAAGTATAATGAATCGCACTAAGAGTGAAAACCAAGCAAAGCTCAAAGTCACATCTACACTATATAGGTGTTTCTAACTCTTAAGTCATTGTATTGATACAAAGCCCATAATCCTTTTTTTTTTGGGTGGAGGGTTTAACGTTATTGTATTGATACAATGCCCATAACCCTTCTTTTTTTGGGTGGGGAGTTTACTACAACATTCTGAGTCCATATACCTCAACTCCCCCTTTTTGTATTCTACCTCGATTTTAATGTAAAGTCATTTATAAGTGGTTAACCAAACGCTTAAGAGCCCTTGATCTAGAATTTTTTGCAATAATGGCATTACATTATTTCAGAGGCATTACACTCATTTCACTCATTTTCTCACTTTTTAAAAAAGGATATTCAGAGGCATTACATAAACCTTGCCTGAGGCGAGGAAGTAACTTCATTAGCTTTAGACAGAGGCAATTTGCTGTTGAGAGCTTCGGGCAACGATCCTAATTGTTTGGGGAATAGTGACTCCTCAAGTTACAACGACTAACTAAATTCTGTTTAACCCAAAACGATATTGAAAGAAAACATGCTAACTATGCTAGGGCAGGGCACACACTTTAAACGTCTCATCTGCTTGCAGAATCTTGTGAAAAGCTCCAGATCGTATAAAAACGTAAGAAATCATGAGTTTGAGGAAAATACATAAATCGACGAGCATAATCACCACAGAATTTAACAACCCAATCCGGTGAGCTGATAACTGGAGTACGAGAAGGCAGCTTGTAAACATCCAGCGCCGGGAGATCAGAGAAAATCCGAATTTGTACAAGCCCAAGATTTTAGGCCAGATTGAATTCCCAGGGAACAGCGTCTTGCGGGGGTGATCTGTAATTTAGAAAAGATGCTGCACACCACCCGTAATTAGTGATGAGAAACGACGGAACCTGCTGGTGATAGTGCTGATGCACATGTATAACCAATAATAGGGCCAGGGCTCCAAAAAGCGGAAGGCTGATTACAGTCAAAAGGCCCGTCCCAGGGCAAGCGAATGATATTTGACATCGAGGAGTATCATGCACCGGGGGAAGTGGTAATTCTCGTCGCAGGAAAATATTATATGAGGTGGAGCAAGGTCGACCTAGAGGAAGAAGGAACAGAAGCAAACAGCAAGAAGAAGAGAGGCTAGCTGGGCTCTGGAGGTTAAGAAGAGCGATAAGGAGCTGCAGGCTGAGTTGATAACGAAGCTGGCATTGGAGGAGCTAAGGGAGCTATAGTTATCGGCTTTGAGGAGGGGGGAAGAAGAGCTGGAGAAGGGGGCATCGCTGCAAGCACCTAGACCAACGATGGCAGAGACCTTGGGGGGAGGAGGGTAGTTGTAACAGAGGCCAGCGTTGCCGCCGACGCGCAAGTTGCGGCCCATTTTGGAGAGGAGCTCGGGAGAGAAGGGCAGGAGGCCGGAGAGGCGGTTCCCGGCGAGGTCGAGGCGGTATAGACGGGGGAGCTGGCCGAGCCGGTATGGAATGCGGCCGCGCAGGTCATTAGCGTGGAGATCGAGGTAGCGCAGGCCGCGCAGGTCGGCGATGGCGGGCGGAATGGGCCCGTAGAGAGACGAGCGAGAGAGCACGAGGGCTGTAAGATTAAGGGGCCAGGAGGAAGGCAAGGGGGCGTAGAGAGGGTTGGAGCCCATGTGCAAAAAGCGGAGGCGGGAGAGGCTGACGAGAGAAGTCGGGAGCGGCCCGCGCAGGCCGTTGCGACTGAGGTCTAGCAGCTCGACGGCCGGCAGCGCGGGGCCTAACTCCGGCGGGACGGGGCCTGTCAGGCTGTTGCCGGAGAGGTCCAGCTTCTGCATACGGAGATGAACAATTGTACTCCCACTCCCAGGTCCCGGCCCGAAGAGAGGTCCCAGACCACCGGAGAGCCCGTTCCCGCTCGCATCGAAAATCCTGAGACCCGGGAACGACTCCAGGCCGAGTAATTCTCCAGTCAGATTGTTGTCCCTCAGCACCAGCTCCTCCAGGCGCGCGAGCCCACCCAGCTCCGCCGGGATGGGCCCGCCCAGCCGCCCGTTCCCGGCGACCACCAGCCTCTCCAGCATCCCGAGGCTACCCAATCCTCCGGGGATGGGGCCCACCAGCGCGGCGTTCCGCATTATCACCAGATGCCTCAGCGTCCCCGCCAACTCTCCCCACCCAGCCTCAGGCAGAGCCACCTCCCTCGCGCTGAAGCAGTTGTAAATCATGAGCTTGTTCAAATACTTGAGCTTCCACAAGGACGGACTGAAGGTCGCGTTCCGGGCGCACCGGGGGTTGTTGCCCGTCTCCGCCACCCAGCCGATGTTAAGCTCCACCACGTGCAGCACCCCGCCCTCGTCCGCATCGCAATTCAGGCCGTGCGGCCCGTCCACGCAGGGGTTATCCCCCGGGTGCAGCTCCCTCCATGCCACCTCCTCGTTGATCCCCTCCAGCACCTCGTACACTGCTTCTGCTTCCTCCTTATCCATGCTTGCATCTTCCTCCCCATATGCATAATCTGAATTACTATCCTGGTCCGCTGTAGTACATCTCCAGCTCATCAACAGCATAAGAAATGGGACCACGATCATGCTACACTTCACCTTCCTTGATGCAGCCATTGCCGTGCAGCGGCTGAACCCGGCCTCACGCTGCCTCAGGGTGCTCTTCAATACTCCCTGCGTAATGGCCGGCTCTGATCCAACAGCTCCGTTTAAGTCGATGCGTTCGCTTAGATTCATATATCATAAAGAGTTGCGGTAACAGATTATGTGCCGGCTGCACTTGTAGCATGGTATGATAGCTAGCAGTTAGCAACTTAGCAGGCAATAATCGTTGCAGAGGAATGGCACGAATGAGAAGCTCCTTCAACCTCCTAATTCGTGTGTGCTGTGCGTCATGTGAGTGGGTAAAGAGCACGAAAGGGACACGTCGAAGCTGTGAGAAAGTACTTGCCTTATGAAATTCAATTGGGGTGGTGGATCTGTGCATATATATAGGTCTGTATATAGCTGCTGCTAGAGCTACTGGTTCTCTTTCGTGCGTGCGAGTGAGGTAAGGACGACGAGCTGGCTAGGGGACTCTCTGGAATGATGATGGTCAGAAAGGTTTGCATTACACCTAAAGACGAACTAACCTACAGTTCTACTTTCTCTCTCTGTCTCTCTCTCTCTCTCTTTCTCTGTGCGGAGTCTGTGTAGGTAGAGTAGACGGGTCCATACGTGTGAACAACAAAATAATTTCTAATTTAAAAATGTTCATTTATTTGATATAGCGATATTAGATTTTTGATTTTGTTGCTACAGTGCACTGGTGACTGTGCTACTCGCCCATACCCACCTGAGATGTTTCAGTCGTGCAAGAGCGGCAACTGCCGCAGCAGCTTGACAAAGGAAGGAATAGAAAGCTATTTGGGAAAAAACATGAGGAAAAGAATGCGTGCCTCAACTTTGAACTTTGAAGGCTATGGTAGGCTCAGGGCTGTAGGCTGTAGCCTGTGAGTCTGTGACTTCCCCGTCAGCATGAATGATTCGAAATATGTGCCCCCAGGACGCAGTCGGGCCAATTAAATGCAGGCGGCGCACAGGCGGACAAGGCATTGAGAGGGGCTCAGCCTTCAGGCCTCAGGGACTCTCAGCGAGGGGTTGGACATGCCCATACGATACGCAAATATAATACAGATAAATCTCGCAGGTGGGCGGATAGATTTGTGGCATTTATTAATTTCGGGCTCTGC